>NC_089505.1:90625296-90933415 GCF_036850995.1 Saccopteryx leptura | reverse complement strand
GAGGCCTCGCGAGCTCGCCCCCGCCGCGGCCAGAGCCACCTAGCCTGTTCACTGCTTTATGTTTCCCATAGCTGCCTGAATTCTTCTCCTGCCGCGGGGATGGCACCTTCCTCCACCCTGAGCTCCAGCCCTACATGAGTTTATAAGCCTTTTTTTGTTGGTTTTTTGTGGGGTTGTTTGTTCGTGTTTTTTTTTGAGAGAGAGATCGATTTGTTTCTCCACTTATTTATGCATTCCTTGGTTGGTTCTTGTATGTGCCCTGACCAGGATCAAACCACAACCTTGGCATATGGGACAGCGCTCTATAACCAACTGAGTTCTCTGGCCAGGGCCCAGAACCTGGGTGTAATGTCACTTGTTAAGAGTCGCCGCCGAATCTTACTCTCTAGGTACCATGGGGCATTTATCAATGCCTCCTGAAGGAACAGAGAGAAGATCCATTTAAATTACTGTATTTGTGTAATAGGTTCATTAAAATGTTTGTTCCTGCTTAAATAGAAACAAACATACAACTAGGTTTTAACGCCTCATGCATAGCTCTTGCAAAACCATGAAACTAATTTGTAAGTTAGCACTACAGATTCCCCAAAACTCCACTTACATTACATTTGATTGATTGATAGCCGCTGCTATTGTGAATTCATTTATTTGGCTTTGAATAGTTCCTGGGCCACTAGCCATGGTCCTGAATGGGAGCGGTTGTACTTACAAGCTACTGTGTGCCTACCTCACCCTAAGTCAAGTTCCTGCCTCCTGTTTCTTTTCTTTCTCTCTTGGAAAACCTTTATTACACAACTCCCAGCGACATCATTTGGCCTTCACATTTTTTATCTATGACAGCCACTTCAGTTTCATTTCTCATTACCACACAATTAGAATGGAGTACTACTTATACTAACTGAACGGTCAGCATCAGTCCAGTTGTGGGCAGTAGCCATCATCAACTGGTCATTCAAAGCTGTTATCAACTGGTCATCCACAGGATCTAGAATATTGTTTTTAGATGCTTGCCCAAGTGAAAACACAAAAGTAAATTCCTGTAGAAAATGCATGGGTCTGAATTTGAGTAGTAATAGTTATAATAGTACTCATGTGCCTTTCCTAAGTGATTTGATCAGTGTATGGAATCCTCTAAACAACTTGATGGGGTAGGCACTTTTTATTTTTTTATTTTTTTATTTTTTAAATTTTTATTTATTTTTATTTTTTTTTACAGAGACAGAGAGTGAGTCAGAGAGAGGGATAGACAGGAACGGAGAGAGATGAGAAGCATCAATCATCAGCTTTTCATTGCGTGTTGCAACACCTTAGTTGTTCATTGATTGCTTTCCCACATGTGCCCTGACCGCAGGCCTTCAGCAGACCGAGTAACCCCCTGCTGGAGCCAGCAACCTTGGGCTCAAGCTGGTGGGATTCGAACCTGGGTCCTCTGCATCCCAGTCCAACGCTCTATCCACTGCGCCACCACCTGGTCAGGCTAGGCAATTTTATTATACCTGTTTTATCAGAGGAGGAAACGAAGGTTCAGATAGATAAAATAACTTACTCAAGCTCACAGTTAACAGGTAGCAGAGTCAAGATTCAAACCCTGGCCATTTTGAGTATTAGCCGTGTTATATATGTATTTGTTCTTTCTCCCCCCCCCCCCCCCCCACTCTCTCAAGAATGTAAATGTAAGCTCCAGAACTTGATTTCATGTTCACCATCATCCCCTCAGGGACTGGAGTAAAATCGGCACCAGATGATTATTTGTGGGATTGCATATCTTCACCTAGCACAGTGTGTCCTATATAGTAGATGCTGAAAAAAAATGAGTTGCTGAGTGAATGGGGATACCCATGTTTAAAACATGCTTGTTTTTCTGGTTTCTGACAGTTTGCTCTTGGATCAGTAGTGGCAGTCACCAAGGCTTCTGGGGGCCTGCCACAGTTTGGCGATGAGTATGATTTTTACCGAAGTTTTCCTGGCTTTCAGGCATTTTGTGAAACACAGGGAGACAGGTTGCTTCAGTGGTGAGTACTAAATTCTGGGTTTTTTTTTTCATGTTGAAAGAAATGAATGTAATTTCCTGGATTTTTTTTTTTCCTCACCTTAATTTTATATGCTATAATGGGCTATGAAATGTAAAAATGAAACAATGAATTTTGATTAGGGAAATATTACTTGGTAAACTTTGAGTTTTAACTTTTAAAATAATACAGACTTTTGTACTTGTAGACAATGACTCTTGAATTAATTCTAGGACTTGGATCCAAAATTCTCTCACACAACTCACAGAGTCACAGGTTTTAGCTGTCTAACAAGTGTTTTAGGACAGATAATACACAAACACTGATCTTGTGTAACCTGTTGCATTACCGATTTAAAGAATGTTTTAGATTTCATAGTCATGAAAACAATGACTACAGAGTACATTATTTACATGGTATTATATCTTTTTTTAATATTTTATTTATTGATTTTTTTAGAGAAATCGAGGGGGTGGGGGAAGAGTAGGAAGTATCACCTCGTAGTAGTTGCTTCTCAAATGTGCCTTGATCAGACAAGCTCAGGGTTTTGAACTGGTAAACTCAGCATTCTAGGTCATTGCTCTATCCACACTGCACCACCACAAGTCAGGCTATAGTATTATATGTTTTTTAGAGTTTAAATGCAGCTTTGAGGTAATTTCTTACACCCCTTCAATTAACAGATGAGTCTTAGCAAGATTTAGTGAATTGCCCAAGGATACACAAAGAGTGCAAGTTTTATTAGCTCAACCATAAAGTATTGGGAATAGTCTGAGCCAGGCCTTTCCAGCTTCTCCCAGATTGTAAACAAATTAATAAAAGTATACAAACTAATCTTGGTTTTCTTGTCCTTAGCATGAGCAAGGTAATGCAGTACCATGGGTGTCGAAGTAACATTAAGGATCGAAGTAAAGTGACTGAGCTGGAGGACAAGTTTGATTTGCTAGTTGATACCAATGATGTTATTCTAGAAAGAGTGGTGAGTATTTTACCTTACTCTTAAGATAACTAACCAATGGCCCTACCTGGATAGCTCGGTTGGTTAGAGCATCGTCCCGAGGCACAGGTGTTGCTGGTTCGATCCCTGGTCTGGGCACATACAGGAGCTGATCGATGTTCCTGTCTCTCTCCCTACCTCTCTTGCTAAATCAATAAATAAAAAAAATTTTAAAAGATAACTAATAGGCCCTGGCCGGTTGGCTCAGTGGTAGAGCGTCGGCTTGGTGTGCAGGAGTCCCGGGTTTGATTCCCGGCCAGGGCACACAGGAGAGGCGCCCATCTGCTTCTCCACCCCTCCCCTCTCCTTCCTCTCTGTCTCTCTCTTCCCCTCCCACAGCCAAGGCTCCATTGGAGCACAGTTGGCCTGGGTGCTGAGGATGACTCTATGGCCTCTGCCTCAGGCGCTAGAATGGCTCTGGTTGCAACAGAGCAACGCCCCAGATGGGCAGAGCATCGCCCCCTGGTGGGCGTGCCAGGTGGATCCTGGTCGGACGCATGCGGGAGTCTGTCTGACTGCCTTCCTGTTTTCAACTTCAGAAAAATACAAAAAAAAAAAAGATAACTAATAAATGAAGAGCTTTTGTATTATCAAAATATGAAAAGAAACTCAAACACCTTAGGAAATAAAAGAAGTTTATCATCTCTTGCCTATAATATTCTTCTCTTCTAATATCTAATAGTTGGCTTTTGTTCTCCAAAATAACATGGTAGTCTTCAAGTAGATGATTTCAAAATATCTCCACTTAATGGATGCTTCTTTTTTTTTTTTGGAAGCCTATTTTTAAAGTGCCGTATTATAAATCTGCTTTCCAGATTTGTGAATCCTGTTTGTATTGCAAAAGGAGAGGCCTCTGGAAGCAGAGCCCAACCAAAATCTAGTCTATTTTTACTGTTATGTGCAATCTGCTAAACACCCTGACTCACATGATTAGAAGGCTTCGTGGATCATTCAGTCTAGCTTACTGTCTATTTATGCTTAATTCTATAGCAAAACTACATAGAGATTGTCCAAAATAAACTTAAATTATGTTCCTCTGTCCCGTAAAGTGTTCTATTCCATAGCCTGAATGGCCACAGATAGTTCAGTAGCTTCTCATATTTTATGATTTCACGTCCTGCCATGCTACCATTTGTCACCTGGGCTCACTTGTGTTAGTGGTGCCCCAACTGATACTCCCTGTCTGCTTCTACAGTGCAAAGGAGACCAGGGCCCCATTCATTCTCATTGTAAATGCCAATGTTCTGTGTTCAATATGTGCAGTCTAGGGTCTTTTTAATTACTTTGTGGGCCACATCACACTATTAAATCAGATGTGAAATGTTGGCTCTATTCAGAAGAGAGCTGAACAAGGGGTTTCTACCCTGTCTTTGAGCTGATCATGCTAATTATCCGTTTTTTGTTTTTGGGTGTTTTTTTTCCTGAAGTGAGAAGCAGGGAGGCAGACAGCATGCCCACCAGGGTGCGATGCTCGGCCCATCGGAGCTGTTGCTCCACTGCAATCAGAGACATCTTAGCTCCTGAGGCGGAGGCCATGGAGCCATCCTCAGCACCTGGGCCAACTTTGCTCCAGTGGAGCCTTGGCTACAGGAGGGGAAGAGAGAGATAGAGTAGAAGAAGAGGGGGAAGGGTGGAGAAGCAGATGGGTGCTTCTCTTGTGTGCCTGACCTGGAATCGAACCCGGGACTTCCACACGCCAGGCCAATGCTCTACCACTGAACCAGCCAGGGTGTTATCCACTTTTATATGAGTATGTTCTCATATATAGTTCTTTGAATATATTTCTTAAAAATATGACGTGCCTGACCAGGTGGTGGCGCAGTGGATAGAGCGTTGGACTTGGATGCAGAGGACCCAGGTTCGAGACCCCGAGCTTGCCAGCTTGAGCGCGGGCTCATCTGGTTTGAGCAAAGCTCACCAGCTTGGACCCAAGGTCACTGGCTAGAGCAAGGGGTTACTCGGTCTGCTGAAGGCCCACGGTCAAGGCACATATGAGAAAGCAATCAATGAACAACTAAGATGTCGCAACGAAAAACTGATGATTGATGCTTCTCATCTCTCTTCGTTCCTGTCTGTCTGTCCCTGTCCATCCCTCTTTCTGACTCTCTCTCTGTCTCTGTAAAAAAAAAAAAATTTGACGTAATTAACTCTGTTAACCCTGAAAAGATGCTACTGAGCTAATTCTCTTTCATTTTAGGGTATTTTACTGGATGAAGCATCAGGTGTGAATAAGAATCAGCAGCCTGTCCTCCCCACGGGACTGCAGGTCCCCAAAACAATAGTGTCCAGCTGGAACCGCAAGGTGAGGGCTTTTCGGATACCCTGGAGCATCTGGTGGCAGCGTTGCCCTGTCTCATTTATATTTCTGTTCCAATTTGCTGGACACAGAACTGGCCACTGCCTAGCTCATTCTCATAAACAGACATTCCTTCGTCATACCCTCTTCTCAGCTTTGCTCCCCCCAGCCTCCAACTCACGCATTCTTAAATGAATGGCTCTTGGGATGCTCTTGTCTTCTTCAAAGGCATGAATTGAATCTGTTTTTCTAATTCATCAAGCTGCTATGTTATAATGTACTGTATCCATTGATCGCAGGCAGGAGAATATAGCAAAAAAACAAAATCTGAAACTTTCCGGCTGCTTCATGCAAAAAACATTATCCGACCTCAGCTTAAATTCCGAGAGAAGATTGACAATTCCAACACTCCGTTTCGTCCGAAAATCTTCATCAAACCCAATGCCCAGAGACCCCTCCCTCAGGGTAAGCAGTGCAGGCGCCGCCTACCGGAAACACAGAAAGGCTTCTTAAAGGGAGCCGGGTCACCCTCCACAACTAGACAAGGGGTGACTGTGTCAGCCTCTGTTGTGATGCATCTTGTCACTGCTTGCATCTCTAGCACTCTCCAAAGAAAGGCGGGAGCGCCCACAGGATCGCCCTGAGGATTTGGATGTCCCCCCTGCTCTGGCGGATTTCATCCATCAGCAGAGAACCCAGCAGGTGGAGCAGGACATGTGAGTGTTTGCCTGTCTGAATGCCCACAGATATTTCAGTGGTTTACCTTTGTGCCACATTTTCACTCTGTTTTACTTTTGTAAAATGTGTAAACAAACACAGAGACTCGAGGTGATTTTTCCCGGGTCTCCGGTGTGTGTTTGCAGCAGGACCACCCGCACAGCACGTCTTCTGTAACCCTCGGGGCCTTCCAGAGACGGAGTCATTGCTCCCCTCCCCACTGCATAGGTGTGAAACAGAACTAGAGATGCTGACTTCTCACAGAGCCAGGACTTTAACCCAAGTGTTCATTTTTTTTTTTTTTACAGAAACAGAGAGAGAGTCAGAGAGAGGGATAGATAGGGACAGACAGGAATGGAGAGAGATGAGAAACATCAATCATCAGTTTTTCGTTGCGACACCTTAGTTGTTCATTGATTGCTTTCTCATATGTGCCTTGACCGTGGGGCTACAGCAGACCGAGCGACCCCTTGCTCGAGCCAGCGACCTTGGGTCCAAGCTGGTGAGCTTTGCTCAAACCAGATGAGCCCGCGCTCAAGCTGGCAAGCTCGGGGTCTTGAACCTGGGTCCTCCACATCCCAGTCTGATGCTCTATCCACTGCGCCACCACCTGGTCAGGCCCAAGTGTTCTTAAAACCATTCTTCCGCCCTGGCCGGTTGGCTCAGTGGTAGAGCGTCGGCCTGGCGTGCAGAGGTCCCGGGTTCGATTCCCGGCCAGGGCACACAGGAGAAGCGCCCATCTGCTTCTCCACCCTTCCCCCTCTCCTTCCTCTCTGTCTCTCTCTTCCCCTCCCGCAGCCGAGGCTCCATTGGAGCAAAGATGGCCTGGGCACTGGGGATGGCTCCTTGGCCTCTGCCCCAGGCGCTAGAGTGGCTCTGGTTGCGGCAGAGCAACACCCCTGAGGGGCAGAGCATCGCCCCCTGATGGGCAGAGCGTGGCCCCCTGGTGGGCGTGCCAGGTGGATCCTGGTCGGGTGCATGCGGGAGTCTGTCTGACTGTCTCTCCCGGTTTCTAGCTTCAGAAAAATACAAAAAAACAAACAAATAAACAAAAAAAAGACCATTCTTCCTTGGTACCACTCTGCCTTTCTTGTTAGATTGGGACTCAGTCAGCTAGCGTTCACTCCATACGGGGAAGCGTGCTCCACTGGCTTAGGTGTAAGCATCTGGAAAAGCTTTGCTTAAAACAGACAAAAGTACTGGCTGCCAGAACAAAGAAAAAAATGATAAGAACATTGCTAGTAGAGAGAAAATATATTTTCACAATGGTCTTTTCTTGTATGTTTTTACAAATTGGATTAAGGCAATCTTTCCTTGAGCTATGGAATTAAAAAGGTATTTTTTTCGTTTTACTTACTCAGGTTTGCACATCCGTATCAGTACGAACTAGATCACTTCACTCCACCGGATTCAGTCCTTGAAAAGCCACAGCCCCAGGTTAGCACACAGCTGAGGTTATGGGTGGTGTCTCAGTAGTGCAGGCAGAACTAGGTAACTAGATTAGTTGATGTAGTTTTGGTTTTTCCTAAATATCTTTAAAATAGTAGTTTATGACTTTGAGTCAGGAACTCTGCATTCATCGTGTGCTGTAGTGACCTCTAACCTTCCTCTCCTTCCCCCCCGCCGGACTTCTGTGATCCAGTTGTACAGACCGATAGGAGAAACACCCTGCCACTTTGTCTCCTCCCTGGACCAACTAGTGGAGCTCAATGAAAAGCTCCTGAATTGTCAAGAATTTGCTGTAGACTTGGAGGTAACTTGCAGATGAATTGGAGTGAAATTTTTACATTTTCTATGAGTTTACCTACTTGAGAAATATAAAAATAATAATTTAAACATATATATATATATATTCCCTTTTTTTTTTTTTTTTGGTAAAATGTAATCTTGTATCTTTGTTTTGTAACTGACTTTCAATCAGTAGAGGAACGCCTAGTGAGATCAGTTTCCCCTGTCCTTCCTTCTTCCCGCGTGCCCAGCACCACTCCTACAGGAGCTTCCTCGGGCTGACCTGCCTCATGCAAGTCTCCACCCGGACGGAAGACTTCATCGTGGACACCCTGGAGCTTCGAAGTGACATGTACATCCTCAACGAGAGCCTCACGGACCCAGCTATTGTCAAGGTCAGCCAGCCCTTCTTCAGCTCTCGCCTGGGAGTGCAGGATTTAAGTGCCTTTCGGTTTACGATTCCCTTATTTCAATATGGACCCAATAAAATTGAGAGAAATCATTATAATTTCCTACATTAGGGCACCACACGCTAAACTGCTTTTGTTTCTAAACCCCTGTTAGAACAGCTAAGACTGTGCTCATTACCACCCAGAAAAACATTAAATCATTTTAATGACTCCTGCAACAAGCCTACGCCATCAAGATTGTTTGAACTTAATGACTACCCTTGAAGCAAGTAGAGCTGCTTTCTTAGAATCATTGGCCGTTAGCAGACTTGAAGAGTGTGCAATTAGGAGTGTAGAAAGCTGGGGCCCAAATGAAAAGAAGCATGTAGAGCTCAGCCCATCTTAGTCTTCCTTCTGGCCCCAGTTCCAGTGTTCTGATCACCTCGAGGCAGAGTGCACTGCTGAGCGCAGTGGCCTCTCACACAGACCTGCATGACTCTGGTTCTGTTCTCAGGTCTTTCACGGCGCGGATTCAGACATAGAATGGCTGCAGAAAGACTTCGGGCTGTATGTAGTGAACATGTTTGATACCCACCAGGCAGCGCGCCTTCTTAACCTGGGCAGGCACTCGCTCGACCATCTGCTGAAACTCTACTGCAACGTGGAGTCAAACAAGCAGTACCAGCTGGCTGATTGGAGAATACGGTCAGTTTGCTCTCAACAGGAAATGCGGGTGCAGAAGGAAGTGTGGGTGTTCATTCACCTCATTCATGCAGACTTGTGTTCAGCATGTAACGCTATTTGAGTGGAGCTGTTTTCATTCCATCAGATAAACTGGAAGTTGTAGTATTATGCCAGTATAGAATTGTGTACAGCTATGTTGGAAGAACACACCGTGTCAGTCTTCGTCCATGCCAGTCCCATTTGAAACTCCAATCTCCCTAGTAGGGATAGTTGTGTGTGTGTGTGTGTGTGTGTGTGTGTGTGTGTGTGTGAGAGAGAGAGAGAGAGAGAGAGAGAGAGAGAGAAAGAGATGCTGTCCCATAGGTGTGAGAGAAAGCTAAGGCACACGGCTGATTTAGCCTGACAGTAAGTGTTTGTGGTAGTAGAGGGTTGTAATGGCGTCCCGCCATACCTTCTGGGGTTCTTGCTCGGCTTGCTCAGTTCCAGGTGTCTGGCTTTCTCCTTAAGGTTCCAGAGCTACAATAGGAAGAAGCCACTAAACTTTTCTCTAATTCTGCATGCCAGAATTTCTCAAGAGAATCTCAAGTCTGAACAGAAGATGAGAACTGACAGAATCTAAAAGGCACAACCTGGTTAGTTAATCCTTGCCATGTGCCACATATCGAGCTACGAGCTTTAGGGATGTTGTCCTGTGTCACCCTCACAACAGCTACAGTTTTACAGTTAAGGACAGTGAGCTCAAGCTTAGGTGACTTGTCCAAGGTCAGCTATCTGTAGCTAAAAGTCAAACTCAGGATGACAGAGCCCTTATTTTCAACCACATCATTATCCTGCTGCCCTTCCTATCCAGCTGTGAAACAATAGCTTGTCACATTAAGATGCATATCGGCTATGAAAGAAACTTTGATAGCAGAAGGAGCCGAGTGAGTCTTAGCACCCACAGAGTAGACAAATTAAATTGCTGCTCCTAAGGGAAATTAGTGAAAGTTTCCTCTGTTGCAATTCTAGACCTCTGCCTGAGGAAATGCTCAGCTACGCCCGTGATGACACTCATTATTTGCTTTACATCTATGATAAAATGAGGCTGGAACTGTGGGAGCGAGGCAACGGCCAGCCCGTCCAGCTGCAGGTGGTGTGGCAGCGGAGCAGGGACATCTGCCTCAAGGTAAGACCTCACCAGCCACACAGACCCAGACACACTCCGCCTTTACAACGAGGGCCTGGTTCCTTCCTGTTGCTCTTAACCTTTTCTGAAAAGAGCACAGTTTTGATTCACACTGATCGTGAATGTCCTGTAAACTTGCAGAAGTTCATCAAACCTATCTTCACGGACGAGTCCTACCTTGAACTATACAGGAAGCAGAAGAAGCATCTCAACACCCAGCAGCTGGCAGCCTTTCAGCTGCTGTTCGCCTGGAGGGACAAGACCGCTCGGAGAGAGGATGAAAGTTACGGGTAGGGGATTCGTGGGGATTCTGATACTGTTCCTCTTAGTCCGAGCAGGTCTGGAAATAGGGAAAGAATGACCTTTTCCTCTCTTTTTTTGCCATGAAAGTTGGTTACATTTTCCCCTGGGTTATAGCATGCCATGGAACTTGTTGGCTGAACCTAATGTGATTCGTGTATTGTGTGTTTGGTTCCAGATATGTGCTGCCAAACCACATGATGCTGAAGATCGCCGAAGAGCTGCCCAAGTGAGTCTGAGAGCTGATTACTGTGTTCTAGCTGCCTCCGAGAAATTTCATCTTTC
Organism: Saccopteryx leptura; assembly: GCF_036850995.1. Classification (NCBI taxonomy): domain Eukaryota; kingdom Metazoa; phylum Chordata; class Mammalia; order Chiroptera; family Emballonuridae; genus Saccopteryx; species Saccopteryx leptura. Next base: position 90,922,845 of record NC_089505.1, on the reverse strand, counting down.
ACAATCAAGTGTATTTAATTGTTATTACCTCAGGGTTGACTCAAAGAAGATAGAACTCGAAAGGAATTTGCAAATCCAAGGAATGTAGGTTTTCTGCCCTCGGGCTGCCATTTAGGAACCGAAACTTCTAATCTGGAATGTTTCGATTGCTGTGCCTTCGGTTGAGTCTGTGGCGTTGGCATCCACTGTCAAGGGATTCTCTCATTTGTGCTTTCTTCCAAACTAAGGCATCTCATCGATTTTAAATGTCTTGTGATGTTAATTAAAGTATAAGCACAGAATCTAAATTTATAATCTTTTGTCCACCCCGTTGCAGAACTGCATAGCAGCAGAGCTGTGGTACTTCTGTCCCCTTCCCCCATTAGGAGGGGGCAGACAGTGAGGAGCCTGCTCAGAGCCCACGCGGCAGAGCGTGTGGCCGTGGTGGCCCAGCTGCTACGGGGATGTGTGTCCTTAGCCTTGCCCTTTGCCGGAACGCTCCAGCCCTACCTGACCATTGCTCTTGTCTGGAAGCTTTTGAGGGCTGTGTTCCTAAGTGATGAGTTACATCTGTTCTTGTCCTCAGGGAACCGCAGGGCATCATAGCTTGCTGCAACCCTGTACCACCGCTCGTTCGGCAGCAGATCAACGAAATGCATCTTTTAATCCAGCAGGCTCGGGACATGCCCCTGCTCAAGGTAAGAAGCCTTGCTGCTGAAGGTTTCCAACTCAGCAGGCCTCTTCTGTCTATTAGCATCCTACACTTTGTGGTCTCCTACATACATGATCTGTCTTCATCCTAAAAAGCCCTAGGATGCCCAGGCTGGGTTCTCAGGTGGTTAGAACTTCGTCCTGATACACCAAGGTTATGGGTTTGATCCCAGGTCAGGACACATACAAGAATCAACAATTGAATGCATAAATAAGTGGGACAACAGATCAATGTTCCTCTCTCTCTCTCTCTCTCTCTTTCTTTCTCTCTTTCATCCTTTTTGTGTAAAGTCAGTTAAAAAATAATTGTTTAAAAAGCCTACAGAAATCCTAGGGTTTAGGAACACTCCCGTGGATGTTTCTTTTTTATGGCAGTCATAGCTGAAGCTCACCCTTCTTAAGACATTTTTATCATCCAACAGCAAGTAATGTCTGGTGACTGGGCTGGTTACCTGTTTGGAGGCAGGTAACCTATGGAATACAATGGAGTGAGGATTTTGGGTCAGAGAGCTCATTTCAGAAGCCTGGCAGGGGTCCAGATGGGTGTGGTCATGCCATGATGAGTGTGGTGGTCACAGAAATGGAAAGGAAAGGGCAGGTATCAGAAGCACCACCAGGAGAAAAGCTTGAAACTGGCTGTCATTTATCTTTGAGTGCCACACTGCAGACCATAGAAGTTCTCTGAGTGGCAGACGACTTTGAGGTGATAGCAGCGGGTCAGAGACAGCTCACTCCAAATATAAAGCGGCTGGGGAGATAGGAGAGCCTTGGGTAGAAATGGGGGATTCAGAAAGAGCTGCTGTTGTGGAGGAAATCCTGAAGTTTAGACAAATGTCAATAGAAGCAGGAAACTCAACCAAAACTATAGCTGCGTGCGTGCTGCACAGGTATAGTGCACCGGCATGTGCATGCATGTGCGTGTGTACATGGCGTGCCCCTGTGTCGGTGATTCATGTTCAGGCAGATTTGCATGTATGATTCGTGTGGTGTTGGGACAGTTTTTCATATGTTGCCTTAGCAGCATTTTCAATATATGCTACATTATGTGAGTAATTTTTTGGAAGATTATTGATTCGTGAAGACATATACTCAGCCCCCACAAAGTGAGAAGGAAGAGACTGAGGATAAATGCACTCACAGTCTTCGTGTGGAATTTCTTGGCTCCACAATGTGTCCGAGTAGAGAGGACCGTGCTTACGTTCAGGCCCTTTGCGGTCCTTCCATATTATGCCTGGTCACGATGAAGGGTTTTATTCTTTCATTCTCTAGTAATTATTGAGCACTTGGTAATCGCAGTGCCAGGCACTGGGGGGAGGGGGTAAAGGGTGAGGGAAAATCTCCAGGCCCTTGAAAAACACAGTGTAGCGAAGGGACAGTCTGTGCTGAGGGGAAGTGTGTGTGCCATCAGCTTTAGGCAACTTTCCTCAGATTGTCTGTTTTTCTTCTGTAGTCTGAAGTAGCAGCTGGAGCGAAGAAGAGTGGCCCGCTGCCCAATCCTGAGGTAGGGTGATGGGCCAGCTCCCTTCCTCTGAGAGGTCCCAGTCCCAGCCAGTGCGCACTAAGCTGCCCGTCAGCCCAGCGCCCCACACAGTGGTGGCTCCTGCGTGCTCACAAGTGTGTCATTGCGGCCTGTTGCTTTCTTTTTGATGCAGAGATTGGAGAATGTTCTCTTTGGACCCCATGACTGCTCCCACGCCCCTTCAAACGGCTGTCCTGTCATCCCAACCAATGGTAACGCGGAGGCCCCGGGAGCCCCAGCAAGGCGGGGAGTGGCCTGGTGCACCAGCCCGTAGGAGGCTTTGAGCATGCTGACTGTCCCCCTAGGGCTTGTACCGGTGCAGAAGCAGGCGGACCTCTTCCCCAATGGGAGAGAAGAGGACGAGGCCCTGCTGGATCCCAAATGCCTCATCGCCACCGCTGTCATCACGTTGTTTAATGTGAGTAATAGACACGGCGGTCAGGTGATGCAGACTACAGGGATTTATTGGGTTCTTATGTCCGAGGGGCTGCTTGCACCATGGAGAATCGTGCCAAAAGTAAGACCCAGCAGCAGTGGGAACAGGCATGGAGACAGATCACAGGGTGGTCTGCTTGTCTAGATGTGGGGGTCCTTGAGAAGCGGGTGGAGGATCTCTGAGCTGCATGTGAAGGAATCCTCAAGGAAAGGTTGGCATCTTGATCCTCACTAGCACCTGGCAGGCAGGAGGGTGTGGGTGACTGTCACACAGCAGCACAGTTCCCACACAGTCACCCGATCCCCAGCACGGACGGAGTGAGCTCTGTGAACGGTGGAGCATGTCCTGCGTACATGTCTCTGACCAGTGCCAGCCCACGTGTGCGTTGGCTGCAGAAGAGAAAACTGACAAGTCTTTCTCTACACTGTGGCTCCCTAGACAAAGTGACGAGCAGGCATGCGGTGGGAGGAAGCCCGTTGCCCACTCTGTAGAGAGGCTGAGTCACGGTAGGCAGTGACTCCACTCAGTCAGGAGACAGGTGCCCAACCTGAGCTAGGCTGTGTTTCTGGAAGGTGCATGGGAATAGGCTTCTCATTTCTGCCAGTGCCTTGAGCTGCAGGTTCTTTGCAAAGGGAAGACCGAGGTGTGTTTGTCGGTCAGGATGGGTGCTCGCTGGAGTGACCAGGGATGGAAGGGTAACATTGTGGTCGCTGCAGACAGCAGATGTGGTAGGAAGGAAACATCATTTCCTTCCCAGAGAGAGAAGAGAGAGTATGGATAGAGTCAGGGATAAAGCCCAGCAGGTGCTCCCATGACAAAGACCTGGATGGTGTGGGAGGCCCCGGGACTGCAGCTCACGTCCAGGCTGTCACCGTGGGAGTGGGGCCGCAGCCAGGAAGAGAAGTGCTGCCTGCAGCATGTGCCCCCAGGGGCTTTCTTTTTCACTTAGTTAAATACATTTAGCTCAGATCTTCAGTAATTCATGAGGAAAGAAGTCTGGAAGCGTTAGTTGACCGCAGAATAATGAGCCATCAAAGTGGTGAGACAGCCACAAATGTGAGCGTGCACCCAGGCTGTGGGGATGTGGAGGTGCCAGCTCTGGCGGACGGAGGCGGTGCTCTCCCTGCACTGCGCTCTGTGCTCTCCCCGTGCTGTGCTCTCCCCGCGCGGTGGTGCTCTCCCCGTGCTGTGCTCTCCCCGCGCGGTGGTGCTCTTCCAGCGCGGTGCTCTCCCCACTCTGTGCTCTCCCTGCGCGGTGCTCTCCCTGCTCGGTGCTCCCCGGCGCGGTGCTCTCCCTGCTCGGTGCTCCCCGGCGCGGTGCTCTCCCTGCTCGGTGCTCCCCGGCGCGGTGCTCTCCCCGCTCTGTGCTCTCCCCGCTCTATGCTCTCCCCGCTCTGTGCTCTCCCGGCGCGGTGCTCTCCCCGCTCTGTGCTCTCCCCGCGCGGTGCTCTCCCTGCTCTGTGCTCTCCCGGCGCGGTGCTCTCCCCGCTCTGTGCTCTCCCCGCTCTATGCTCTCCCCGCTCTGTGCTCTCCCGGCGCGGTGCTCTCCCCACTCTGTGCTCTCCCCGCACGGTGCTCTCCTGGCGCAGTGGTGCTCTCCCCGTGCTGTGCTCTCCCCGCGCTGTGCTCTCCCTGCGCGGTGCTGCTCTCCCCGCGCGGTGCTGCTCTCCCCCCGCGGTGCTCTCCCCGCGCTGTGCTCTCCCTGCGCGGTGGTGCTCTCCCCGCACGGTGGTGCTCGCCCTGTGCTGTGCTCTCCCTGCGCGGTGGTGCTCTCCCCGTGCTGTGCTCTCCCCACACAGTAGTGCTCTCCCCACACAGTGGTGCTCTCCCCACACAGTGGTGCTCTCCCTGTGCTCTGGCGGCTGCACTGTGTGGCAGCCTCTGCAACCACAGAGGAAGCCGAAGAAGAGCAGTTCTATGAACCTGCTCGGAACCAACATTATTACATAATTTCATAGAGTTCTAAGGAAGATTTATCATTTTTTTAAAGGTTTATTATAAATTTCAGATAAGTGTCAGGTTACGATTTGAAGTTCTAGAGGAGACAGACCTGGCTTTAAATCCTTATTCTGCCCCTATTAGCTCTAAGGCTCTGGGAGACTTTTTTTAATTACTCATAAGCCTCGGTTTTCTCATCTGTAAGATGGTAAGAGTAATACCACGTATCTATCTCATAAGTTGTCAGGGCACAGAGAGATTCGTTGGTTTACTAAATATGAATTAAGCACTATAATGTGCTACAGGCTGTTTTAGTGCCTTACACACATCCCAACACAATTATGATTGTAAGTGATCATTTTCTGTCTGTTTCTGCAGGAACCTAGCGCTGATGAAAATGGAAAGGGTCCATTAACAGTTGCCCAGAAAAAAGCTCAGACCATAATGGAGTCCTTTGAAAATCCATTTAGGATGGTAAGTAGTAGCTGTGTGTGTCAGGACTGGCAGAATGTGCTGGCCCAGAAAGGAAGCCCCAGGTCTTCACAGAGAGCACAGGGTGTGTCTGTTGCCCCTGGTGTCCCGGTGGGGAGTCGAGGTCTCAGACGAAACCAACAGGAAGGTCTCATCTGAGTGCCAGTGAACTGTGGCTGGGTGGGTGCTTCAAGTTGAGGCCTCCTGAGCCGAAAGCAACCAGAAACCCACTCTGGGCTCAGATCTGTGAAGCCTGGGCCCAGATCACATGTTCAGCAGCACTTAACCAGGGCTGTTTCCTTTCTCCAGTTCCTGCCATCGCTGGAACGCCACGCTCACATTTCTCAGGCAGCAAAGTTTGATTCGTCGTCAAAAATCTATGAAGTAAGTGGATTTGTCATTCTTTCTAAGACTGGCTTTCTAAAAAAGGGGGTCTTCTTAATTATTGGAACCAGGTTTCTGTTGTAAACAAGCCCATCTGTGAACCCCCTGCATACAAATGAGTGCAAAAAGCCCTTTATATACAAGTATACCCAGAACTTTAATCTGGCTCTCAGAAGCACTTGGGAACCTTTTAAGAAACAGGTCTTGAGGGGGGCGGGTGGGTTTTTTTGTTCTTTATAGAGGTTTAATTTCCATGCAGTAAAGTGCACAGATGTTAAATGTACAGCTTGATGCATTTTTAGATATGAATATTGCTTTAAGGCTCTTAAAGGTGACAGCTTAAATTTTAAAACACTCTTGTTTTATATTGTTTGGTTTGTTTTTAACAGCATTATGAATAAGAATAAGAAAACACCTTCCCTGGATCCCCATGAGATGTTCCTGGGAGCCAGCGTGTTAATTGTTAAAAGCCTTCTTCCTCTCTGCAGGAAGTGCCTGCTCTGATCAGATGGGTGGCCTGGCTCCCTCTGTCACCAGCACCGCCCGAGAATCAGGCCAAAACCCTGATGGGCTTCAGCCCTGTTGCTGGTGGTTAGCTTGTTTTTAGAACTGGGGAGTCAGGTGGAGGTTTTGCCTTCTCTCCCCTGCCCCCATTGGGTGTGGCACAGTCAACGACCATACGTCCCTTACGTGCTTACATCTCCTACCAGCCAGATGTGTTCTGATGCCGCAGGGGGGTGTGCTGTCCCAGAGAGGCACATCAGGCTTGCACAAGTCCTGCCCTGAGGCCCGGCCCCGCCGTTTAGAACTGTGCGTGTCCCTGCAGACAGATTACTTAGCTTCCCTGATCCTGTGGTTCCCAGGACCATAGAAGGGATTGAACGGACTATGTGAAAGCGCCTGGCCCAGTGTCCGGAACAGTTGTACTTTGTCGTCCTTATTAAGTATTATCACAATAAAGCCAGCATGAGATTTTCTTTTTTGTGTCATCAGATTTGGAATTTGTGATTTAGACTGTGTAGTTATTAGGCTGGCATGCCCTGCATCGCCTCATTAAAAAAAATAATAAAGTATTCCTTAGGTGGCTGAGTTTTGGAGTTTTTTGTTTTGTTTGTTTTCATTGTAGATCAGCAACCGTTGGAAGCTGGCAAGCCAGGTACAGGTACACAAAGAATCTAAAGAAACTGCCAAGAAGAAGGCAGCTGAGCAAACAGGTAGCATTCACTTCTTTGTCAACTCAGCCAGTCAAGTGTGTGTGCTAGAGTAGCCCTCACTCTGTGCTCTCAGTCCTCCGACTGAGTGCAGGTACCGCCATGGGCAGGATAGACAAGCAAGCCCCAGCCCCGTGGGGCTTGCCTTCTGCTGAGGGACAGCAGACAGGAGACCCGAGGTGTATCTTCTGGCAGCAGTAGGCATCACGCAGGAGAGGCAGGCAGTGCCGGGTGGCGGAGCCCAGGGGACGTGGGAGAGGTGGGGTAAGCAGGGAGAGCCGCGGGGCCCACGTGGAGGACTTCAGCGGTCACTGTGAGTGAGCGCACGGACTCGGGGCTGTGAGCTGAGGCGTGCCAGGTACTGCCTTCCACGCTGGAGAGCCGCTCTGGCTGCCATGTGGAGAGCAGAGCAGAGGGCAGGGTGGGAGCCCGGGTAGGACATGGCAGTCAGTGAGGTGAGGGGGCTGCCAGCTGGACAGTGTGGCAGCAGAGAAGGTGGCAGAAGTTGTCAGAACTGGGTGTTCCTGCAGTAGAGCCGACAGCATTGGTGACGCATCGGACGTGGCATGTGAGGGACAGGAAGACACTGAAGGTGTAAGAACATCTTGTCCTGAGCAGCTAGAAAGATGGGGTCGCCATCCAGAGGATGAGACCACAGAGCCTGTGGGATGCCAGACAGGTTTTGGTTCTGATCCTTGACATGTTGTGGCCGAGATTCCTATTAAAAGTCCTCAGAGAGATGTCACATGGGCCCTTGGTGTGTGGGTTTGGGTTCTTGGGAGAGGAGCAGGTGTAGAGTGGTCGTTGTCATTGTCAGATTGAGAATGAAGTGGCCATCCTTCAGAGCCTGGGGAAGGAGGGAGGTGAGACTGACCCATGAGGCTGAGCAGCGGGGAGGGCGCCCTGCACCAGCAGCCGCAGCAGCCAGGCTGGGCAGGTGAGCGGGGAGCCCTCCCTGCTGGGCCAGCAGCTCCACAGCCAGTTCTCTCTCTTGCAGCTGCCCGGGACCAGGCCACTGAGGAGTACAGAGCCACGGCAGAGCAGGCCATGCCCGTCCGACAGCAGGCTGCTGTACGTGCTGGCTTTCTGCTTTTCTCCTATGAGAGACGAGTTGCCCCTGGCCATTGGCAGGATCTTCCTCAGCTGTCACAGGCTGACCCTGTGCCTCAAACCAAATGCTTTTTTCTTTCCGGTTCATCTTGGCTTGCCAGTTAGTGCCTGCCTCGTTTGCCCTCAAAAAAGTTTATATTGTAATTCCTCTTAGATGGTTTTTCCCATTATTGATGTAAATAGATCATCCCGCCTGACTAGCCATAGACAGGCATTGTGGCGGGCAGGTTTCTCTACCCAAGTAAATAATTCCCCCACCCCACCCCAGAGTACTATGGAAGGCCTGAGCCTGCATTTCTTACATGCCTGGTGTCAGTCTCCACTCCCCCTCCCCCTGCATCACTCTCCCAGCCACTGAATCGATCTTTACAGCGAGGTAGGCACCTGAGTCCCTAGCAGGGTGCTCACACCGGGCCTGCGGGCCACCTCTCATGTGCTCCATTCTTCCTTCCTGTGGGTGTGCGCGGCCTACAGCTAGAAAATGCGGCCAAGAAGAGGGAGCACACAGCCAGTGACCCCAGGTCCACAGAACAAAAGCAGGAGAAGAAACGCCTCCGAGTTTCCAAGAAGCTGAAAGACCCAGACCCAGCGGAGAAAGAGTTTACCCCTTATGACTACAGCAAGTCGGATTTCAAGGCTTTTGCTGGTGAGGCAGGTCTGGAGCCCTGTTAAGAGTGACTCTCTATGTGGGGTGGAGGGCGGCTGCAGAGTCCACAGCCCGGCCTGGGCACAGACTGAGCCCTGCCCAAGACACGCACCAGCCCAGAGTGTCCTGGGAAACGGCAGGGGCGACAGACCTGCCCCGACCTCCTGCTGCTGGAGCCCGTTTACTAGAGTGGTTTAGCAAGAAGCCATCCATTCTTAAGTGGCTTTAGCCTTCCTCATAATAGCTTGTGTCCAAACACATTTTCTCACAGACTTGCACACGCATACAGTAAAGATCTTTGCTTGTTGAAAAAACCTGGTGCCATACTTACCTGACAGGGGAGATACCATGATCACGAAAAAACCTGGTGCCCATGAGATAGAGCTCTGGTTAGCTCCTTAGCCAGTGAGTGCCTGTCAGCTTTGAGGGGCTGCGTGTGGCATCCCTGTCAGCCTCCTTGCCAGCATGTCCCTTTCAAGAGAGGGAAAGCTGGGCAGGGACCCCGCTGATCTCCCTGATGGAGCAGTGACCAGTGCTTAAGCACCTGACTCCCAAGAATAGGTGTGTGGGAAATGAGCCTGGTCATCCAGCTGCCCTTAGCTAACAGGATACATGACTTCATGTCAGCTGTAAGTCCCTCCTAAAGGGTGACAGGCTGACAGCCCACACTTCCAGGCTGTCATGCACATAGCCCAGTAACAAGCCTGTTGGGTTAACTCATTTGCATGATCACTCTTACCTTTCAGGAAACAGCAAATCCAAACCTTCCCAGTTTGACCCAAATAAGCAGAACCCACCTGGCAAGGTAAGAGACGGCCGAGAGTTCTGGTGTGCGCATGGCGCTTAGTTTTTGACCCCTTCCATTGCTGGGGAAACAGGTTCATCTAGGAGTCCCTTTGCATATCTTTTCCCTCACCTCATTTCTTCCTAAGCACCGACAACACCCACCAACTATTCCTGCAATTAAAAAAACATTTTTAAGAGACTATAAAAGGCTGATGTGTGGTTTTAAAGGGTGTTTTTTGTTTGCTACCATGGGAATTAGAGCTGTGGGCCAACAACGCTCCTCCTGGTGCCGGCACAAGCCCGCATTCGCCCTGCGTGGGTGTGGGTGCCGGCCGGAGCCAAGTGCGGCTGAATGTTGGGCGTGTGGACCATGAGCCCGTGTGGAGCCCTGCAGCTCCTTCAGCCACTCGTCCTAGTGGCCTTGCCTCTGCAAACACCCACACAGGCCCAGTTGCAAGACCACCAGTCACGCCAGCATGCTGGAATCTTGGAGCAGCCATCTGAGCTCTGTGTGTTTTCCTGTGTGTCTCTTCTTATCTTCTGTACCTCTTACCTTTTCAGAAATGTCTTCCAGCCAAAAAACTTAAACAGTCAATGGGAAACAAAAGCATGTCCTTCCCAACCGGAAAGTCAGACAGGTACGTGGAGGGGGCTCAGAGAGCCACTCGGCCCAGTCCCCTTTTGTGACAGGAAAACGGAGCTAGGCAGAGGGTTGGTGACTACGGATGCTGCATGTATGTCATTCTCAGCTGCTGCATCCCAGGACCCACATTCCGTGCTTAACTCTCTCCACCTACTGACAGTGTCCCAGGGCCACCTTGGAGCAGTAGGATGGAGGTTTCCCTCAATGAGCCTGTTTGTGAGGAATGAGAAAAAAATCATTGCGCAAATGTGGGTTATCTCTGTAGAATATTTTGGTTAAAAGCATGAAATCCTACTCCTCTGAGCAGACCCTGGGGTCAGAGGGCCTGCCCGTAGGGTGCGGCATGATGGAGGATCAACCTGCCTTTAGAACTTGGTCCGCTCAGCCAGCCCTGTGGGCCTCAGAGCAGTGTTCCAGCCCACACTCTCTCTCCAGGGGCAGGTGGGGGCGCGCTACTGCCCTGCTCGGTTCTCCAGGACCCCAAACAAACTATTCTCCCCGGGCTGCTGCATCATTTGGTAGCAACGTTTTATAATCCAGCTGAGAGCATACACCAGCCAGGCTGCAAGAAGTGACTTGTTTTCGTACTGTCTCCACAGGGGCTTCAGGCACAATTGGCCCAACAGATAGTGCTGGATCCCCCAGCAGACTGGAAGCACCCAACCGTGGTGCTGGTTTTGTACAGACTCATTTTCAAACCATTAAACATAATTCTTCCTGGAAGAAAGTTGGTTCTTGGCTTTTCTTTTGCTGCCACCACAGCGCTGGCAGGAGAGGGCAGATCCCATCCTGTTCAGATCAGCACCTGCGGCTGGCTGGGTAAGTATGCCCTCAGAGGCTACTGTGATTTCCAGAAAAATCCAGGCCCACCCCCAGGGAGGAGCGCAGGAGAATCTCAGACTCGGAATCGGGCGGCATCCACAGGCAGAAGGCACGGTGCTCACCTGGCTCCATGTCTGGGGGCTTCCAGGACCGCTTACTTCCTGCTCATGCCTCTGACTAAGGCAGAGGATGCCAGATGGTGAGGTTGCCATCGGAGGAGCAGCCGTAGGGCTCATTAGAGCCAGCTCGGCCCCTGCAGGGCCTGGGCCTTCGTTTGTTTTTATTTCATTTTGGTTTATCCCCCCCCCCCAATTATAAAATAATGTGTTCATTATAGGAAAAGAGGAAAACAGAAAAATGCAAAGAAAATTAAATCACCTATAATCCTACCACATGGAGATAACCTTTAACAACATTTTGGTATAATGGCTTCTTACTGTGTATTTGTATTGAATTTACAAACTTGGATTTCTCTTTCTACTGTTTTTTACCTTTAAAGATTCTCATTCTAAAATGGATTTTAGCTAACTCCCATTATTAAATATATAGGTTTTCATTTCTGTACTTTTTGAAATAATGCAGTATGGAACTTACGTAAATTTATGATCCAGTTCTCTGGTTACTTCTTCACGATGCCTTTCTTTTTGTGTGACAGAGACAGAGAGAGGGACAGATAGGGACAGACAGGAAGGGAGAGAGATGAGAAGCGTCAATTCTTCATTGCAGCACCTTAGTTGTTCATTGATTGCTTTCTCATACATGTGTTGACTCTGGGGCTACAGCAGAGCGAGTGATCCCTTGCTCAAGCCAGTGACCTTGGGCTTAAGCCAGTGACCTTGGGGTCATTTCTATGATCCCATGCTCAAGCCATGGATGCTGTGCTCAAGCTGGTGAGCCTGTGCTCAAGCTGGTGACCTCAGGGTTTCGAACCTGGGTCCTCCACATCCCAGTCTAACACTCTATCCACTGCACCACTGCCTGGACAGGCTACAATGCCATTTGATTTTCATCTTGAGATAGGCTATTAAATCAGGAATACATAGAATAATACTTTTTTTGTTTGTTTAATATTTACAAGGAACCTATTTTCTTAAACCTTTTCCCACAAATTATTGGTGGGACCACCATACCCTGTGGGCTACTGGGCTAAGTCAAATATCACTCCACCACGGGATAGCAAGCCACGGGCTGTGCCGGATGGGCTGGGCATGGTACTAGCTGGGACTGTTTGTGGCTTAGCAAAATCAATGTTTTTCCTCCCCCTCCTCTGTCAGTGTAGTCGGCCCAGAACTAGTGCGGGGGGCAGCTGGCAGGCCTCGTGGCTCCTCTGTGTTGCTCAGACACAGGCCTTACCCCTCATGGCTAAGTAACATCTCGCTGCCTCTGTTGCATCCTCATTCCAGTCAGCCAGAAGGCAGGGAGGAGACAGCACCCAGCCCCCCTTTCAGAGGATACTGCCTATTTCTACTTCCCATTGGTCAGAACTTAGTCACATGGCCACTGCAGAGGCTACTGGGAAGTCATTTCAGTCAAATCCCAAAATCTGTGATCAAGTTTGGAAAGAACGGATGTTGAAGCACAACGAGCAGTTTGCAATAAAAGTGCAGAGTCTGCTTTCAGAAGTGGACAGATAGGCCTTGGCCCGCTAGGTAATTTGGTTAGAGCACCATCCCAACATGCCAAGGTTGTGGGTTTGATCCCCAGTCAGAGCACATACAAGAAGCAACCAATGGCCTGACCAGGCAGTGGCGCAGTGGGTAGAGCATCGGACTGGGATGCCGAGGACCCAGGTTCAAGATCCCGAGGTTGCCAGCTTGAGCGTGGGCTTATCTTGTTTGAGCAAAAGCTCACCAGCTTGGACCCAAGGTCGCTGGCTCGAGCAAGGGGTTACTCAGTCTGCTGAAGGCCCGCGGTCCAGGCACATATGAGAAAGCATTCAATGAACAACTAAGGTGTCGCAACGCGCAACGAAAAACTAATGATTGATGCTTCTCATCTCTCCGTTCCTGTCTGTCTGTCCCTGTCTATCTCTCCCTCTGACACTCTCTCTGTCTCTTTAAAAAAAATTAAAATAAAAAAAAATTACCCAATGAATGCATGGATAAGTGGGACAATAAATCGATGTTTCTTTCTTTCCTTTCTCTAAAATAAATAAAAATTTTTTAAAAATGGACAGATGGGAATTTTTAAAAGTGAGAAGTTATTTTCTAATGCAGGTGGCCCAGGGAGGCTTTGTGGAAGGTGGGCTGAGTTGGACCCCGGAAGAGTAAGGGAAGAAGTCCAGAGAACCTTGCAGTCAGTGCTACCTGGACCCCTGAGAGAGAGCAGCAGGGAGCTGGTTAGAAAGGCAGAAGCCCGGGCCTCCACCCAGACCTGCCCAGTCAGAGTCGGGGTGGGCCCAGGAACCAGGTCTCAACAAGCTCTGCGGGTGGTTTCCCTGCGGACTTAGGTCCAGAACCACTGTTGGCGAGGCATGCGCCGCAGACCTTGCTGAGTGGTTTTGTGTGTGGCAATGTTTGTTTTTACTTTTTAGAAAGGTGGGGACCATAGATGGGAGTTGATGTCTTAAGTGTCCTTTCTTGCAAAAGAAAAAGTTGGCAGCCCAATGTCAGTCCCCAAATGTGTTTTCCTGGTCCATGGAAAGCAGGGCTCTTTGCTCAGAAGGTGCGCTGCTGTTTGTGGTGCGTTGGGCAGTTTGCCGTGAGCATTTTCAACCAAGTAACACCACGAAATGGCCAAATTCATCCTGCTCATAGCCACAGGTGTCTGCCAGGCTGAACAAAATGCTTAAAAAATAATTCAAGTGCTAACCACCAAAAAGCCTCTCCAGTGACAGACACACGTACCCTGTGGCAGCCCCATTTAAACCATTGCCTTGGTCGCAGCCGTCTACCCACCTCTCCTCGCTCTCCCTTTTATAAATGGTCTACCTTTAGGAGGTTGAGATGGTCAACCCACTAGACAGCAATGCTTTACAACTGAATTCTTAATGCACAGTGGTCTGAATTGGAGGAAGCAGTTTGTGCTCTGCCTTGGTTTTCCCCCGCCGGATTTTCCAGAATGGGTGTGAATTTAACTGGATTAGAGTTATGATGGCTATTTCTGGCAAAACTATAGATTTTCTTCTCTGTGATCTAAAGTGAAATGGCATTTCTGGGCTCATAGCCCTTTACATCTGGGGACTTTTGTGCCTGTAATTTATTCAGGGCCGTCATGCTCTTTGACCTTGGAAGGTTTGTCCTGTTGCTGTATACAGTGGTCTGGAAATCCTCTTTGCTGTTTATGGTTGAGGTGTAGATGACAGTTTTACCTCCTTTACAGGAGAGCAAAGTATGTCGTCATGCACGGACTTGCTCATTTGAGGATGCACATGTTGCACAGCTTTGTTCATCCTGCAGGAGGGATGGGATGGACTTGGCCCTCCATCACCCCCACCTCCAACCCCCATGCAGTGTCAGGAACACCAGGGCCCTGTCTGGGCTCAGCTGTGCAGCACCTAGCAGAAAGCCAAGGCAGCTGGCTCCATCAGGTGCCTGGACCGATGTGGTTTCTCACTTTCACTCAGCCTCTTTCCGAGAGCTGCCAGCCACACACACTACTCCTAGGCACATGGAGCGTGCAGTCTGGCTCGGGGTACACAGAAGGGAACAGGCCATCACAGTCAGAGGCATAAGTGTCTTGATGTCAGAAGTACAGGCTGTGATGTCACACCCAAGTACAGGGCTAAAGCCTGCAGTAACTGGACATACTTACTGGTTGACTGTATCTTACCTGCTGTGTGATCCTTTTCTACGTGACCTCAAGTCCAGGAACAGTTTCCAGGGACCATCTCCTAGCAATCTTGAACTGTCTTGGCTCACTTCCCCTTTAAAAAGAGTTTAGGGCAGCCACAGCACATTGTTGCTGTTGGACTTGAGGCTTGCTCTAAAAAACACTGTTGTGTTGTTCATTTGGGGTTAATAGACAAGAAATGATGCTTTCCACCTCCAAGTAAAGGCTGCAAAACGTCAATGAAAAAACATCCCCGTCATCATGTCACCAGTAGGTTACACCAGCCTCATCTCCCTTCCTTGGCATGCAAAGAACTAGCTCGCAAAGCAATTAGCATTTAATACTTGGCAATTAGCATGCTTAATGTGATTCTGAAAAGTTCCTTGACATTTTTATAAAAACAGAAAGCACATTCCCGCCCACCGTTAAAGGAGCAAGACCCAGTTTGTCAAAAAAACTGCGTGGCACTCTTTTTGGTGCTGAATATTCATGTGTTGGCCTCTTCCAGGACACTGCTGGTAAATTTAGAAGCTCTCTTAGAAAAGAATTCTCTTAATTCAGCAGCCATACGCTGGTGAATCTAAGGGGAAATAGCTAAATCAAGCTCAAATCCCAAGGCAGTGACGATCCTTTTCAAGTAAATAAAAACCCTCAGTGCGCCGCCGACAAACTACACACTCCGCTCAAGTCCAACAGGGAGCCAAATCTGGGGGACAGGCGAGAGATACATTTTCTCTCGCTCCTGCGCAACAACGTAACTCTTCGCCCGACAGTGTAGCTGCCAGCTCCCATTTTTCCAGCCCGAGTTCAAGCTGACTGTTTCTAAGTGCTGGAAACTCCGCGCCGAGTCTAAATGTCATCTCAAGTTTCCTCCCCCGAGTCAGACACCATCTCGATCCCTCTGTAGCAAGGCATGACCCTCGGTGCCTCCCGGTCCCAGGAAGGGAGCGGGGACCCCGGGGCCGCATGGCCCCGGCCGGCGCCGGGCTGCGTGAGGGGCCCGGACCCCCCGGGCCGGCCCACCCCGCCTCGAGGCCAGTCCTCAGAAGTCCAGCCTGGGCCCCACGTGGCCCCCTCGGAGCAGGCCGCACTACCCTGATGCCTCCGACAGACGGCCCGCCCCAGCCACTAGGCGCCGCGCTCCTGACTGGTGGCCAATCAGCGCTCGGAGCACCGGCAGGGGCGGTGCCTCCGACTAGCCGCGCGCCCACTCCCGTGCCACCATTGGAGGCTTTGGGTTCCGCCCCTGCCAACTTGTTCCGCCCCTCCGGGCGGGTTAGGTTGCGGTGCGGGTGGCGGGCGGAGCTGGTCCCGTTGTGCTGCGGCTCCGCGCGGCCTGCAGTCCCGGGTCCGCTCCCCGCGCCGCCCGCCAGCGCGCCCGCCATGGAGCCCGGCCCCGACGGCCCCGCCGCTTCCGGCCCCGCTGCCATCCGCGAGGGCTGGTTCCGCGAGACGTGCAGCCTGTGGCCGGGCCAGGCCTTGTCCCTGCAGGTGGAGCAGCTGCTGCACCATCAGCGGTCGCGGTACCAGGATATCCTTGTCTTTCGCAGGTAGGTACTACCGCTGGCTCGCCCTGCACCCCCGATCCCCTAGGACGGCTCGCAGCCCAAACCACCCGCCTCTCACCCCCACGCGAATCAGCCGGGACTCCTGCCCTGATCTCGGCCCAGTCCACCTCCTTCCTGCCAGACCCCTTTACCTCCGACGCCCCTGGGCCGTCTCTGCCCACCCCTCCTCCTGAAGAACTGTCAGAAGTTGTGAACTAGGCCCGTGTGCTCCCTCGGTCCCCTCCCCACCCTGTATCCCGTCTCCTGGGTTGGGGGCCCGCGTTTCGGGCGGTCCTCTTTGGCAGGGAGGGAACCGGAGTCTGCGCCTACCCGACGCGCCGAGCTCCACGTGTCAGTCTGGGACACGTCAGAGTCTTACGGAGTCTAATGCCTAGCGGGCCTGCCTGCGGGTCCTCGCCACGTGTCACCCCCAGTACTCACCTCTGGGACTCCTTCGCAGGTTGGGGGAGATTCTTCTCACCCAGGGTGAGCGGAGGCACGTTGCCCCCACCCGAGGGGACCCAGGTCCCTGACTGTCACTCCCGCCCTGCAGTAAGAGCTACGGCAATGTGCTGGTGTTGGACGGTGTCATCCAGTGCACGGAGAGAGATGAGTTCTCCTACCAGGAGATGATAGCCAACCTGCCGCTCTGCAGCCACCCCAACCCACGCAAGGTACCCCGCTCCCACCAAGACTCAGCCTTGAGCCCAGTGATAGGAAAGCCACCCTAAGGATCCCACAGGACAGTACTGAGGCCCCCCAGTGTGCCCAGTGCTCAGCCAGATGCTTCATAAAGGGTTGTCAGAGGAAATGCTAGCCAGGACAAGGAGAACGAGTGGGAAAGCAGCCCACTTCACAGGGTGGCAGCTGACCCAGTCTGGGAGGAGCAAACAGTGCTGGCTGAGGCCTGGAGCTCAGGAAAGAGGTTCCTGAGTAGAAAATAAAGTAATGAGGTCTGTGGGTCAGAGGAGCTGCGGCACATACCCTCACTCCAGGTGGTTCTGTGTGAGCGCGTCTGCCCATTGCAGGCCCAGGCCACTGCGTCCTGCTGGAGCGTGTTTGCTGGCCCGAGGCCCTGCTGGGGCTGGACCCTTCTCCTGACTGTCCATCCCCCTACCAGGTGCTGATCATCGGGGGTGGGGACGGGGGCGTCCTGCGGGAGGTGGTGAAGCATTCCTCTGTGGAGTCCGTGGTCCAGTGCGAGATTGATGAGGTGAGTGCCCGCGCAGGGTCTGGGTTCAGGTTCCTGTTCTGCACTGAATTGGCGATGTAACCTTGAGCAAGTCGCTTAATATTTCTAGGCCTGTTTCTTCACCTTAAAAATATGTTGGGAGGATTTAGTAGGGCAGTAGTGGGCCTGTCACATAGTAAGTGTGCCATTGATGCTGTTTCTTAGTAAGACTGGGTGCTGGTTTTTAATTCAAGTCCCAGGCAAGGCCCAGAGATATTCAAACCACTTTAATGAGCATCTACTATGTGGCAGCCATGGCTCTAGGTGCTGGGGTACAATGATGAACGAGCAGCTTCAATCCCTGTTGGAACTGATATTTTAGTTAAAAAGAGATGGCAAAGGGTGATAAGATAAAGGCATGAAGGGCAGGTGGAGGCTGGTCAGGGCAGGCCCCTGGGAGGTGGGTTTGAGCTGCAGCCTGAATGAGAAGCCTCCGACCACACGGAGGCAGGAGGCAGAAACAGCTCTTCCAGTGAAGACTGGAATTGCCACCCTCTGAAAGCCCCTGAGATGGCGCGGGTCAGTCTGGGGGAAGGGAGTAGGAAGGTGGAGGTTCAGCTGAGAAGCAGGCCAGGGCCAACCCCCCTTGAGGAGTTGAAGGAGGTCCCAGAGCATTCCCCATGTTATAGATGTGGAAACTGGGGTTCCACAAAGTAAACAGCTGGCCCAGGGTGACCAGACTGTGAAAGGGACTACTGGGAGTCCCACGTGACTCCATCTGTCTCCATCCTGGTCCCTCCTGTTCCCTCTCCAGGATGTCATTCAGGTCTCTAAGAAGTTCCTGCCGAGCATGGCTGTTGGCTACTCCAGCTCAAAGCTGACCCTTCATGTGGGTGACGGATTTGAGTTCATGAAACAGAACCAGGACGCCTTTGACGTCATCATCACTGACTCCTCGGACCCCATGGGTAGGCAGAGGGTGCGCCAGGGCCTCCAGCAGCTGCCAGCCTCCCCCCTGCACAGCAGGCCTGAGTTGCAGACTCAGAGGACCCCGAGCTAGGACAGCACTTTTCCCTTCTCAGTTGTTCCCTTCCCCTCAAACATGGCTCAGAAGAGTAGGGGGCCCAGGCCACTGCTCAGAGTTCACAGTTAGTTGGGGACCTGGAGGAGAGGGGGACTCTGGCCTCAGCCCACTGAGTCCCCAGTTTCCTCGTTAGCCTCCTCTCTGCCCTTGACAGGTCAGCATCAGGGCCGGGGAGGGTTCTTCTTCTAAACCAAGGCCCAGGGTGGGAGTGCCCCTGTGCCATGGTAATAGGAATCCCCTGGGAATGGGGTTGCAGTGTGGAACCACCTGGGATGCGGGGGCAGCAGCCTCTGTACCTGTCAAAAGCATCTTCTTCATGGTTGGTTACTGAATTCCACAGACCAGGGTTCAAGTCCCAGTTCTGCTGCCTGGCAGCTGGGGGTGGCGGGAGGACTATGTAGTGGGGTGATGGTGGCCCCTGCCCCCTAGGCCAGGCTCTGGAGGTCTCAGCCAGAATGTGTTCATTGTCACTCGCCCCTCTCTCCCCGCAGGCCCTGCTGAGAGCCTCTTCAAGGAGTCCTATTACCAGCTCATGAAGACGGCCCTCAAGGAAGATGGGATTCTCTGCTGCCAGGGTGAGCGCCCGGAGCAGTTTGGCATCCCGGGCAGGCGGGCGGGCAGGGTGGGGCCGCCATCGTGCCAATGCTGACACTGCCTCCCCCCAGGCGAGTGCCAGTGGCTGCACCTGGACCTCATCAAGGACATGCAGCACTTCTGCAGATCGCTCTTCCCCGTGGTGGCCTACGCCTACTGCACCATCCCCACCTACCCCAGCGGCCAGATCGGCTTCATGCTGTGCAGCAAAAACCCAGTGAGCTTCTGGCTGTCCTGGGGGTGGGAGGGGGCAGATGGGCATGGAGAGCACTCCCCTGATGCCCCTGCCCCACCCCAGAGTACCAACTTCCAGGAGCCGGTGAGGCAGCTGACGCAGAAGCAGGTTGAACAGATGCAGCTGAGATACTACAACTCTGACGTGCACCGGGCAGCCTTCGTCCTGCCCGAGTTTGCCCGCAAGGTGAGCCCCTGGGGGGGCCGGCCTGGTGGGGGCACCCAGGCGCCCTGAGAGGCCTACCTCGGCCCCTACATGACCCAGCATTCTCCTGACGAGGCCCCATTCCCACCAGGCCCTGAATGATGTGAGCTGAGCCCAGGAGCCACTGCCAACATTGCCCGGGACCTCGGGCCGCCAGGGAGCCCTGGACAAGACCCCTGCCAGCACACCCGCCAACCAAGTGTTACAGGCCCCAGAATGCTGCCCAGCCTGCTGCTGGCCGGACTGTCTGTTTGTCTGTCTTTCTCTCTCTGTGGTGTTCAGCCTCTAAGCCTATATCAGCTGTGTACAGCACCGTCTTCGCCCTCTGTCTCCCCTCACTCACCAAACACATGTATTTATAACAAAGTTCTGAATTGTGTGTTCCCAGACCTTGAATGGGCCTGGCGGGGCTGCCCCAGCCATTATTGGGCATTTCTGTGTGCCAGGCTCTGAGCTGGACCCAGAGTCTGTCCTCCAAGTGTCTGCCGCATGTCTGCCAATAGGCAGGCCGGGCCCTTGTCCTCCGGTATCAGCGACACAGCAGTCATCAAACTGGACCCAAATCTGTCCTGAGAAGCTGCCTTAGTCATTCTTTCGTCCAGCCCCACACAGATGGTGACAGCCCAGGGGTCAGGGCTGTGAGGTTGACAGGATCAAGGTGGGGCCGCTCTGGGGCTGTACCTTCTCACACGGCCCTGCAGTGTTCATGGAAGATGGGAGGACAGACTGTCAGGTTCCACCTGGGGTGGGGGCTGTAGGGGACTCCACAGGCGGCTGCTTGGTCTGGGTATAGTTACTTGGGCCCGTTTGTTTAAGCACATCAGGCGCCCTGACGTGGCACAGAATTCAGGCTTGGGTTCCAATCCTGTCTGCCCCCCTCCTGGGTGCCTGCTGCTAAATTCCTGGAACCCGCTGGCCAAGTGCTGAGAGGTTGAGAAAGCAGGTGTGGGTGGCCACACCAGGATCGGGCCCTCTCCATGGTGCTGAAACCCGGTCTGTGCCTGGGTGCCTCACCCCTCCTGAAGGTCAGGACTGAGATTGGTGTTGGCAGAGGAGCCGCCACAACTGGGTGCAGGCTGGAGGAGGGGTTCTGTAGCCTGCTTCAGTCTCAGGACCTACAGCCATCAACCCAGAGGCGCTGCTGAGGATGCATTGCCCTGGGAGACTTAGGGGCAGGGAGCAGGACAAGGGAGTAGACCCAGCCTGCTGGTGGTACTGGAGCACTCCCTGGCTCCATCCCTACTCTGGGCAGCTACCTTGGACCTCATTCAGCAGGTACTGGGAATACATCATCATGGGGGTGGGGAGCAAGCAGGCAGCTTTGCAACCAACTCCTTGAGCACACACCTGGACCCCACCCCCATGAACTAACTCACTGGCCTCAGCACCTGACACGTGACCTAGGTCAGCAAGTATGGCCCCAAGCTACTGTCCCCATTCCATCTTCAAATTCTAGGACAGTCTTCAAATCCCAGCTTGGGAGCCAATATCACATATCACATGCAACCCAGGGTCTTCCCACTCCCAGGGAGACCAGGTCAAATCCGGCCTTATCTGGGCTATGATTTTTGTATCAGAAGAAGACACAGTGGCTAGTTATGGAGTGCTGACCCACCGTGTGTCTCAATTCCTTTAACCTCCGCAACCACCTGTGAGGAAGGTGCTATTAACCTACACAGGAAGGTTACGTGACACGTTCATGAGCAGGCAGGGGAGGATGCACCAGGCAGGTGGCCTTCCAAAAGTTGCTCCATTCTGCTTAGCCCTGCCTGGTTCTGCAGCTCAGCCTGAGCACCCTGGGCTTCCATCAGGGACATCCAACCAGAGGTCTATTCTCAGGGCCCCTCCCCCCTAGCCCTTCTTACCGACCATGTTCCAGGAAGGTCCATCCTGAGGGCAACCCAGGGAGGGTGGACAGGAGGGAGGGGGGTCCATCTCAGAGGGCTGAACCCGTGTCTGTCTGAACTCCAGTGACTTGAGCCACTCAACTCCCAATCTGGTTACCCCACCTGTAAAATGGGAGAGATGGTCCTCACTTAATCCAGGCTTCATTAAGAATTCTGCATCTCTCATTCGGTGTTCGTTAAGCTAGTAAAAATCAGAATGGCTTCTCAGGGCAGAGGAAGAAGGGGCGAGAGTGTCCATGTTATTTCTCAAAATTAGTCATGCCTCTGGTTTAAGGGTTTAGTAATTTGAATAGTTCCATGTGAATTGTTAGAAGAAAAATGGCAGGCAGTCCTGTGCCTACTTTTCCTTCCCACCCTGGAGGTGGCCATATTCCTTCTTGTCTCTGCGTCACATGCTTGTATTACTACTTCCCAACCTGTCATTTCTACTCATGATCTGTTGAATTTTCCACTAGGGAAGATAAGGATTTCCCTTGTTCCTTCCCTGTCCCTACCCCATACTCGCAACAATTAAATGATAATCTTGCTTAGCTCAATATTCAGTGTTACACTGTTGCAGCTACATAAATGCCACTCATAGCGGAGGCAGCAGTAAAGAGACCTCTTTCTCTTCTGCACAGCTTCGTTTTCCCTGGAGGGTTTTTGGGAATTGTTTTCGTTCACTTAGTTTTCAACAAATTTATCGCTGATATAACCCCAAACTTTTTACCAAATTCTCTAAAGCTCTTTAAGATTTGCGGATGCGCCTGACCAGGCGGTGGCGCAGTGGATAGAGCATTGGACTGGGATGCGAAGGAACTAGGTTTGAGACCCCGAGGTCGCCAGCTTGAGCAAGGGCTCATCTTGTTTGAGCAAAAGCTCACCAGCTTGGATCCAAGGTCGCTGGCTCCAGCAAGGGGTTACTCGGTCTGCTGAAGGCCCACGGTCAAGGTACATATGAGAAAGCAATCAATGAACAACTAAAGTGTCGCAATGTGCAATGAAAAACTGATGATTGATGCTTCTCATCTTCTCCGTTCCTGTCTGTCCCTGTCTATCCCTCTCACTGACTCTCTCTCTGTCTCTGTAAAAAAAATAATAATAATAATCTTTAAAAATAAAGAAAAAAAAAAGATTTGTGGATGCCCTGACCAGGCAGCTCAGTTGGTTAGAGCTTCGTCCTGATACGCCAAGGTTGCAGTTTTGATCTTCGGTCAGGGCACACACAAGAATCAACCAATGAATGCATAAATCAATGAAACAACAAACTGATGTTTCTCTTTCTCTCTCCCATCCTTTCTAAAGGTCTTATTATTCTGGATACTCAGGAGGACACTTTCATTTCTATCCTTTTTGTTGTTGTTGTTGTTTTTCTTTTTAAAAAATTCTTTTCAAAAACAATTCATTTTGGGTTTTTCTCAGAGGGACACTTTCAATCAGTGAACTCAGGTTCTCCTCAATTCTGAAAGATTTCCTTCTTTTGTTCAAAATTTCCTCTTCTGTTTTTTTATCTTTTTTTTCTGGAATTCCTGTTACTCTATTTCTATTTATTTATTTTTAAATTTATTTACTGATGTTAGAGAGGAAGGGACAGCAAGAGACAGAAACATTGATCTGTTCCTGTGTGCGCCCTGACCAGGGATCAATCCCGCAACCTTTGTGTATCTGGACGATGCTCTAACCAATCAAGCTATCCAGCCAGGGCTAATTTTTTTAAAGGCTTTTTATTGATTGGTTTTATTTTTAAGAGAGAGAGAAAAAAAAGAAAAGGCAAGTGGAGTGGGAAGTATCAACTACTAGTCACTTCTCGTATGTGCCTTGACCAGGCAAGCCCAGGGTTTCAAACCAGCGACCTCAGCGTTCCAGGTCAATATTCTATTCATTGTGCCACCACAGGTCAGGCAGGGCAAATTTTTATTGATTGATTTTAGAGAGAGGAAGGGAGAGAGAGAGAAACATTGATTTGTTGTTCCACCCATCCATGCATTCACTGGTTGATTCTTGAATGTGCCTTGGCCAGGGATTGAACCTGCTACTTTGGCATGTCAGGACGATGCTCTAATCAACTGAGCCACCCAGCCAGGGCTTACTGTATATTTGACATAATGTATAGGGCTTCTAAGTTCTTTAATATTTTTCATTTCCTTTTTACTCTGTTTTCTGGAAGATATTTTCAAACTTATTTTCCAAACATTTTATTACTTTTTCTTTCTTTCTTTTTTTACTTATTGATTTTAGAAAGAGGAAGGGAGAGAGAGAAATATCAATTTGTTGTTCCACTTATTTATGCACTCACTGGTTGAATCCTGACTGGGATTGAACCCACAACCTTAATGTATCAGGACGATGCTCTAACCAACAGAGCTACCCAGCCAGGGCTCTTAATTCTCTTTTTTAAATAGCACCCTGTTCTTGCTTCTCTTTTTCCTCTGAAGGTATTTATAATTGTTTTACTTTGGTTTGGGGCATTTTCTTTTCCCTGCTTTGTTTCTGTATTTTTTGGTCGATTGCTTGACTTCTTTTTTTAATCTTTCTCCATGTTTAGAGTTTTCCTTGGTATTCCTTGAATGTTCTGCTCCTGCGTTAGAGTGGGGATGAAAAAGTTCAAGAACCTGCCTGATCAGGTGGTGGCGCAGTGGATAGAGCATTGGACTGGGATGCAGAGGACCCAGGTTCGAGACCCCGAGGTCGCCAGATTGAGCGCGGGCTCATCTGGTTTGAATAAAAAGCCCACCAGCTTGAACCCAAGGTTGCTGGCTCCAGCAAAGGGTTACTCGGTCTGCTGAAGGCCCACGGTCAAGGCACATATGAGAAAGCAATCAATGAACAACTAAGGTGTTGCAATGCGCAACGAAAAACTAATGATTGATGCTTCTCATCTCTCTCCGTTCCTGTCTGTCTGTCCCTGTCTATCCCTCTCTCTCTCTGAAAGAAAAAAAAAAAAAAAGTTCAAGAACCTGACTGGGGCTTGTCAAGTGACATTCCCTGCGGGTGATGGCGGCTGAGCCACTTGTATGTAGAACCTTCAAAGCCAGTATCTTTAGGTCTTTCCTGTTGGGCTAGTCACACTTCCCAGAGAAGAGGGAGAAGCGTGGATAGCAGCCAGATTCTAGGAGTCGGGTTAGGAGGCAGGTTGGGGCTCTCAGTATCCAATCTATTTGCTTAATGCCCTTGTTAATGCTGGGACTCCCCATTGCACTCCCTTTAAGAATCAGTCTCCAAGCCCTGGCTGGGTGGCTCAAGGGATAAAGTGCTGACCCGAAGCACCAGAGATTGTGAGTTCAACACCCAGCCAGTCAGGGCACGTACAAGAAGCAATCAATAAGTACACAACTAAATGGAACAGCTAAGTGAAATGAGTTGATGCTTTTCCCTCACTCTTTTCTGTCCCTTTAGCTTTCTCTCAAATCAATGAAAAAAATTAAAAAAAAAGAATCAATCTTCAGCCCTGGCACGCAGAGGTTGGGGGTTCAATTCTTGGTCAGGGCACATACAGGAACAGACTAATGTTTCTGTCTCTCTCGCTCTAAAACCAATAAATAAATTTTAAAAAATAAAGAGAATGAGAATTACACATACAAGGTAATAAAACCCCAAAATGACAGCATCAGGACAAAGACTCAGTCCCCAGCCCTGGCCGAATATCTCAATTGGGTAGAGCATTGTCCCAATATGCAAAAGGTGCAAGTTCAATTCCTTCAGTCCCTGGTCGAGGCACATACAGGAATGGGTCAATGTTTCTATCTCTCTTTCTCTCTCTAAAATAAATACATTTTTTAAAAGTTAAGATAGAATTATTTCCTGACCTGTGGTGACACAGTGTATAGAGCGTAGACCTGGAATGCTGAGGTCGCTAGTTTGAAACCCTGGGATTGTCTGGTCAAGGCACACATGGGAGTTGATGCTTCCTGCTCTTCCCCCCTTCTCTCTCTCTCTCTCTTCTCTAAAATGAATAAATAAATAAATCTTTATATATATATGATTATTTAAAAAAAGGAATCCAGGCCCTGGCCAGTTGGCTCAGTGGTAGAGCATCGGCCTGGCGTGCAGGAGTCCCGGGTTCGATTCCCGGCCAGGGCACACAGAAGAAACGCCCATCTGCTTCTCCACCCCTCCCCCTCTCCTTCCTCTCTGTCTCTCTCTTCCCTTCCTGCAGCCGAGGCTCCATTGGAGCAAAGTTGTCCCGGGCGCTGAGGATGGCTCCGTGGCCTCTGCCTCAGGCGCTAGAATGGCTCTGGATGCAACAGAGCAATGCCCCAGATGGGCAGAGCATCGCCCCCTGGTGGGTGTGCCGGGTGGATCCCGGTCGGGCACATGCGGGAGTCGGTCTGACTGCCTCCCAGTTTCCAACTTCAGAAAAATACAAAAAAAAAAGAGAGAAAAAAGGAATCCGTCTCCAGGAACCTAGCATGCATATGATGTCTGACTACTCTCACAGGTCCCCAAACATATGTATGTATTAAATTTGGTGATTTTCTCTTGCAAAAAAACAAACAAAAACAAAACAAAAAAAAACTTGGAGTGGGGTGGGGTGGGGGGGAATCAGTTTCAAGTTTCTTCTGGGGTCAGGGGATGGGAAATAAGAATTGGCTGGCTTCTTAATTAACACTTCCAGAAGAACTTGGTGTTGCCAATTCCCAAACTAATTCCTGATCCCACTGCCAACTCGGAGTTGCCTTCCAGAGAGCTGTTTCCACCGGTCCATCTGTTTTTCCAGCTTCCAGAATGTTGGTGCTGGCTCCTCTCCCATGTTTGCCATCCTCGTGGACTCAGGTGTCCTATACAGCAAGTTTGCAAGAGGGAGCAAGAGCAGATGCATGGCTGTGTCCCTCCGTCCCTACCTAGAGCATCACTGTGGACACCTGGGCAGCCGCAGGTCACCCAGTGAGGAGGAGACACAGAGGTTAAGGGTGACCGGATCCAGCTCCTGGCTTCTGGAGTGTCCTATCCCCTCTGCCTTGCTGTCTGGGCAGGCAGGAGCCATGGGGTCAATTCCCAGAATTCCAGGGTCGGCCCGCTGCAGGGCTGGGCCAGGTGTTGGACAAACAGATCAAAGGTGAAACTGTGCGAATCCAGACCGGCCCGGCCAGCCTGAGGGGTGCACCATGAGGTGGGTGGGAGCCCCGCAGCCCCGCCGGCAGGGGGAGCGTGCCCGCAGGCCCCTCGCCCTCACCTGCCCCCGTGCTGCCCGCAGGCTGCTCATCCTCCTGAGCCTGCTGTGGGGCGCGGCAGCCGCCCCCGGGGACCCGCAGTGGCCCAAGCCCGTGTTCGGGCGCCTGGCGTCCCCAGGCTTCCCGGGGACGTATGCCGACAACCAGGAGCAGCGCTGGACCCTGACGGCCCCCCCGGGGTACCGCCTGCGTCTCTACTTCACCCACTTTCACCTGGAGCTCTCCTACCTGTGCGAGTACGACTTCGTCAAGGTGCCAGCAGGGCAGGGGCCCCGAGAGCCGGCCAGGGCTGGAGGGGAGGCGGGGACGCCCGGCAGGGGGTCTGGCCTCAGGGGGCGGGGACGCCCGCAGGGGGTCTGGCCTCAGGGGGCGGGGACACCCGGCAGGGGGTCTGGCCTCAGGGGGCGGGGACGCCCGGCAGGAGGTCTGGCCTCAGGGGGCGGGGACGCCCGGCAGGGGGTCTGGCCTCAGGGGGCGGGGACGCCCGGCAGGGGGTCTGGCCTCAGGGGGCGGGGACGCCCGGCAGGGGGTCTGGCCTCAGGGGGCGGGGACGCCCGGCAGGGGGTCTGGCCTCAGGGGGCGGGGACGCCCGGCAGGGGGTCTGGCCTCAGGGGGCGGGGACGCCCGGCAGGGGGTCTGGCCTCAGGGGGCGGGGACGCCCGGCAGGGGGTCTGGCCTCAGGGGGCGGGGACACCCGGCAGGGGGTCTGGCCTCAGGGGGCGGGGACACCCGGCAGGGGGTCTGGCCTCAGGGGGCGGGGAGGCCGTGGGTCCTGCGGTCCCTCCCAGCGACGCCCGCCCTCCAGCTGAGCTCGGGACCCGCGGTGCTGGCCACGCTGTGCGGCTGGGAGAGCACGGACACGGAGCGGGCCCCCGGCAACGACACCTTCTACTCGCCCGGCCCCAGCCTGGACGTCACCTTCCGCTCCGACTACTCCAACGAGAAGCCTTTCACGGGCTTCGAGGCCTTCTACGCGGCCGAGGGTGAGCTGAGGGTAGGCCCGGGGGCTGAGATGACCGCGGGGTACAGCGCCGTCATAGGCCAGGCCAGCCGCCCCTGCGGCGTCCCCACCTCCCAGGCGGGATTCCTGCCAGTCCAACCAGAGAGCAGTTCTCTTCCCTCTGACACCATCTGCAATGCAAACAGCAATCCCAGCCAGACCTCCTCGCGGACTGAGCCCCACTCCCTGCTGTGCGGGGGCTGAGACCTGGCCACCCTCACGACTTGGGGGGAGGGGGCGCTCACAGACGGACAGGAAGCTCCACCAGCCCGAGCTGAGGACACACAGAGTTTGGCCCCCCGTGTCTGCCTGTGGGTGGTCTTTGAGTCTGACGTTGATTTCAGATTCTGGCCCCTGCAGGGAGCAGCTGTGCAACCTTGGTCAAGTGGCTCAACCTCTCTGTGCTCCTCAGGAGGCTGCTGTAATGGTGGGGTGGATCTGTGTGGTAGTCCTGCCCACTGCCCCCTGGGTTCTATTGTCAGCTGCTCCCTTCACTCACCTTGAGCAGGACACAGCCTGTCATGGATTTTCAAGAGGTGTTATTTCCTTCTCCCTCCAAGTACTGTGGGGAGGTGGCAATGAGCCCAGGTGTCTGGTGCTCAGCTGGGCACCAGCCACCTTCGGACATGAGGAGGCTCCTCTCAGGTCAGCTGTGAGGGGGAAGTCTCCTGAGCCCAGGCCCTACTGCTGATCCACCTCCTGCTGACCACCAGCCTGGTCCACCCTCCCCCAGATATTGATGAGTGCCAAGTGCCCCCTGGAGAGGCACCCATCTGCGACCACCACTGCCACAACCACCTGGGTGGCTTTTACTGCTCCTGCCGTGCTGGCTACGTTCTCCACCAGAACAAGCGCACCTGCTCAGGTGAGCCACGGTCTCAAGGGAGACCCTGGGCGTGGCCCAGCCCCAACCCTCCTGAAGCCATGGCTGTTCTGTCCCCGGGTCTGGAAGCTGCAGCCCTTTCTCTGCTCTTCCATCCCCTCCACCCCTCCACTCCTCCACCTCTCCACCTCTCCACCTCTCCATCTCTCCACCTCTCCACCTCTCCATCTCTCCACCTTTCCACCTCTCCACCTCTCCATCTCTCCATCCCTCCACCTCTCCACCTCTCCATCCCTCCACATTCTCTAAATTCCTCCCCCCTTTCATCTATGGCTCACTCTCATTCCAGTACATTCACCAACTAGCACGTGTTAGGCCCTGCTGGGCTCTGGGACCCCATACAGGCCACCTCACCCCCCTGGAGAGGCTCCCAGTGTGGAGGCGTGGGGGGTCTAAGCCCAGCTCACGCAAACTCTTGTCCACAAAACTTCAGGATGAGGGGCAGGGCCTGCTCAAAATCACCAGTTCCCAGCCCCCAGCAGGTCAAACCCTTTCATCCCCACTGCCTAAGGATGCCCCTTCCTGCCCATGCCAGACACCTGGACAGAAGACAGAAACTCAGCTGGTGCCCTGGGGAGTGGGGAGCCCCGCCTGCTGGCTCTGACCCTGCCTCCCCGCCCACTCGCTCTGGTGACTCCTCCCCCGTGTCTCTCCTCCTCTCTCTGTTCTCTCTTCCAGAGCAGAGCCTCTAGCTTCCCCTCCAGCTCCGGCCTGCAGCAAGCAGTAGCTCTGGGTCAGGCGAGATGGTGCTGCTTGCAGCCCCCCATCCACCTCTCCAACCCCTGCCACGGAACTAACAATAAACCCGGCTCCACCTCCACCTGCAGCTGCGTGTCTCTGGGGTGGGAAGCAGGGGCAGGTGGTGGTGTGCTCCCTGGACCTGCCCCTCTCTCCCTCCCCTCATCATAGCCTGGATGAGCCTAGTCGGTGGGCGCCCCCCCCAGGACCCCAGGCTCCTTTGCTTGAAGGGCTCCCCATCCCTATTTGGAAGTGGCCCTACAGAGGAGGAGTTCACACAGGGGAACAGCTTTCTCTGCTCCCCCACCAGGTGCACAGGGGCGGAGCTCTGAGCATCCCTGGACCACCCCCTGTTCACAGGGCAGCCCAGGCCCTGTGTGTGCTGGGCCAGGGAAGCCTGACTCAGGGGCAGAGAAACCCAAGGAGGTGGCCTTGGGCGGGCAGTCTGGTTGGTCTCTGCATCCAGGACCAATTCCCTCTGCCCCGGTGGGGGGGGGGGGGAGCAGCCGCAGGAAGAAAGGAAGGTGGAATTGGGCTTCCTAGAAGACCCTCAGCTCATGCCTGACCTGTGGTGGTGCAGTGGATAAAGCATCGACCTGGAAATGCTGAGGTCGCCGGTTCGAAACCCTGGGCTTGCCTGGTCAAGGCACATATGGGAGTTGATGCTTCTAGCTCCTCCCCCCTTCTCTCTCTCACCTCTCTCTCCCTCTCTGTCTCTCGCCCTCTCTCTCTCCTCTCTAAAAATGAATAAATAAAATCATTAAAATAAATAAATAATTAATTTAAAAAAAAAAAGAAGACCCTCAGCTCAGGATTGCGTCCCCCTCTGTAGCCTAGGAGGATGGGACAGCCCCTCCCTGAATGACAGGATGCTCGCTAGGACAGGGTTAGCTGTTCCAGTGAGGGTAGAGGGTACCAGACTAGTTCATGATCAGTGTGGATTTAGACTTCCCTCAACCATCCCCCAGGACACAGCTTGGGCTCAGGGAAGGTGGGCAAAGGGAGGCCCTTCCTGGCCTCTTGACTGGCCCAGGTGCAGACCCAGGGGAGGCTGGACTGGCCCTGGCTGGACGTGGGTGGGAGCCCCAGGGCGGATGAGCTTGGGACTTACTGGGGTCAGGGTGAGTCAGGTTCTGTCAACCCAAGGAGACTCGCCTCCCCCCCAAATCCTGAGAAATAAGGACCCTCTCCCCTCCCCCCCCCCCCGGATCTTGGTGCCTCCTCCCCCCTTAGCACAGCCCAGCCTCACTCACTCTGCTCTGGGACTCTGGCCCAGGACTCCCACCACCAGGACCCCCTCAGCTTTAGGGCCTCCGCCCCCCAGGGATGTGAGTGAGGGCTCTGGAAGATGCACACCCAAGTGTTGCCTGTTTTAGCTGAGGCAAGTGTTGCCTGTTTTAGCTGAGGCCTGGGAGCTGAAGACACTCCCTCCCTGGATGGTTCCTTCAGCGGCTGGGGAGGGGTCCTTGGCCCCCAGAGGCGCCTCTGGAGCTGGCCACATGCAGGTGGGCAGGGTCACGCTGCCTGCACCAGGCTCACGCCGCCCTGTCCTGTCCCCTCCTCCCAGCCCTATGCTCAGGCCAGGTCTTCACCGAGCGGTCTGGGGTGATCAGCAGCCCTGAGTACCCACAGCCGTACCCCAAACTCTCCAGTTGCACCTACAGCATCCGCCTGGAGGAGGGGTTCAGCATCATCCTGGACTTCGTGGAGTCCTTCGACGTGGAGACGCACCCCGAGAGCCCGTGCCCCTACGACTCCCTCCAGGTCTGGTTCCCGGGCACCCCGCCGTGTCCTGGCTCCTGCAGGTCCCGAGGTGACCAGGGCCTCTCTTCTTTCAGATTCAAACAGACAAAAAGGAATATGGCCCCTTTTGTGGGAAGACATTGCCTAGTAGGATTGAAACCAAGAGCAACTCCGTGACCATGACCTTTATGACTGATCAGTCTGGGGACCATACAGGCTGGAAGGTCAACTACACCAGCACAGGTGAGGGCGGGGTGCAGGCTGGCAGGAAGCTGACTCCTGTCTCTTCCCGAAGCGTCAAGGAGGCACAAGGGACAGAAGACCCTCTGGTCAGGCCTGGGAAAGGTCAGGGAGGAAACACTTTTCCTTGGCGCTCTAAGCCTCACGGAGCAGGTCCGAAAAGCCCACTGACAAAAGGCAGATTAGCAGGAGAAAAGGACACATTTATTTCCTGTAAGTTTTACGTGGCACAGGAGCCTTCCTAAGGAAATGAGGACCTGGGGAAACAGCTAGAGCAGCGTGGGTTTGTGCTGGGGCTAGAGGGGGGGGGGGGGGGGGGCAGTCACGGAGGCAGGGGGTGGCCCAGAGGTCTGAGGGAAGTGACATAACTTGGGGAGCCTGTCCGAGCCTGTCCGCCCCCCCACCTGAGAGCTCGGGCTGCCCCCTCCCTGCAGGGTCTCACAAGGGTCCCATTACCCGCTTCGGGGAGAAGGGCGAGGTGGGGAAGGTCAGGGCGGCCTTCTGACTTTTTCTCAGACTCCTTCCAAGGTGTCATATTCAGAGTAGGGTCTTGAACTCCATCAAAAACAGACCAGGTCTGAGTGGGCTGGTCTGTGAAGGAAGGGGGCCCTCCGGGGAAATGCCATTCACCCAGTGGCAGAAAATGAAGAAACTTCCCTCTGACCCTCCGAGTTCATCTGGCTGGTCTAATTAATAATCAAAGAGATGGGAGGCAGACTCACAAGGCGAAATGACCAAATTCAGTACATACATGTGTACGGGAATCCCGCACACGGGAGAGAGTCTGAGACCCCCATGGGCACAAGAGGATCTGACAGAAAGAGAACAGGGGTGTATATGACGTTCTGAACTAGGAATGAGGGAGGCAGCTTGCGGCTTCAGCAGATCATTGCAAGAAGAGCATGTGTTTAGTAATTAGTAGTTTGCCCTGCCTGTAGGTAGGTCAAAATAGTTTTTCTCTGATAATCTCTTATTATGGGTGAGGCCCCTAAGGCAAGTTCTAGGTAGTTAAGTTTTTCTTGAGCCTGCAGCTAGAGTTGTGTTACCAGACTGAAGGAGTCTGTCCATATCAAAGCCCAGTAAGACATGAACAGGGGTTTGCAGCCGAGAAGGGAAGGATTTATTAAGGAGATGGTGCCACGCCCAGAGACACAGGCAGCTCGCACCCAAGGACCTGGCTGGATCCCTGGGCTTCTAGGGACTGGGGTATTTAAGGAGGAGAAAAAAAAATCATTAATCACAATAACTAATAGACTGACGGTTGTGGTCTCTACTGATTGGGCGGTGCTAGAGTAGAGGGTAACTAATCGTTGCATTTGGTTCTGAAGATTTGTTCTGTGGGATCGTTCTGCTTTCCTGGATCCAGAGCTAACACACAGCTGAGGCCAAGATGTCATGGTTAGTTTGATTGAAATCTCTGTCTCAATAGTCAATAGACCTGCCTGACCTGTGGGGGCGCAGTCAAGCGTCGACCTGGAACGCTGAGGTTCCTGGTTCAAAACCCTGGGCTTGCCCAGTCAAGGCACATATGGGAGTTGATGCTTCCTGCTTCCCCCTTCTCTCTTTCTCTCTCTCTCTTTCTCTCTCTCTCTCTTCTCTAAAATGAATAAATAAAAAATTTTAAAAATATATTAAATTTAAAAAAAAATAGTCAGTAGACCCAGGACCTTGTTTCTAAGACTAGGGGATGCTGACCAGCAAAAGCTCATTGTCCTGAGGGCTGACTGTTTAAGCAAGGGAGAGGGAGGTGGGGAAGTCAGGGTGCTGGGCGAGGCCAGTTTGAGTTAAAGTGGGGGGGGGGGACCAACACAAAAGTCTAGATGAAAGAAAATAAGGTTTCTGCACGGTTACAATTCCCTTTAGCTCAAAATGATCTGCATTCCAGGGGCACATCTTGGGTGACTCTTTCTGAACACCCCACCTTCCCCATCGACCCATCTATCCATCGGTAAGGAAGACTAAACATGTAGAGAAATTTTTCTTTTCTTTTTCTTTATTTCTGTTCTAGCAGAGAATTTTTATAAGTTTCTCTGAGGCAAAACTGAAGACAGTCACTGGGGAGCAAGCTCTCAGATGCTCTAGAGAGGAACGGCTTGCAGTCTCTCTGACGCATTTGAGGTTAAGGGGAGAACGTGCAGGTGGGGGAGAGAGGGCGTGGGGGGGTGACAGCGTAGTTAAGACTGGGTGCTCTCTTGAGGGCGTCACCCTTTAGGACGGCCTGAAAGGGGGCAAAGGTGTGTTAACCTAGATGGACAGAAACGGCGGACAGGGCTTGCTTGTGGCGAAGATAAGCCTTGTACTAAAGAGACTGTATGTCTGGGGAGGGACTACCCACCACGACAGATGCAGGTAGGACTTGCTGATCAGACTGCCCTGGAAGGTTGCTTTCCATGGGCCCCCTTTTTTCACCCACAAAGTAATAAAACTCCCTAAATGGATTTTCCAGTGTTAGAGCAAGTCGGGAGAATCAGGTTTGCCAGGCTGGTGGGTGAGAAGGGCCAGGACAGAGCCTTGAGGTGTGAGCAGGGCACTGGCTTAGGTACTAGGTGACTTTGGGGAGCACTGGGACCCTCCAGAGCCACCAGGGCTGTCCTGAGGGGAGACTCGGGGGTCTGCCAGGGAGTAAGAGCCACCCCAGGACACAGAGACCAGCAGCTGGAGGAAGGAGGACACTCAGCTAGTGACTGGGGCACGCCGAGGGGCAGCCGTGGAGGACGGGCGGAGGCATTGGGCTGCTAGCGGGCCAGGGTTTGAAGAGGAAAGCAGAAGACAGTCTCCCTGGGGGCCCGAGCACTGTGGGCGGGTGCTCAGGAGAGGAGGCACGCGGCTTCCCGAGCGCCAGTCTGGATCGGGCCTGGTTTCTCCCTGTGTGGGGGCTCACTGCAGTCCACTCTTTCCGAGCAATTAGCAAACCATTACCCTGGGTGCTTCATGTTCCATCCTCACAGCAGCCCTGGACGGTGAGCAACCATCCTCACCACACTCACCCTACAGCTGCAGAAACCGAGGCACAGAGCAGTTGACAGTCACCACAGGGAATGGAGAGCTGTGCCTTAAACCCAGGCAACATGTGGCCTTTCCTTCCAAGTGGGTGTCC
The DNA here is from genome assembly GCF_036850995.1 of Saccopteryx leptura. Lineage (NCBI taxonomy): Eukaryota > Metazoa > Chordata > Mammalia > Chiroptera > Emballonuridae > Saccopteryx > Saccopteryx leptura. The sequence goes on along the minus strand of NC_089505.1, from coordinate 90,888,825 downwards.
CTGGCAGGGAGCAGGCACCCCCTGAGTGGTAACTCTCCTATCTTATTACATGCCTGGCTTTCTCCTCCTTCTCCTTCTCCTTCTAGAGAGAGAGAAAGAGAAACAAGAAGGGAGAGAGATAAGAAGCATCTACTTAGTTGCTTCATTTTAGTTGTTCATTGATTGCTTCTCATATGTGTCTTGACCGAGGGGCTCAAGCTGAACTAGTGACCCCTTGCTCAAGCCGGTGGCCTTGAGCTCAAGCTGATGACCTCAGGGTTTACAAACCTGGGACCTCAGCATCCTAGCTTGACACTCTATCCACTGCACCACCACTCATCAGGTTGCTTGGCTTTCTTTTTTTTAAGGACTTTATTTACTGTATTTTTTGCTCCATAAGACACATCCCACCCCCAAAAAAAGTGAAGGGGAAAATGCCCGTGCATCTATGGAGCGAAAAATACGGTATTTTATTAAATATTTTAATACACCATTTGGTTCAGCATATATTTTTCTTATTTTCCTCCTTAAAACTCTAGGTGTGTCTTATGGTCAGGTACATCTTATGGAGCAAAAAATACGGTATTCATTTTAGCGAGGGGCTTGAGAGAGAGAGAGAGAGAGAGAGAGAAGGGGGAAGAAGCAGGAAACATCGACTCCCATATGTGTCTTGACCAGGCAAGCCCAGGGCTTCAAACCAGCGAACTCAGCATTCCACGTCGATGCTGGGCCACCACAGGTCAGGCACTTGGCTTTTTTACATAGTGTGAGTCAAAACCTAGGCAAGGCCAATTTGTCCTCATTTGCACAATACTCAAACAAGAGTTTTATCTTGCTTTCGGTTTTAAATCTTGAGAACTCAACCAGACTTGTGGATCTCTTGCTTTGCATATTAAGTGTCTCACTTATAAACCAAGAACTTCAAATGCTCACTCAGTTTAGACTCACCTGCCATAGACCCATCAGAGCCCACAGCCTGGTTTCCTCTGCGCAGCCCAGCCGTGCCCTGATCCGGTGGCACCACCTAATGGCCACATCTCACCTGTGCAAGCCCAGTACATCCTGAAAGACAGCTTCTCTGTCTTTTGCGAAACTGGCTACGAGCTTCTGCAGGTATGTGAACGCAAAAACGGTTTAGTGCACCATGATCGTGATAGTTTTTAAATGTGTACATATTGGCGTCGCAAACACGGGGAAGAACAGGGGGAAAACAGCTGTTGCCACCATGGTGGGGTTTTGTGTTTTTTTTGGTGACTAGATAAACGTCAAAGAAACGATCAGTTTGCTGAGGACAGGGATGGCTATGGAGAAGTTTTTATTCTTAGGAAGCCTAAAAAAGCTACTCCGGAAAGATAGTGATTAAAGCAGACAAGTTTCCCCAGTTCACACATGGCAGCAGCTCTCGGTAAAGCGGCTGAACGGACAGAATGAGTTTGCTCTCTTTGTGCTGGGTGCTCCGCGAGGTCATCGCGTTTTTCTTTTTTGGGAGCACAGAGAGCACCGGGCTCAGGGAGCGCACGGGGTGGGGGGTGGGGGGGGGGGAGGCGGGGAGTCATCGAACTTTCAATTAAGCTCCGCCACCTGGTCAAACGATGACCTCTACATGCAACAACTCCTGGGCCCGCAAAAAAAGAAATTAAAGGGAGCTAGGAAATAGTATATTCCGCAAAGTTATAAATAGTGGCCACTGAGAAGGGACGGAGAGGATAATTTTAAAAAATGCTTAGTGTGTTGCTTTAGGGGCTCAGGTAGAAGATTAACACGTCCTCTTTATGTTCTTCAAAATTGTCACTGAATCCCAGTGGTTTAAAAGTAATAACAGTACAACGACAGCTAGCTGTGCAGCACAGGCCTGCGGAGGGTTGCTACCGGAAAGGGAGCAGCTTCTCCACCTTGCGAACTTTTGTTTTGGGGCGGGCTCTCCTCCTGGTCCTGTTGGGCTGCAAATCCGTTCAGCTGCTGAGCTTTTAAAATGCTCCCTGCTTGAAGCGTCGGGCTGCTGACGGAGCCTGCGTCTCTCCTTGAGTCTGCTTTTAGAGAAGTAGCATTTCAGTCAGCCCAACATGTTCCTCTGTGAGCAGTATCGGCAATGAAAACCGGTTGAGAACCCCTCCATGGAAATCTCGGGAAAGCGTCTTTTGTCACAATCATCCAGCCAAGGACCACAGGCTAGGAACATCCAGACACCTTCGTGCGGTGTCTCCTCGGGCAGGTGGCCTTCCCCACACTTCTGACCACCTCCCTTCGGCACGCTCCAGAGACATGGTGGGAAACACCAGAGGGAACTTGAGACATGTTCTCAGAATAGGGCAAAAAAAAAAAAAAAAAAAGTCATTAATGTGATTCCTACAAGGCCAAGACACCGTGAGCGAGGGTTTGTGTAGCCTGCGCGATGCGAGGAGCAGTCCCCGCGGCACGTGCGCCCCCGCGCGGAGGCAGGGCTGGGCTGGGGTGCGCCAGGCCCTGTGCGCGCATCGCTCCCTCGCGAGCATCTGGGGAACCGCTGGAAGAGGAACTACTTACTGTAAGGGTATAGCTTTGGGGGGTGGTTTTCTGATGTAAACAAGGAAATCAATATTTTCTGTGTCCCCCTTTAGGGTCATTTGCCCCTGAAATCATTTGTTGCAGTCTGTCAAAAAGATGAATCCTGGGACCAGCCGATGCCAGAATGCAGCAGTAAGTCACGAGAGCGGGATGCTTCCGCTGCCGTTCACTCCTGTTGCTGCTTCTGTTATTATTAAAAAAAACACAACAATACCATTTCTTATTTAGAGGAAGGGGAAAGAGAAGCATCAGTTTCCTTTTCCACCCATTTATGCATCCACTGTTTGACTCTTGGTTATGCCCTGACCGGGAACCACACCTATAACTCTGGCATATTGGGACCACGCTCCCATAGTCTACCTGGGACTGAGCTACCTGGCCAGCGCCTGTTAATATTTTTAAAAATTTTATTGATTCATTTATTTTAAATTACCTGGGATTAAACGTGCAACCTTGGTGTAACCAATGTTGCTCTAACCAACTGACCTATCAGGCTGGGGCTTCTTCTAGTCTATTTAAAAAGGATGATATTTAAAGCCCTGGCGGGTTGGCTCAGTGGTAGAGTGGTGGCCCCACGTGTGGATATCCCAGGTTTGATTCCTGGTCAGGGCATACAGGAGAAGCACCCATCTGCTTCTCCACCCTTCCCCCTCTCCTTTCTCTCTGTCTCTCTCTTCCCCTCCTGCAGCCAAGGCTCCAGTGGAGCAAAGTTGGCCTGAGCACTGAGAATGGCTCCATGGCATCTGCCTCAGGTGCTAAAATGGCTCTGGTTGCAACAGAGCAATGGCCCCAGATGGGCAGAACATCTCCTCCAAGTAGACATGCCAGGTGGATCCTGGTTGGGTGCATGCAAGAGTCTGTCTCTCTCTGCCTCCCTGCTTCTCACTTCAGAAAAATACAAAAAAAAAAAGAAGAAGATATTTATTAGGGCTTGAATTCCAAATTTGCTTCTCTTCCCCAGGCTCTCAGTGCACTCTTAAAGAGGTTAAAATGAAACCAAACTAGTGCGATAATTATTTGCTTTTTTTAAAGTGTGATTTTTCTTTAATTTAGAAATTAAATTTAATGGGGTGACATTGATCAATAGGAGTACTTTTAGAACTGTTGATTGTGTTGTGTGCCCATCACACAAAGTCAACTTATTTTCTGTCACCGTATATTTCTTCCTCTTTGCTCCCCTCCTAAAGAAGTGTGATCTTTAAAAGTATTTTTTCTAAGTATAAAATACTTATAGAAGATGAGAAATAGAGAAAATGACATTTTAATACCTGTAGTCCCACCGTACGAGTCTAATCACTATTACTATTTTCCTGCAATTACACACATCTCACACGTGTACACATGTACAGGCTACTGTATGTAAAGATGGGGTAACTGTATACACACATGCACACACACCAACTGAGGCAATACCCTGCCATTTTGTGAACCAAGACTCACGTATCTTTTAAAATATATATGTATTAGAGATTCTATTGATTTTAGAGAGAGAAGAGAGAGAAATGGGGAGGAGGAAGCATCAACTTATAGTACTTGCTTCTTCTATGTGCCTTGACTCTGCAAGTCTTAGGTTTTGAACCGGCAACCTCAGCATTCGGGTCAATGCTTTATCCACTGCACTACCACCAGTCAGGCAAGAGTCATGTATCTTATTTTTAATATATTTTCAATTATAAGAGTCACGTAAATTGGAAAAAAATATAAATTTACGAAAATATATAGTAAGGACCTGGCCTGCTAACTCAGTTGGTTAGAGAGTCGTCTTGATACGCCAAGGTTGCATGTTTGATCCCTGGCCAGGTCACATACAAACATCAACCAATGAATGCGTAAATAGTGGGACAACAAATTGATGTTTTTCTCTCTCCCCCTTCCACCCTCTCTAAGATATAATATTAGTTAAAACCACTCTTGCCCAAATCTCCAAACTACCACTAAGACTTTGGGGTCTACTCCTTCCTATTCTTTATTTCCCACGCTATATATACTAACATATTTCAGTGTTATATGCTTTTTTATTTCAAACTATAAGAGAAAATTTATTTAGAAAGTTACAGAGGGCCTGACCTGTGGTGGTGCAGTGGATGAGGCGTCGAACTGGAACACTGAAGTCGCCGGTTCAAAACCCTGGGCTTGCCCAGCCAAGGCACATATGGGAGTTGATGCTTCCTGCTCCTCCTCTCTCTCTCTCTCTCTCTCTCTCTCTCTCTCTCTCTCCTGAATCTCTAAAAATGAATAAATAAAATCTAAAAAAAAAAATGTTACAGAGGAAGTAAAAGTGAGCCCTAGACAAAATGGGCTAAGAAGTTGAGAGGCAGAAGGAGGGGCCTTGGAGCTCAGCGGAAAGGCAAAGGGAATGCACGGTGTGTGTGTGTGGGGGGGAGAAGTGGGAGAGGGTGAAGGCACGGATGTGCTTCCGAGAGGGAGAGTGCACCGTTATATGCTTTTTAACCAAAGTAGGATACTTACTCTGATTGCAGTTGCTTTTCCCTCTTGTTGGGCTGTCTTCCCACATCAATCTAAGTATTAATAGAGCCACCTATTCTTTTTAATCACTGCACAGTATTTCATCACACAATGCTTTTTTTCAATGATTATTTTTTAAGATTTTATTTATTGATTTTAGAGAGAGGAGGGCGGGAGAAGCAGGAAGCATCAACTCCTAGTAGTTGCTTGTTATATGTGTGTGCCTTGACTGGGCAAGCCTGGGATTCCAATCTTGTGACCTCAGTGTTCCAGGTCGATGCTCTATCTACTGTGCCACCACAGGTCAGGCCAAGCTGGTCTCTTTTGTTTCCAGTTTTATACTATTACATGCACTGCTGTAGTTAACAACCCTGTATATGTATTTCTCTATATTTTGTGCAAAGGCTTCTACAGGATGCCTAGGAGAATTTAATATTTTTATTTTTTTTAAATGTTTATTTTATTGATTTTAGAGAGAGGGAGAGAACAAGAGAGTTCCTGTATGTGCCCTGACCAGGGATCGATCTGGCAACCTTTACTCTTTGGGACGATGTTCTAACCAACTGGGCTATCCGGCCAGGCAATGTTTTTATTTCATAAATTTACAACAATCCATTTAGTTAAAAAAAAAAAAAAGCAGTAAGGAAGCACTGATGTGTTAGAAGTCAGAGGTCTGGATGTGAGCCCTGACTTGGCCATTTTTTGTTAGGTATTTATGGGTATCTCATACATAGTCAAGACAATGTAGGCAAAGAACCTGGCACAGAACCAGGCACACAGGTATTAAGTTGCTGAAAATTATTTAAATGCAATCTTTTATTAAAATTTTTTTTTTTTTTTTTTTTTCTGAAGCTGGAAACGGGGAGAGACAGTCAGACAGACTCCCACATGCGCCCGACCGGGATCCACCCGGTAAGCCCACCAGGGGCGATGCTCTGCCCACCAGGAGGCGATGCTCTGCCCCTCCGAGGGCATCACTCTGCCGCGACCAGAGCCACTCTAGCGCCTGGGGCAGAGGCCAAGGAGCCATCCCCAACGCCTGGGCCATCTTTGCTCCAATGGAGCCTTGGCTGCGGGAGGGGAAGAGAGAGACAGAGGGGAAGGAGGGGGTGGGGGTGGAGAAGCAAATGGGCGCTTCTCCTATGTGCCCTGGCCGGGAATCAAACCCGGGTCCCCCGCACGCCAGGCCGACGCTCTACTGCTGAGCCAACTGGCCAGGGCAAAAATTTCTTTTTTAGACATAGGGAGATAAGCATCAGCTCGTAGTTGTGTCACTTAGTTGTTCATTGATTGCTTCTCACAGCGGGGGGCTCAAGCAGAGCCAGTGACCTTTGGGCTCAAGCCAGCGACCTTGGGCTCAAGCCAGCGAGCATGGGACCATGTCCAAGATCCATACTCCAGCCGGTGACCTCATGCTCAAGCTGGTGAGACTGCCCTTGAGGTGGATGAGCCCACACTTGAGACCTTGGGGTTTCAAACCTTGGTCCTCAGAGTCTCAGGGTGATGCTCTATTCACTGTGCCACCGCCTGGTCAGGCAAATTAATTAATTAATTAGAGAGAGGAGAAAGTGGGGAGAGGTGCAGGAAGCATCAACTTCATAGTAGTTGATTCTTGAACGTGCCTTGACTGGGCAAGCCTAGGGTTTCAAAATGGCATAAATGCAATCTTTTCTTTTTCTTTTTTAAATTGAATTCATTGGGGTGACATTTGTTAAAATCACATAGGTTTCAGATGTACCATTCCATAAGACATTGTCCACTGCACTGTGTGTTCACCACCCCATCAATAAATTGAATCTTTTAATATCCACAGAAATATATTTAGATGTCTACTGTGTAGAGAACTTAAAAAAATTTTTGTGTGAACTTTTAGGCTGATAGCACTCTTACAGATTGGTCATTTCACATTAGCAGTGCCCCAAGTATAAATTCTAGTCCAAATTCTATATAAGACCTCTAGCTTTAGAGGGAGAGGAACGGAGGAACATCAACTTGTTCTACTTATTTATGTACTAATTGTTTTGGGGGTTTTTTTTAGAGGGAGATGAAAAGCATCAACTCCTACTTGCGTCCCCTTAGTTGTTCTTTGCTTCTCGTCTTGACTGGGGTGGGGGTGGGGGTGGGGGGACGGGGGCTGTAGCCAAGCCAGTGACCCCTTGCCCAAGCCAGCAACCTTGGGCTGACAGGTGACCTTGGAGTTTTGAAGCAAGGCCCTCAGCATCCCAGCTCAATGCTCTATCCACTGTATCACCACCGGTCAGGCCCCACTGTTGATTCATGTACGTGCCCTGATGGGACAGAACCCACAACTTTGGCATGACAGGACAACGATATAAACAACTGAGCGACCAGTCAGAGATCCAGGTATTCTAAGAAGTTCAATTTATGAAAAGGATCCTAAGGACAAGCTGAGAGTCACCTTTCTATTGTGTCCTTTTCCACGTTTAAGGCCAGCCCAGTCACAAACCGAGTGCCCTTTTACGTGGAACCAGACTGTGTAGGCACATGTAGGCTGTGGTTTTCTCCCATCAGTGTCGCTACAGACCTTGGTTAGTAGTGAGAGCACCAAGGAAGTCTCCGGGGTCTCAGATCCCCTTCCTCTGGAAAAGGCATCATACCTTTCCCGTGGGGACTCCACCTCAATCTATCCATTTAGTTAGGGGCAGGGCTGAGAGTGATGCTTTCAAATCATACTAAAGCAATTCTCTCCATTCTCAGAGATGAAATTAATAATGTCCACCATACAGGAGGAAAGGAATATGGCTTTGATAGCATCACACGACACAATTACCTGTCAGTCTCTAGATCTGTTAGAATTTTAAGCAGAAACTGACTCCTGCCTCTCCCATGTTTGTTAGTTGTTGACTGTGGCCCTCCTGATGATCTGCCCAATGGCCAAGTGGAGTATCTCACAGGTCCTGAAGTAACCACATACAAAGCTGAGATTCAGTACCGCTGTAATGAGACCTTCTACACAATGAGAAGAAACGATGGTAAGCAAATGGTTCCAAGTTGGGGGTGGCGGGTATTTGGAATGTAAACCCTCACAATCTGAAAATAAACTTTAACCAACATTTTTGGTTAAGGCTAGACAAAAGATTAAAAGCACTTCTCTCACCAGCTAAGTGAAATATTATAGCTGAAATGACTTGAATGTCAATTTGCAAGAATCCGAAAACAGATCTTATCTAGTAAATGACTACTACAAACACACAATATATTCCAAATGGTTTAATTTAACAAGTCAAAACCTTATCATTAAGCACTTGAGATCTTGATACATATTCAAGTTACACATCTAAAAGGTTTCCACTTTGCAAGCAAACATGGTAATGCAGAGACCTCCTATTTATGAAATCATGTAAAATGGTTATTCAGACACCTCTATTTCCCACTGATGCTCAAGAATCAACATTTTTCAAGGGGGTATTCAAGCAAATGACAACCACCTTATACATGCAGTTAAACATTTTTGCTTTTCCAATGATTTGCAGGTAAATATGTGTGTGAGGCTGATGGATTTTGGACGAGCTCCAAAGGAGAAAAATCACTCCCAGTCTGTGAGCCTGGTAATGGATACATTTATACCCGAGATTTGTAATTGATGGAAAGGAGAACTGGGTAGGAGACAATAAGCAGAGCTTTAGCTGTGGTAGGCAGAAATGTTAACTTCAGCACTTGGCTCTTAGAGCAAGTTATTATTTCCAAATAATATGTTCTCATTACCCCCTTTCCATATGGAGAGGTTGTCAGGGGCTGACTGCATCAGTCATTTGATTATTTTGGCCTTACAACTAGGCAAGCATAAAAAATTAATTTTAAAAATTATCTTGAACCATTTATACATTTATAAACATGAGTTCCTCTGTTGTTACTTTTCTTCTCTGTTAAAAATGCTATTAAAACCCAAAGCTAATAACTTCATTATTTCCCTAAGCAATTGTCTTCAATGACATCTAGTTTTTAAACATTAATGCAATTTGCCTTTTAATAGTACTTAAAATTTTTTTTAAAACCAGAATTGGCTCTGAAGATATAGTTGAGTAGAGACTTAAAAAATCAGAAAGGTAATAATATATTCATTACCGCTGTGTTATTTGGCTTAAATTAGTTCTTTTATCTTAGCTGACACAACGTTTATAAGTTTCAATACTATTCTGCCACAACAGGAAACATTTGCTACATTAATGAATGTATTTCCTTAGCAGTATACAGTAAAATTTATTTTGAAAGAATCAACTAGATAAAAATAATTTCTGAATCTGAAGGTTCCTGGCTACAATGGCAACATTCTAATTTTTTAACATTTAAATGTTCAAAGATGAAAGTAACTTTGCCAATCCTCTGACAGTGACCTTGGCTCCTGCTTTCCCAGAACCACACAACAACCCCCCACTTTGTACGGACAACAGTGGCAGTGAAAGCGTGCTCCCTTTCACTTCCTAGTCACATGGCCCAGGGCATCGGTGCACTTCCTGCTTGGCCTGTCCAGTAGTTCCCCATCACACAGGGGCACGCTAATCTTCTCTGTGTTGCCCCAATTTCAGTGCACATGCTGCCAAAGGGAGTATGGAACTGTGCTGTTTTAAAGTAGCCTCACTTGCCTGTACAGGTGGGCACCCACAATTCCTGTGATGCCCTGTTGGGTGGACATTAAACGTTCACAATCCCTGGGTGGTAACTGGAGGAAGCACCCCTGGGCTCCCATAAAGGCTCCATGTATCTGCTTCTCCCCCCAGTCTGCGGCCTATCAGCCCGTGCCACAGGAGGTCGGATATATGGAGGGCAGATTGCAAAGCTTGGTGACTTCCCGTGGCAAGTCCTGCTACTGGGTGACTCAATAGCAGCAGGTGCCCTTCTGTATGACAACTGGATCCTCACAGCTGCTCACGTTGTGTATGGGCAGAGAGAAGATGCCTCCTCCCTAAACATCCGGATGGGTACCCTAAAGAGACTGTCGCCTCATTACACACAAGCCTGGGCAGAGGCCATTTTTATACATGAAGGTTACACCCACAATGCTGGTTTTGATAATGACATTGCACTGATTAAATTGAAGAACAAAGTTGTAATCAATACCAACATCATGCCTATTTGCTTGCCAAGAAGAGAAGCTGAATCCTTCATGCAGACAAATGACATTGGAACCGCATCTGGATGGGGATTAACCCAAAGGGGTGTTCCTGCCAGAAGTCTAATGTTTGTTGACATACCGATTGCTGACCATCAGAAATGTGCTGCTGCGTATGAGAAGAAGCCCCAACCTGGGGCAAGGGTAACTGACAACATGCTCTGTGCTGGCTTCGAAAGTGGGGGCAAGGACAGCTGTAGAGGTGACAGTGGAGGGGCATTAGTGTTTCTAGATAATGAGACACACAGGTGGTTTGTGGGAGGAATAGTATCCTGGGGCTCCATTAATTGTGGGGAAGAACAAATGTATGGTGTCTATACAAAAGTCATTAACTATATCTCCTGGATCAAGAAAATAACTAGTAACTTTTAATTTTTGTCTCAAATCAGTAAATAACTCCTTTAAAAGAATACCTGTGAAATATCTCAGCAGCGATGTGACCTGAGAAACAACAAAGCCATTGTCACCCCCCCCCAAATCAAAACCAAACTACCGTGAACTACCAATGCACACCTCGCCAGTTTCCACCCTTTATGCTTTGATTCAAGGGGGCATAAACCAAGACATCCATCTTTGTCAGAGCAATAGAAACTCCCTTGTTAAATTTGCACTGAATTATTTACAAAGTCCAATATCCTTTTGTACTGGCCTTTTTGTTTGCATTTCTGGAAGTTGCCTGAATATGGTCTTTGACTATTTTTCTACTGTTTTTGGACTTGTTCTTATTGATCTCTAAGAGAGCTTTTATATGTTACAGCAGTATTGGTTCAGGAATAACCCTGATCATGATTTTTTTGTAGATGAGCTGGAAACATCAATACTTTAGCATAGGTACTAATTTTCATGTTAAAAACCAATACCACAAAACGGTGAGATATAATTTATCACTTATCAAAGTGGCAGACAAAAAGAACAGGAATAGTACTATTCACATCGTCAAAGACATAAGTTTTCTAAAGGACAATTTTGCAATATATTTCAAAAGTGTTAAAAGCATGCATTGTCTTTTACCTAGTAATTCCAATATGAAGAACTTAATTTAGCCATGAGGATGATCCTAGCACTTGGAAATAGCCTAAATAATGCTTCAATTCAAAAGATGATTGAATCAAATGTGGCATTTCCACAAGACGAAATATATCATCAGAAATAAATGGTGGTTTTATAGATGGACCTGTAGTTTCTCCTTCTTACAATGAACATGTAATACAGGGGCACACTTAGCCAAACAGATCACAGACCACACAATACCTGAGCATAAACTTGAACACACAATTAAGAGCAAATTTTCTAGTACTCAACATCGAAGAAATTGTTCTAATTATCACATACATCTTCTGAATTAAGTAGTTAACCTCCTTCTCCTAAGGCCAAAATTTAAAGCTCTAACTTAAACTTAAATTGTCATTTTATTTTTGTTGGCTAGTCCTTCCTAAAGTCTTGATTGCTAACAAAGTTTTTCCTTCTAGCCAGAGAGTTACCATTATATATAAAAATTCATTGAGTTATAGCCTAACTTCTCTTGTGCATATCAAGTGTAACTTCCTGAGACTCACTTTTTAAAGGTAACTTTGCAGCATCTTTGTCACATAGAAAAAGGAAACTTTTCCCAGTAAGACTCCAGACACTAAACTGTGGTGGCAACAAAAAGTTTTATTCAACTGGTTCAAAAAATTTTTTAGAATGAATGCATTTAGATGACCAAATAGACTTAAAAACAAATCTTTGCCAAATAGTTTACTTCTAAACTTCAAAAAAAATTTTAGGGTAGAATTAAATACCCATAGCTATTGTATTACCACATTATGTTAACAGAAGGCTACTCAACACTGAAAGCCTCCCAAGACCAGTAACTAGACTTACACAAGTGTAAATAAGGGATTAAAACCATGCCATCAACAAGTGAACTTACCCCGGGCTCCTCGCAGGCTGTCAGTTTAGTCTTTGGAGGTCCCTGAATACCATTTTAAGTGTTACCATGTTACTGCTGCTGAGTAACAGTGCAAGTGCTAAAATGCAAAATTCAGATGGTACAGGATTTGGAAATCATGCAGTTTAGGTGCAGAAAAAAAAATCAAACAAGCAAGATCCTTTTAAAGAGGAAAATGAATAATGAAACAATGTGATGGTCACACATCTAAACGATGACTTCACTTATAAAGGTTTAAAACATGTAACGTGCAAAACACCTATTTATCATAATCTAATTAGATAAGGGCATTAGGTAAACTATCAACACAAAAACTTACATTCTTTCATTAGAAAACAAGCTCAACTCTCATAGCAGTAATTACATAGAAAGTACAATAAGAGAATCAATGTTATTGCTTTTACATACTTAACAATGCATGGTGAGAGTCTAATCTGAGTTTTGTAAACGATTATATTCAACATGACTCTATTCCCCCCACCTCTGGAGGACAAGGCCCATTTCACTTAACACTTCCAACCCACCGCCCTGCTAGTTCTTAAAGCTATCAAGATTCTTAATGGATTTCAGGCACAAGATAATTTGTGGTTTCTTCTACTTTATCCCTATTGCAATTAATTCCACTTTTCAAATCCCAAACTAAAAAGATGCTGACATTCCCTTCTTTTCAATTGATATGCTTTGCTACAAAGCATTTAAAAAAATTAACAGTTTTTCCCACTCCCTCAAATAAGAATTTTTAGAAGGCATGATTTCCCAATGGAGATTTATACAATCCATGTAAATAGAACATCACCAAAATGCACAGAGGCACTAAGAAAAAGCTGGAGGCTACTGCTTACCATTTTAGGTGCGGTCACCCAGACTTATTAAAAACTAGATTTAAAAAGAAAAAAAACTTTTTCACTTTGGACAATGCAAGAACAAATAGCAATTAAGTCTGGGTATCAGGTGTCAATGCATGACAGGTGATGAATCCATTTGACTTGAGACAACTTTTCAAGTAAGTTTATTTGAAGCAAAATAAACTATTGCCAAGAAACTTTATGAAAGTTCCATCTCAAAAGGGTCAAAAAAGGGGAATTAACTGCTATGAATTCTTTGCATTCAGGGCTGCAAAACAAAGACACATATTATTTAAATCAGTTTTATTTAAGAATTTCCAACATTGACAACTCTTATAAAAAGCATCCAAGCACAGGACACAGAACTGCAGCAAACAGCATTCTTAGGGGTAGCTAACAGACATTAGAACTTCCACCCTTCTTTGAGACACCCCCAGCTCACTGGTGAACTCTGCTTCCAAATACTCCTGCAAAGCACACCACAAGCTCAGTCCATGTTCTCAACCCATCAGCTTCAGTTCACATTACCACGCTTACAGGTCAGTAACAGAAGAGAACACACACCATACAACATTCACAGCAGTTGACAAAGGGTAGGGGAAATACAAGTATCGTTTCACTTAACACATTCAACTAATGGGCGTTATCTAAGAACAAAACTCACTTAAAGTCTTCCAACAGATGTGGATGTCCTTTGAATGCAAGAAACATTCGTACGTTATTTGCTATCATTGCTCTCTGCACACTCTCTCACCAAAGCCACAGGATGGAGAGACACATCTCGCCAAGTTAAAAAATATCCATTTTGCACCACCGTCTCTGCACGCGCTCTCTCCTGTTCTCGCTCATACTAGCCTTTCATGCCTCGGCACCACCATCAATCCCACACAAGGTTTCAAAAGTTCAAACAGCCTTCTGGTTCCATATCACAGCCTTGCGTTCATAGCGTTGATATGACTCCATGAAATAAAGAGTAGCGGATAAAAATGGGACACCCACCGTCAAAGACGCAGCCTGTGCAGTGTGATGACGAAATCTTGAATGAGAAAGCATGTAGACAGAGGTATTCCTATGGCAGAATATTTACAGCACTACTTTCAATGAAGTGCTTCTTCCATAAACATTTGAAATGAGATGAACTGCAGAGATTAAATGAAGGCTTCATATTGTACTTTTGCATATGAAGGGAGACAAGTGTTAAAAAAACAAAAACAAAAGAACCAAACACTGTGACACATGATCTCCAAAAAGGAGACCCTAAGATTCCTAAGGAAGAAATCCGTATGGTGGGGTTCAAATTAAAACAAGGAGAAAAGAATATGTAGTTCTAATCAATGGTTTCCATTTTGAACATGCAAAGAATTCACTTGACAAGTCCAGGGATAAATATTACAGGAGAAACCTTTTGTTATCAATTGTAGTGTGTTGGTTTACCAATCAGGCAAACAGCAGTTCACTTTCAAACACTCAATATTTCAACCCTTTATGTAACAAAACTTATAAAATTCCTTTAGCTCTTCCTCTTTCTCTAAAGAAAAATGTCAGAAATACTGCTGAATATACTTCACACTGAACAAACCAATTTTGAAAATTCTCCGTACATATGTATTTTACAATATACTTACCATGAGTTTAGAAAAATTTGAATACCCACCCATCTATACAACCAACCATCACCCACTGTCTACATTCCCCAGCTAGAAGGTTTAGAATCCATGCTTGAGCCAAAGCCCCCATTAAAACCACTGCCTGACCCTGCATTTGAAGCTGATCCCCAACCAATGGCTGCACCTGAATTAGAACCACTGTAAGAGTTATTTCCAGAACCGAAGGCCTGATTTGGCTCCCTTTGCATGTTGCCTTGGCTTTGGTTATTACCTGATGGGCCTGACTGGTTCTGCTGACTGGCTAACATGCCCATCATACCCCAGCTGCTCTGCAGAGCTGCCTGGGCTGCCGCCATCATTGCTGGATTAATGCTGAAAGCACCAAAGTTCATCCCTCCACCCATGTTACTACCTTGATTGTTTCCCAAGCCAGCTCCACCCCCTCTACTGTTACCAAATCCACCCTGATTCCCAAAGCCACCTGGATTACCACCAAATCTTCCACTTCTTTCTAACTGTCTATTGCTATTGTGCTTGGGTTCAGCATTGGATATATGCACGCTGATTCCTTTAATGATCAAGTCCTCTCCACAAAGAGACTGGGCAACCTATAAGAAAATAAGGGGTGTAAATAGACGACTAAACCACTGATTTGTACATCAAAGTAGCAGTAAAACTTAAAAGATTTCAAGCCATTATCTAAACTAGAGGAAAAATAAACAATGAACACTCATTTCATTTAAACTCAAAATAGTCTTTAGCTTTAGAAGGGCAGCAAGAAAATTTTCAGTTTACTTTCTAAAGATACGTAACACTCCCAGTTACATACCACATACTGAAAAATATTAAAGTGTTTATCAAAAATATCTAAGTCTATATACCCCACAGCTTACAAGGTCAGAAAGCTGAGCAAAAATGGCAATTAGCTGGATGGGAAAAAATCAAAAGAGAAATTACCTAACTAGCTGGGACAAGATTATTAAAGAGAAAAATACCTGATCATCTGCAAATGTAACAAAGGCAAAAGCCCTGAACGGTTTGGGAATGAAGACATCTACCACTTCTCCGTACTGGCAAAAGAACTGCCGCAGCTCATCATCAGTCATGTCCTCTGTACAACGCCCAACAAACACCTTCCTGCTTCTCAGAGGTTCATCTGGGCTTTGCTGATCGAATTCAAAGGCAGGAAAAACATCAGAAATATTTTATGAGCAACGAAAAGGGTATTATGGTGGAGGATGTAACAAAACCCATCTGTCTTTTACATTAGGCGAGTCATTAAAAAGTAGGTACGTTCTTCTTCCTCTTTTTTTTTGGCATTAATATTCCTCTTTCTTATAAGACTTCAATGACGAATACAGTTTTTAAGTTTAAAGTTCATGAAAGTATATTTGGATCTAGAAAAGTCAACAACTGGACAATGTTCTGGCAAAAATAATAATATTCCCATAAGCAAGTCTTGCATACTTGGAACAAGTCAGGCCTCTTTAACAAGATTCCTGTACTCTTAATTATCTCCATGTTTTAACATGTCAACTGATAAGAAATTATTAACTCTCTAGAAATAACAAGTTAGAAAAGAATAAAGTTTAGCGTAGAGGAGTAATAAACTAAATGTTTCAAACAATCATAAAATATTCAGATTTCAGGGACACATCCTGACACTACCTTTTTCCAATTGTATTTAACATTTTATTTCATAGTGTCTTCTAAGGAAGTCTATCAGCAAAAGTACCCAAAGCAGAAAAAAAAGAAAAAGCAAAGTACCTTAGAATTAGGAAGTTTACAGTCACACCATCGTCCATCTATCATATGCCGCTGGGACATTACTTTCACCTGGGTTTCATATTCCGTAAATCGAACAAAGCCAAAGCCTTTTGAATGACCGGTTTTAATATCTTTCTTGACCTAGAAAAAGAATCATTTAAATTTAGGAAAACTACACGCACACTCAACACGTAACCAAATGAGAACTCCTTGAGTGTGAATGGCTTCAACTGGATATAGAGCCTTCATTAATACTTAAACCAAGTTATTCTTGACGTAAAAGCAACAGGAGGATTAGTGTTGAATTTAGATCCTATTAATAGCAGAGTAAAACTCCTTTACATAATAGAATTTCAACAAAATGTTTCAGAATGCAAAGATAAACTAGATCCAATGTTTATAAGTCTTAAATTAAAAATATTGTCTGCTGGCCCCAGCCAGGTAGCTCAGTTGTTTCAAGTAACCATCCCAATAAGCCAAGGTTCAATCCCTGGTCAGGGCACATGCAGGAACAGATCAATTTTACTGTTTGTCTTTGTCTCTGTCTCTCTTTCTCCTTCTCCCCCTTCCTATCTCTAAAACCAATAAATAAAAATTTAAAAATAAGTAAAAAATAAAGTTTACCTGAACCATAAGAACTTCTCCAAAGGTACTAAAATATTCTTTTAGATCCTGTTCAGTGGTTTTCCACGGGAGACCCAACACGATTAAGTCAGAAGTTTTCTGGACTGCTCTCTTCACTTTCACTGCTGAAGAAGCATCTGTCTCATCCATTTTTCTTTTGTTATCTAAACAAAATGAGCAAAAAACCTTTTAGAACTCTTCATTTAACACATCTTTCAACATATTGCCTCCTACATCTAGAAGGGAGAAGCAAAAAGATTCAAAGAACCTAAGGTGTGTCAACTTCTCGTAAAGAGTGGCGTGAGCTCTCTGGGCCAGCGCAGGGACTAAGCGGCTGAGGTGCTTTTCCGGGCAGACTCAGGGACTCGTGGCCCTCGTCCTGCAGAAGCACAGGACTACAGACGCATATCCTCCCTTCTCAAAAGGCACACCAAAGCAAAAACTATTCTACTCACTCCGACTTTAAAATATATTAAGGAGGAAAACACAAGGTTAAAAATGTGTGACTGCATCTTTTTTGCCTACTGATACGTATTTGGTTATTTTAATGCTTATAACTTAAAGGCTATATGCCAAATAAATCAGCAACTTTTAGCTCTAGCTGTGGATTTAAGGGTGACCTCAATTTTCTTTTTTAGACTTTCAACAATAAACTGACATTAATTTTGTAAGAGTAAAAAAAAAAAAAACCCACGTTATTTAAAAAAAAATGTGAAAGGGAAGAGGAGAGGAACAAAGTAATATTAAAAAAAAAAACTTTTTTTTTTTGAGCAGTTTTAGGTTCAGGGCAAAATTGAGAGGAAGGCAGAGATTTCCCATGTAGTGTCCTTCATACATGCTTCGCTTCCTCCATTATCAGCATCCTCCACCATGGTGATACATTTGTTACAAACCATGAACCTACATCAATACATCATTAACTAAAATGACATGGCAACATTTGTTCAGGTAATTATTTAAATACCTAGTTTTCACTTTCAAAAAATTTCTGTAATTTCCAGTTTTCACTCATTTAAACTAGTGGTCTTATGTACTAATCTAATAGTAACATTTAAAGAAATAACTTGGGTTATAGGAGAGACACTGCATCATGAAAGAGGCTAGATCTACCACTTACAATGAGACAAATCCAACTAGCAAAACCAAGTGGCAACAAACCTTTGGGATAGTTGACAACGTACACCAGATTTCCCCAGCCAGCATCAGGGGCATGCAGAATCCCTTCCACCAGCCGGACACCCCTCATACACTGAGACACCGGATTCCTGTAGCGCAGCCCACACGCCCCTGGAAACTGGGCGGTGACTGTGGACAGCAGCACGGTCCCGTCATCTTCGGATGGTATTTCAATGGGCTCGTCATTTTCATCCTCTGTTACCCGAATATATTCAGACATCTTCTAGATTTCTTAAACGGAAGAGAGATATGAATGACCAACACCCGTGTCAAAGGAACTGTTTCCTCATAATCAGCTGATTAATACCACCACTACCATGCCAGTCATTGTACTAGGACTACCAGAAAAATCCTTGCTGTTTGGATTCTTATGCGTGTTGGTGATCCCGGAAACGTTAGGAGGCCAAGACAGTAATTCCTAGTAAAATGTGATTCCTTGTTAGTTCATTCATTCATTCAAGAAACATTTTGCTGAGTGCCTATGACGCATCCGGTGCTGCAACTACAACTGGGAAACCAACAGTCTCGGGTGGCACGTTGCTTACACGAGGTGGGGATGAGGGTAAGCGACAGAAAGACAGCAAATAAGTCATCACAATCGTAAGTGATCCTGGGGCCCCGGGGGAACCACCTAAGCTGGTTGAGAGGTGAGTGGGAGGAGGGAATCAAAGCACTCTCCAAAAGGAAGCGATGCAGAGGGTGTCTTGGGACTGAATGGGGGGCAGTAAGCGGGGTAGAGAGAACAGAGCAAAGTTCTTCATTAAGGGACTTCCGGGGGACTTTCCAAACTGGAGCCTCAAGGACAGCGGAGACAAGTCCTTGGCGACGCGGACCGCCGCGTCCCCGCAGCCAGAGAGTGACAGCCGAGGTAGTTTTTGAGCGCGGCCCGGGGTGGGGCCCCAGGGGTACAAGGCCTAAGCTGGCAGTGTCCCCCGAGCCAAGTGCCAAGGGCACAAAGCAATGCCCCAGACAGGCCACACTTCCGCCTTAAGCTGCGCGGCCCCACGGGCCCAGCGTCCCCGCTGCAACAGCCCGCTGTCACCCGCGCCAGGCCCCAACGACGCTCCCGCGCGAGGCCGCTCGGGCAGGACGAGGCAGGCCCGGGCCCGGGGCGAAGCCGTGGGGTTCTCCGCAGGCCCAACGACAGGGTGCCGAGGCACACAGGCCGTCCTCAGTGAGCAGCGTCCGCGACTCACCCGCTAGGCCGCTGACAGGTAGCCCAACAGGGAAACTCTAGCAGCCAAGGATCCAGTAGCAGCCCAGCTACCGCTCCGTTCCCACAAAATGGCGCTAGGGCCGCCTCCTACCCCCGACGGCCGTCGTCCACTCCCACCGGCTCCCCATTAGCAGGGGGAGAATGCCACTAGGAGACATAACATTCCTCGACCTAGAGAGTTAGGCTCTCTTCTGGGAGCCTGAGCACATGTCTGAGATGTGAAGGCTAAAATATACAAGGATCTGGGTCTGAAAAGGTAAAAATTGGAAAAAAATGAAGGTGTAGGTTTTTAACCCCCCCACGTAGCGTAACAGATGGTTTCGCCCAACCAACTGTCGGCCCCGGGTCTCGGCCGGAGCTCGCGCACTTTCAAAGTGCGCGAGACTAGAGCAGGGTCCGGAGCGAGGAAGGGCGGGGTGGGGCGGGGCGGGACCCGGCGGAGGTGGGCGGGGCCTGGCGGGGTCGGAACGCGAGGTCCCGTTACCTCCTGACCTTCGTGCAGCTTGGGAGGGCAGGAGAGGCTAGGATCTTCTGTCTGAAAAGCCAGCTGGCTGTGCCCTCTTCTGCCTCCCATAGCTATCCTCCACACCTGGAAAGAGTAACTTCTGGTTTAAATAACAGCAATGATAGCACCTGCTATGTACTAGGTAACTTCTAAGTACTGTACTCGCATGTTGAATTCCCCTGGTAGTCCTGTGTGGTAGGTACTATAGACACGGTCCGCATGTAAAGATGAAGAGAAATGAGCGCAGAGAGGTCAAGTATCTTGCATATTGTTACCCAAGTGGTGGACCTGGGATTTGAACCCCAAACCTAATGCTAACATATTTTCTCTCTTGGCCTTACTCTAAGAGTAATATTATACTTCGTCTATGTTAGACACACATTGTGTTTCAACTTTTTAAAAGTTTATTGATTTTAGAGGAACGGGGAGGAGGGGGAGAGCGAGAAACTGATTTGTTGTTACACTTACTGATTTATTTTTAAAGATTTTATTTATTGATTTTAGAGAGAGGAGAGAAAGAAAGGTGGTGGGAGTGGAAGCATCAATTAGTAGTTAGTTGTTGCTTATTGTATGTGCCTTGACCAGGCAAGCCCAGGGTTTCAAACCAGCAACCTCAGCGTTCTAGGGGGATGCATTATCCCCTACACCACCACCGGCCAGGCTGTTGTTCCACTTATTGATGCATTCTTTGGTTGTTTCTTTCTGTGCCCTGACTGGGGATTGAACCTACAATCTTGGTGTATCTGGATGCTCTAACCAACTGAGCAACCTGGCCAGGGCTTGTTTTACAATTTTGAAATCAATACGTGTTTTTAGTTCCAGTTCCACCGATGATGTGTCCTAGTTTAACCTGCAGCAATTTAATTTTGTAGTGTATCAATGTATCAGCTTTAATGAGATGCAGTAATAGCAAAGTGCTCTACATTTATGTACTAACTCATTTAATTCTCAGAACAGCCTTATGAGGGAGGTACCATTGTTATCATTCCAGGTTTATAGATGAGGGAATCGAGGCACAGAGCTCACAGGGCTAGTAAATGGTGGAGCTAGGATTTGAACCAGGCAGTCTGGCTCTGTAGTGGGGACCTCCTGGTTCTTCCAGCCTCCTAAAGAATCAGTATTAAGTTCTCCAAGTCCATCTTTGTTGCCTACTGTTCATGTTAAACAAATTATGCCTGAACCAATTTGGAGAGCTATGGAGGAGGGAATGGAGGCAGACAGACTGAATGACCTTTACCTGCTCCCCAGGGGTAGCCTTACATACAGGTGATATGGCTGGACAGATAGCCCCTGATGGTCACTCATTTTTCAAAACACTGGACCAAGCAGGGAGGTCTGTGTCATTGTAATCCACCCCGTTATTTTTGGGGAAAAGTCAGTTTTATTATCCCCATTTTGCAGAAGAAAAAAAAACTGAGGCTTGGAGGCCATGTGACTTGCTTGAGGTCACATGCTTGCCCAAGAGTGTCACCGAGGCCATAAATGGCTGTCCCAGGTTGGCCAGAGCCTGAAGCTCTGCTCCATCCACGTCCCTGGGCCACTCTCTGTGACAAGATCCAGATTGAGGCATTTAGTGGAGACAGCTCTGTGAGGGTTGGGTGCCTGTTGCAAGTGGGCAGAGCAGGGTATGCAGAATGGAGAAAGGTCACACAGGGCCGGGCACAGCTTCACGGTGCTGATGGGCAAAGTTCTCCTTGTCTGAAATGTGTTTTGTAAGTTCTCTTGGTTTGTTTGCCCTCCCCATTCCTCTAAAATCAATAAACTTTTAAAAAGTTGAAACACAATGTGTGTCTAACATAGACGAAGTATAATATTACTCTTAGAGTAAGGCCAAGAGAGAAAATATGTTAGCATTAGGTTTGGGGTTCAAATCCCAGGTCCACCACTTGGGTAACAATATGCAAGATACTTGACCTCTCTGTGCTCATTTCTCTTCATCTTTACATGCAGACCTTACACATTAAACTGGAAGGTTGTTCAAGGGCCCAAAAGTGTCTCTTTCTCCCCATCTCCGCTCCTCTGAGACAATGGATCAGAAAGAATTTGCTGAGCTTTTGCTCCTTATGCAGCGCTGTGCTGAAATTACAGTGTAAAACCACGAGGAAAATGAAAGCCAGCCACAGCTTGGATGAAGTAGGCTGTACGGCAGGAAGGCGTGGACAGAGAACAACTGGAAAGCGGTCCCAGAGGCACAAAGCATGTAGGTGCCAGTGCAGGGCAGATACTGAGGGACTGAGGGTTCCCCAGCAGCTCTCTTTTAGGGGATGGACTGGCTTCCAGCATAAGGATAAGGATCCTCAGCTGGAAAGAAGAGATACTAGACCAGGGGTCCCCAAACTTTTTACACAGGGGGCCAGTTCACAGTCCCTCAGACCGTTGGAGGGCCGGACTATAAAAAAAAACTATGAACAAATCCCTATGCACACTGCACATATCTTATTTTAAAGTAAAAAAAACAAAACGGAAACAAATACAATATTTAAAATAAAGAACAAGTCAATTTAAATCAACAAACTGACCAGTATTTCAATGGGAACTATGCTCCTCTCACTGACCACCAATGAAAGAGGTACCCCTTCTGGAAGTGTGGCGGGGGCCGGATAAATGGCCTCAGGGGACCATATGTGGCCCGTGGGCCATAGTTTGGGGACCCCTGTACTAGACAGAGAGCCAGAGCATGCCGCCTCACCGCCCTACACCTCCCAGCACCTCCCACCGCCTCCCAGCTCCTCCCACCGCCTCCCAGCTCCTCCCACCGCCTCCCAGCACCTCCCACCGCCTCCCAGCTCCTCCCACCGCCTCCCAGCACCTCCCACCGCCTCCCAGCTCAGCCAGCTCCGTAAAGTGAACAAGCATTCCTGAGAATGGAAAGAAATACCATGGCACTTTATCAAAATTTGATTTTTCTCTTAATTTCTCTTTTTAGGTCCCATCAAAATTAGGAGCTGCTTCCCCAACTGGTTTAGGTCTAATTTAGATTTTTCTAAATTATTATTTCTTTTTTACTCTAATATCTGATTGCATGAATAGTAGAAAGGACTCCTGTGCACCCAGATTCTCCAACGGATAATATTTTGTTGCACTAGCTTTATCCTTCCCTCTCTCTGCAAACATATGAAATGATAACAGTAATATATATCTCACTACCGTGCCGTTATCAAACCCAGGAACTTGAACAGCGATGGAATACAGGCTCTACATGTTGGGCAGGCATGCCACGGAAGCAGTGTGTGTCCTCCTTGTGTGGCACATCAGGAGGTACAGGGCGTCTGTTGGTTCCATGACTGCTGATGTCAGCCTTCACCTCCTGGTTAAGTAGGATCTGCTGCTATTCTCCATGTAAAATCACTATGTCCCCTTGTGGAACGAGGTGATCATCTGGAGGTACATGTACAGAGACTATCCCAAATAGTCGGCTTGTCTTCAGATTTTCAAAAATTTTAGAATCTGTCGATTAGCTATTACTAAAATGGTTGCAAAATGGTGATTTTTCTGGTTCTCTTCAATGATTAATATTTAAACATTTTATTTTGAAAAATTTCAAACTATGATAAAATTGGGCAACAATACAATGAACCTCAGGATTGCTGCTACCTCGATGCAACAGTTGTTACTGTTTGGCCATATTTGCTTGATCTCTCTCTCTCTCTCTCTCTCTCTCTCTATATATATATATATATATATATGTATGTATTTTTTTTTCTGGACCATTTCAAAGTAAGTTGCAGTCGTCAAGACATTTCACCCCTAAAAACTTTGATCCGCATCTCCTAAGAATAAGGACATTTTCTTACATAATCACGATACCATTATCACACCCAAGAGAATAAACATTTCCCATTATCATTGAATATCCAGTCCATATTCAAATTCCCACATATATTCCCCAGCATGTTTTTTACAGCTGTTTTCTTGAACCAGCATCCAGTTACGTTTCATATATTGCATTTGGCTATTCTGTTTTTTAGTCTTTTTTTTTTTTTTTTTTTTTTTACAGAGGCAGAGATAGACAGGGACAGACAGACAGGAACGGAGAGAGATGAGAAACATCAATCATCAGTTTCTCGTTGCGCGTTGCGACTTCTTAGTTGTTCATTGATTGCTTTCTCACATGTGCCTTGACCGCGGGCCTTCAGCAGACCGAGTAACCCCCTGCTGGAGCCAGCGACCTTGGGTCCAAGCTAGTGAGCTCTTCGCTCAAGCCAGATGAGCCCGTGCTCAAGCTGGCGACCTCGGGGTCTCGAACCTGGGTCCTTCCACATCCCAGTCCGACGCTCTATCCACTGTGCCACCACCTGGTCAGGCTGTTTTTTAGTCTTTTTAAATCCAGAGTAATCTCCCCATCTAAGATACAGACTTAGTAAAAAACGATTGGGCCAGATAGTTCATACATTCTGGATTTATCTGCTTGGATCGTTGTGGCATCAGTTCATTCCTTTCCTCCCTGTTTTTCCTGCACATTAGAAGTTAGGTCTAAAGACATGATCACTTTCAGGTTAGACCCAATGGCCAGAACACTTTGTGGGTGAAGCTTCGTATGTCCCATTACACCCCTCAGGAACACATTGGCCCGGTTACATTACTTCTAGCAATGCTAAATTTGAACTCTTGGTGAAGACAGTGACCACCAGTTCCCTCCACAGAAAAGGTACATTTTTCCTCTTTACGATTAGCAGGTTAGCTCTGGGTGATGCTTTAGCACAGGACACACGTCTCATCTCCTTACAACCTTTCACTGAATGGTTTTAGCATCCACCAGTGATCCTTGCCTGGTACACTGGGGGCAGCAAAATAGCAAATTTGAAAATCCTATCATTCCTTCTACATTCTTTTGTAAAGAACGTTCCTTCATCACCTGAGGATGAGCTCGTTTCCCCTCAATACTTAACATTTTATCAGTTTTCAGAATAAGCCGATGTAATCGTCACCTCCAATGGTAACAAATTAAGTAAAAAAATTTTTTTGATAATCACTGTGAACTCTTGGACTTTTATTTCTTCAATGTTTCACAATAGGTTACAGTTGTTAGTGTTTTTCATGATCAGATTGTCCTAATTTTGGCCTAGGGAAACCCTTTAAACTGGTTTTGGGTCCTTTTGATGTGTCCCCATTAGCCTTTGAGCATGTCCTTGCTTTCAGGCCCATCGCCTGGAATCAGGCATTCCTGTTAAGAACTCCAGTTCCTTTGAGTCAGAAAAGTCATTTAGAACCTAGAATCTGGGCACTAGGGATGCTCGTTGCTACATTGGTTGTCACAAGTATTTTTTTTTTTTTTTTTGTATTTTTCTGAAGCTAGAAATGGGGAGAGACAGTCAGACAGACTCCCGCATGTGCCCAACTGGGATCCACCTGGCACGCCCACCAGGGGGTGACGCTCTGCCCACCAGGGGGCGATGCTCTGCCCCTCCGGGGCGTCGCTCTGCCGTGACCAGAGCCACTCTAGCGCCTGGGGCAGAGGCCAAGGAGCCATCCCCAGCGCTCCAATGGAGCCTCGGCTGCGGGAAGAGAAGAGAGAGACAGAGAGGAAGGAGAGGGGGAGGGGTGGAGAAGCAAATGGGCGCTTCTCCTGTGTGCCCTGGCTGGGAATCGAACCCGGGACTTCTACCCGCCAGGCGGATGCTCTACCACTGAGCCAACTAGCCAGGGCCTATCACAAGTATTTTTGAAAGGTATATTTATTGCATCATGATTTACTTTCCTTTTAAGTGTCTTAGAACGTGCCACAATTAAGATATGCCTCCACTAGTTGGTCTAGGTCTTAGATTTTAAAAATTATTTTTGTAAAAAGCCAATTAGTGCAAAAACACCAATAACAACAACAGAAATGCATCCCCTGCTCTCCCCAGCCCTTTCCTGTCTGTCTCAGAGCTAACCATTTTTTTTAGTTGTTTCTTATGGATTTACCTACATATTTTAAAATAATAAATCTGTTCTGTGATATTTTGATTTGTCCATTTTAGAGAGTGTTACGATCAGAGGATTTTTAGCTGCCCCCCCCCCATTATTCCTCTTACTAGACTTATATCCCCTTACTATACTTATTTATGGTTAAGTACACATTCAATGTTTTCATTAGTATGTCTACATAAGTTTTAGCCAATACTGAGCCAGTAAGTATACTTGTCCAGAAACTTTTTATTTTTCCCAGTGTTAATAATTGCCTGTTTTTTCCCATTGTTTTTTTTTAAATTTTTCTAATTTTTATTTTTATTCAGTGAGAGGAGGGGAGGCAGAGACAGACTCCTGCATGCCCCCTACTGGGATTCACCCAGCAAGCCCACCAGGGGGCGATGCTCTGCCCATCTGGGGCATTGCTCCATTGCTCAGCAACTGAGCTCTTAGTGCCTGAGGCAGAGGCCATGGAGCCATTCTTAGCACCTGTGGGCCATCTCTCTCCAATGGAGCCATGGCTGCAGGAGAAAAAGAGAGGGAGGGAGGGAGAGAGAGAGAGAGAGAGAGAGAGAGAGAAGTGAGAGGGGGATGGGTAGAGAAGCACACGCTTCTTCTGTGTGCCATGACCGGGAATCAAACTAGGGACATCCACATGCCAGTGCATAGTAAAGCTGGGGTTCTTGGTGCCAGAGCTTATCCTCTTAATTACTTCTTTGATCGCCCTGTTTAGGACCCTGGGGAACAAGTCTCTTTTTATTCTTTACGGAAAATAACCATGACGTATAACATTAATTGACCATTTACTAAGTGCTAGGCACTGTTCCAACTACTTTACATGGACAGCTTTGTTTAAGCCTCACAACAGTCCTATGAGGTAGGTGCTACATGGTTTTTAGCTCCGTTTGACAGAGAACCTTCAGGAAGTTAGACTTTCCCAGGGTCACCGGGTAGTGGGGGCAGCCTCAGGATCTCAGATCTGGGCTCTCTGGCTGCAGGGCCCCACTTTTTTTTTTCTTTTTAAAAATCTTTTCCATTTTGGGCCTCAGGAGCGGAGTTGAGTTCATTACCCTCCTTGGTTTTATGGTTTGTCATCCTACTCAGTCTGGGGAAAGTCTCTGTTATTTCCTTGTTCCCCCCACTTATTCCCAATCCTTGTGCCCTCCCATGCCTCTCCTAGACCCTCATGCAGGCCTATCTCTGTCCTTCTATCGGTGCGTGTCCTCAACAAAACCAGGCAGTTATGCAGCCTGCACTGTGGCAAACGGCGTTATTCCAGACCAGGGGTGGACTAGCCCCTGGGGCCAAATCCGGCCCGGGGCCAGAGTTTGTACAACCCACAAGCTTAAAAAAATAAAGTTTTTTAAAAAACATATTTAATGAGTTGAAAAAAAATCATCAAAGAATAATATTTTGTGATATGTGAAATTTATATGAAATTTTGATTTTCAGGGTCCGTCAATACATTTTGGGCCCATGGCCACACTTGTTCATGTGCGCATTGTCTGTGGCTGCTCTCGGTCGCTTCGGCAGATCATACGGCACAGGGTCGAAAATACTTACTTTCTGACCCTTTGCAGGAAGAAGATTGCTGACCCCCGCTCTAGAGGTCAGGGGTACACTAGTGAACATACATTTTTAATTTATATAAAGAGAATGATGGTTCAATGTGGGGAGGTGCGCATAATTCATCACCCAACCTGGAACTTTTGGGAGAGCAAGGGTGGGGGGCTATTAATTCCTGGGACAGCATGTGGCAAACTAGTCTGTCCTTGGAGAATGAGGAGATATATATGGTCATTTGTCTGCCTTTAACCCTCATTCTGCCCGAGATCACTGGCTTCATTCATCGTGTTTTTAGAATTTGTTCTTGATATAGACATACATCTAAAGTACTAGAGCAAACTACGGCCCATGGGCCAGCCAGATCTGGGCCACACTAGTTTTTGTATAGCCTGGAAGCTAATTTTAAGTGGCTGGGGAGGGAAATCAAAAGGAGATTCATATTTTGTGATACATTAAAATTCTATGAAATTCAGATTTCAGCATCCATAAACAGTCTTGTTGGAAATGGCCACGCCCCTACATTTGCATACAGTGTAAGGCGGCAGCAGAGACCCTAAAATAGTTACTATCTGGCCTTTCCCAGAAAGGTTTGCCAAGCCCTGCTCTGGATGATTGCTTGGACCTGCCGACCTGCCGCCCAGCGTTCTCTTGTGGGACTCTGGGACACGTTGATGGGCTTGTTCCCCTGGGAATGTCCCTTGTTTGTCCTCTGGTTTACCCAGGGACCCGGAGGGAGAAGCCGGTGGAGGCCATCTCTGAGGTCCAGCTAAGTGACCCAGCTGCCATGTGGAGTGGACGCACTTAATCTCCCTTCCTTCTGTGTTGTCTCAGTTTCTAAGACTTTTCAATTTTTCGTTATTTGACATTTCATCAAACAGTGCTGAGCTGTCCCCTTCTCCCCGTGCCATTTGTCAATGCACTCATTTATTCAACAAGAACTTCACGTACTGAGTGCTCAGTTATCCTGGGCGCTGGGGATACAGCAAAGCAGCAAAGTCCCTGTCCTCTGGGAGCTTACTGTCACCAAGGCCGTCTTCACGGAGCCCTTCCCAGCGCTTGGTGTCAACAGCCGTTGGCATCCTCACAACAATTCCATGGCATAGATAGCATCATCTCTATTTTCCTGATAAGAGAGCCAGCTCAGAAATGCCAGCGTGGGCATGAGCTCCAGCCCGGACCGGTTGTGGCACCTGGGATCTTCGAGCCTCGCTCTCCTGCCTCTCGGCGGTTTTGCCAACACTCCACCCCTCTCATTTCCACCTTCCTAATTTTTTGCTCTTCTGATGAGTGTAAAGTGCTCTCTTATGATGTTGTGTTAATTTGCATTTCTTGGATATCTAGTGAATTAGAATATTTCAGGAATCTGGGCTCTTCACTCTTAATTTGCTCCTTGAAATCAAACTAGTACATCTGCTATGCGAGGTGAAAAAAAAACATTTTAGCAAAGAAATCGGTAGACACGTATGTGCCTTCCCCCCTTGTTACCACCCCAGGCTTATGTTCTAGCCAGGGTCACAAAAAATCTTAGTGTCATATGCTCCATGCAGACCACCTGGGGTCCAAGTTCAAGCCACTCACCAGTCATGTGACTTCTTGCAAATTGCTAACCATTCTGGGCCTCTGTCTCCTCCTCTGTAATATAGAACCGTACCAGCCCCTGCTGTGTAGGATTGCTGGAGAATTAAAGTGCTTAGCACATAACAGCTACTCTTATTAACCCTGTCAGTGCTGAGAAAGGGGAAAACGCCACTATGGGGGGATGGGAGAGTTCAGCATTTTCTAGAGGGTCTCCTAGGACAGTGGCATAAATAATTTCAGGATGTAGCTTATTCAGAGGAAAATTCCACTAGACTAGAACAACCACAGGACCCAAAAAATTTCTACAGGAGTAAAGCCTGTGGTTGTTTGTCAACATGGCTTTATATTGGTCGGTGAGAGTGAGGTTATTCTAGTTGGTGCACACCCTCCACTGTCCCAGATCTGGGGGTTCAGACACATTAGAGGGTATCTAGCTCTCTTGGGTCTCACAGGTATTCTGGAGTCCTCACTAGGCGGTCTGACAGAGGCAGAGTGAATACCCAGACAAGGTGGGTGTTGCCTGAGCAATGGGAGTGTTGAAGGGGTTAGACCAGGGGTCCCCAAACTTTTTACACAGGGGGCCAGTTCACTGTCCCTCAGACCGTTGGAGGGCCGGACTATAAAAAAAACTATGAACAAATCTCTATGCACACTGCACATATCTTATTTTAAAGTAAAAAAAACAAAACGGAAACAAATACAATATTTAAAATAAAAAACAAGTAAATTTAAATCAACAAACTGACCAGTATTTCAATGGGAACTATGCTCCTCTCACTGACCACCAATGAAAGAGGTGCCCCTTCTGGAAATGCGGCGGGGGCTGGATAAATGGCCTCAGGGGGCCGCATGTGGCCCGCGGGCCGTAGTTTGGGGACCCCTGGGTTAGACCTTCCTCATACAAACCCTGGGCTTCGGTGCTGGGACCTGAGAGATCTTCAGCTCCTGGAGGCCCCATCTGGAAAACCCCAAATGTTCATTGAAACCAGACTCAAAGTAATTCGCAGTGAAAGAGAAGGGAAGTCAGACTGTGCAGGTGGGGTCTGGTGTCTGACTCAGCTGGGCCCGAAACCTAGCTGGGTGACTTGGTTTTCTGAGCCATTTCCTAATGTCTGTCTCACGTGGCGGCTTCACCTTTTGTGCATTACACATGAGTCCCTCTCATGGTTGGTGAAACCTGTGAACTTCTCAAAATAACACTTTTAAATACAAGGGATTATAAAAAAAACCCAACATTATATCCAACCCAAGTGCCCATTGATGAATGAATGACTAAACAAAACGTGGCATATACATACAATGGAATATTATTCAACCTTAAAAAAATAAGGAAATTCTGGCACATGAAACAATAGGGATGCCACTTGAAGACATTATGCAAAGTGAAATGACCCAGTCACAAAAGGACAAATGCTCTGTGAGTCCATTTATATGAGATGCTTAGAGTAGTCAAATTCATAGAGACAGAAAGTAGAGTGGTGGCTGCCAGGGGCTGGGGGAGGGGAAGATGGGGAGTGAGTGTTTAATGGGGACAGAGTTTCAGTTTTGCAAGATGGAAAGAGTTCTGTGGATGGGTGGTGGTGATGATTGCACAAGAATGTGAATTTACTTGAATTAAGGTCACTAAACAGTACACTTAAAATGATTAGAATGGTCCCTGGCTGGTTGGCTCAGTGGCAGAGTGTCAGCCTGGTGTGCGAGGGCCCTGGGTTTGATTCCTGGTCAGGGTACACAGGAGAAGTGCCCTATGTGTGCTTCTCCACCCCTCCCCCTCCCTCTTCTCTCTCTTTCTCTCTTCCCCTCCCACAGCATGGCTCTATTGGTTTGGCAAGTTGGTCCTGGGCTCTAAGGATGGATCCATGTCTTTGCCTTTAGATGCTAAAATAGCTCAATTGCCGAGCAATGGGGCAATGGTCCCAGGTGAGTAAAACATCACCCGATAGAGGGCTTGGCGGGTGGATCCAGGTCGGGGTGCATGCGGGAGTCTGTCCGTCTGCCTCCCTATGTCTCACTTAATAATAGTAAAAAAAATGGGCAAAATGGTAAATTTTATACTATGTGTATTTTACCTCAAGTGAAAATTAAAAAAAAAAGGTGCCTCATAGAGAAAAAGTTATTTCAAAACTCATTGACCAAAATATCAAGCAAATGTAAGATGTAGTAATATAGTGCTGCTTTCTTAGGAGTCAGATGGCAGCTGGTCAGCATACTTCCTTAATTCAAAAGTAGTGATGCTTATAAAAAAAAATCTCTGGAGGGCTCTGTAACAATTGTCCTGTGATACAGTGATATGTGGGGTTTCTATGAGGGAGGAGTCACAGTAGTGCTGTGGCTTGTTGCCTGCATTCAGAACAGGGGCTGATGCTAAATTTCAGATAGAAGTTAGTGAAAATAAAGATGGAATCCCCTCCCCCATCCAACTATACATGGACCTTTGGGGTGGACCCTAGGTAAGAAGCCCAGATTGGTTGCTAGATTTCTCAGAACCAGGTCTGACTCTGGGCACACTGAATAAATGGTGCTTCTTACCAGCAAAAAAGCTGGCTCCCCTCCTGAAGAAAGGATGGTCAAAAATCTGCGTTTTTTTCCAGAAGGAGAGTAAATGCCTCCCTGAAATAGATTGAATCAGTCCCTCTAATAGAATAAGGAAGAAAGTTGCATTTCTATATCACAACTCATTGACCATTCACTCCCTGGCTGCCAGGGTGCTGTGTTTCATAAATGATGAATCAGGTAGCTTTTCAGCAAGCCCAGCAATTGTTTGGTTAAATGTCGGTTTCCTCATCTGTAAAGTGGTAATGATGGTGCCAGATCTCACTGAGCAGGGCGAATTGTAAGTGCCTTGCAAGCGTGACAACTGGACTTAATATATTTTATTAATCTTTGACCTCTAACTATCAAAGGAAACCCGTTGAGTGGGTCAGTGGTTTCTGCTTTTGAAAAACCGGCTTAGGAGGTGTGAGAGCCTTTAGTTTAAAAAGGATTTCGCAATTTCTCATTTGCAAGAGAGGGAGGGGGTTAATAAATAAAACCAGTTGAAACTGTGCGGGGGCTGCGATTCGGCCAATTCCTGGGACTTCCCATCTATTGAGTAAAAGCAATTTTGAAAATGTGATTTTCCCAAATGGAGAAATGAAATTTGAGCTCAACTGAAAGAGCCCAATGAAACTTCTTTCTCTAAGACTCTCTAAGACAGGAGCTCCTATTGTGTGTGTGTAAGAATGTGTGTTGTGTGTAAGGGTATGTCTGAAGGGCATATTTGTAAGGGTTTTTTACAGGGTTATGTGTAGGAATATGTAGGAGGAATGGGATTTAAGTTGTCAAAAAAGGGAAGAAAATCTGCTTTTCAATTCTTGTTTCCTCTTCTTTTTTTGAAAGGCTTAACCAAGAGTTCGAAGGTGGCTCTTGCTGGTTCTCTGAGTTGAGCGAGTTGAGTTGTGTCCTGGACTTTGCGTTCCTGTCAGAAGCCTTCTGAAGAGGGCCTGGTCCCAGGCCCCTCCAGCCCCCTCGGGAATCCCTGTGAAGTTTTCACCGGCTGCGTGTTCTGCTGTTGTAGAAACAAACAGCTTCTTTCGGTGTCACAAGAGCCTCCTATCAGTGCATGAACAGATCCTGGTGACAACCAGCCTCCATGCACCATGCTGGGTCCCGAGTTTCAGCCCATGCCTTCTCAGGTGGCCCATGATGAATCCAGAGCAACACGGGATTAAAGGGAATGCAGAGCGGCAGAGGAATGAGTTAAAAAGAGGAATAATATGGCCCTGGCCGGCTGGCTCAGTGGTAGAGCATTGGCCTGGCATATGGAAGTCTTGGGTTTGATTCCTGGTCAGGGCACACAGGAGAAGCGCCCATCTGCTTTTCCACCCTTCCCCCTCTCCTTCCTTTCTATCTCTCTCTTCCCCTCCCACAGCCAAGGCTCCATTGAAGCAAAGTTGGCTGGGGCGCTGAGGATGGCTCCATGGCCTCCACCTCAGGCACTAGAATGACTCCAGTACAACAGAGCAACACCCCAGATGGGCAGAGCATCGCCCCCTGGTGGGCATGCCAGGTGGGTCCCGGTGCATGAGAGAGTCTGTCAGACTGCTTCTAACTTGGAAAAATACAAAAAGAAAAAGAGAGAGAGAGAGAGAAAGAGAGAAATAATGCAAAACCGATGGAGCATTCCATCAACACTCTAAGGAGAATCCAGGTGGTGGGTACATGAGGGTTCCGTGTACATGTCTGACTTTTCTGTATGTTTGGAAATTATCATAATGAAATACTGAACAAGGGGAGAGATCAAAAGAAAAAAAAAGATGTTATCCCAAGACACTACCATTTTGATATTGTTGGGGTCATATTCTTCTAGCTCAGGTAAAAGAATTAAAAAATTACTAACAGAATTAATTGGATTCCATGAATGGAGTGGACATACATTTCTGACCTTTAGATTCTACCCCAGTCTTGCTCACACTGAGTCAGCAAAGCAAGATGGTGGGTTGACTTGCGTCCCTCAAACAGATTTGTTCAAACTCCTGGTATTTGTGAAATGAGACCTCATTTGGAACTAGGGTCTTGGCAGATGTAATCAAGATCTAGTGAGGTCATAGTGGACTGGGGTGGGATCTAACCCGATGACTGGTGACCTTAGGAGAAGAGGGAAGTCTGGACAAGAGACACAGAGGGAGAAGACCATGTGAAGATGGAAGCAGAGATTTGAGTGATACATCTGCTAGCCAAGGAACACCAAGGGTGCCAGCAACATTAGGCACTAGAAGGAAGGTAGGCTCGTCCCCAGGGCCTCCAAAGAGCACAGGCCCCACGACACCTTGATTTGGACTTCTGGCCTCCATAATTGTGAGTATCCACCTCTGTTGTTTTAAGTCAATGTTTGCCATACTTTGTAGTGGTAGCCTTAGGAAGCCAATAGCGTGGCTGCTTTGGGCCATCACTGGAACAGAGGAGGATGGCCTGGTTCACTTTGGGGCAGCTGCTGGCACAAAGTAGCTGTTCAATAAGTTGTTGGGGCCGATGGACTAGTGGTATTACATACTTTACATGTATGTGTATGTGGTTTGTTGCCCACCCCCCCATATTAGCGTATCAACTCCATGAGGGTAGGGAAGAGAGTTCCTGTTCATCGATGTTACCCCGGCTCATTGTAGGCGCTCGATGAACGTTTGTTGAATGAACGCACACTATATTTCACAGAACTCCTGCCCTGTTGCTCCTTTATTCATTCAGTTAGCATGTACTAAGAGCTATGATGTGCCCAGCACTCTGCAGGGATTTTTGAAGTTCCTTGACTTTCACTGATAGCAGTTCTTTAGGGGGGTAGAAAAGGCACACATCCAGACAAAATGGAACAGTTAGAATCACGACATATATTTTTTTACTTGCAAGGGGTAGTAAGGGTTGTGGGGTCCAGAGTCCTTATTGTGCTGGTGTGTTAGTTCCCTGAGGCTGCCATAACAAGTAGCCACAGACTGGGTGCCTTAAACAACAGCAGTTTATTTTCTCACAGTCCTAGAGGCTAGAAGTCCAAGAGCAAGGTGTCAGCAGGGTTGCTTTCTTTCTTTCTTTCTTTCTTTCTTTCTTTTTTTTTTTTTTTTTTTGACAGAGAGTCAGAGAGAGGGATAGATAAGGACAGACAGACAGGAAGGGAGAGAGATAAGCATCAATCTTCGTTGCAGCACCTTAGTTGTTCATTGATCACTTTCATTATGTGCCTTGACCGTGGAGCTACAGCGGACCGAGTGACCCCTTGCTCAAGCCTGCGACCCTGCACTTAAGGTGGTAAGCCCGTGCTCAAGCCAGATGAGCCCACGCTCAAGCCGGCAACCTTGGGGTTTTGAACCTGGGTCCTCCATGTCCCAGTCCGACGCTCTATCCACTGCTCCACCGCCTGGTCAGGCAGGGTTGCTTTCTTTTTTTTTTTTTTTTTTTTGTATTTTTCTGAAGCTGGAAACGGGGAGAGACAGTCAGACAGACTCCCGCATGCGCCCGACCGGGATCCACCCGGCACGCCCACCAGGGGTGATGCTCTGCCCACCAAGGGGCGATGCTCTGCCCCTCCGGGGCGTCGCTCTGCCGCAACCAGAGCCACTCTAGCGCCCTGGGGCAGAGGCCAAGGAGCCATCCCCAGCGCCCAGGCCATCTTTGCTCCAATGGAGCCTTGGCTGCGGGAGGGGAAGAGAGAGACAGAGAAGAGTGAGGTGATCTGCCTGAGCTGGTTAGCAGCGGAACCGGGGCCGAGGTAGGTCTCCCAGCTTCTGGTCTGGTTCTTCTTCCTACTATTAATTACAGCCTTGCTTCGTGGCACTAAAGCATCTAATGCTTCAAAAATATCTGACATGACCCAGGCATGCAGTGTTAGTCCTAGGAAGCTTGGAGAACAGTCCCTTAGCTGAGCCTCACAGCGCCTAGGAACTGGGGAGATGGGAGAGAGTGGAGTGTGGGCTCCATGATAAGGCACAGCCAGGAGGAGGGGGGGGGTGGAGAAGCAAATGGGCGCTTCTCCTGTGTGCCCTGTCCGGGAATCGAACCCGGGTCCCCCGCACGCCAGGCCGACGCTCTACCGCTGAGCCAACCGGCCAGGGCCGAAGGGTTGCTTTCTTTAAGGTCTCTATTTGTGGCTTGTAGATGGCTGTTTTCTTCCCATGTCTTCACATGGTTTTCCCTCTTGGAGTGTTTGTGCCCTAACTTCTTCCTCTTATAAGGACAACAGTCAGATTCAGTGAAGGCCCACCCTCATGGCCTGTTTTGAACTCAATTACCTCTTGTAAAACCAGTAGCCACGGCCATCATCACAGCCACCTGGCCCATGCAGGTTCGCATTAGATTCGGACAGACAGTAATGAAACAATGGAGCCAGGAACTGGTGGGCCATTACCTTTAATCCTAGCTTGTACCCGGCAGGCAAGTAAAAACACACACTGGGCTCCAGAACCCACTCATTCAGTGCTCACAAAGCTACTGACTCATCCGAGTTTCCTAGGATCAAAGGTTTCTAGCTCACCAGACTTATTCACCTCTATTCCCCATCTCCTTCTTTCTCCCTGCACAAACTGGCTTCTCCTTTAGCATTCTGCCATCTTGGCTGCTTCTCCTCCCCTCCAAGTGGCCTTTATCTGCTCTCCTCTCTGCTCTCCTCCTAGAATGTAATCCATCTTCACCTGGAACAATGTGTTCCCTCCTTTTAAAACCTTTTGGCATGAAAGCCCTCCCCCAATACATTAATATAATCACGCCCATCCCAAGCGAGAAGGGAAACTAATATCATCTGGGCAACAGGCTTCCACATGGGCAGCGCCATCTTTAACAAAGTGAGCACAATATATTATCTGCCCAACACCTCTGTAGAGACTATCTTCAAATAGGGCACATTCTGAGGTACATGGGGTTAAGGCTTCACTATGGCTTTTGGGAGGACACAGCTCCAGCCTTCATGGCGGATGTGGGGAGGCAAGCACCGGGAGTGAGGTGATCTGCCTGAGCTGGTTAGCAGCGGAACCGGGGCCGAGGTGGGTCTCCCAGCTTCTGGTCTGGTTCTTCTTCCTACTATTAATTACAGCCTTGCTTCGTGGCACTAAAGCATCAAATGCTTCAAAAATATCTGACATGACCCAGGCATGCAGTGTTAGTCCTAGGAAGCTTGGAGAACAGTCCCTTAGCTGAGCCTCACAGCGCCTAGGAACTGGGGAGATGGGAGAGAGTGGAGTGTGGGCTCCATGATAAGGCACAGCCAGGAGGCAGGCGGGGCCAGGCGTGTGCTGGTGACACCTGTCTCTGGATGGACGGTGGCATTAGGCTCTCAGCTGACCTCCTAGCTTCTTCCATCATCATCTTCCAGGCCATTCTCAGCCCAGCAGCCTCTGTGATCTGCTCATGATTCTCTCGCCTCAGCTGATTCATTTGGAAATTCTCCATTCATTCTCTCAGAAAGTCTCCAAACCTCAGCCAGCTGGTGTGACTGCTTTCAGCGCCCTTTGCACTCTGCCCAGGGGGGCCCCGTGGAGGTTTCTGGGACTGTGACTCAGGGGAGAATGCCTATTGCTCAAGTTAAACTTGACTTCTCAGCCTCACTTAGCCCAGAGACAGTGGACAGGGTTCAAAACACGCCACCCCAACATTGGGTACCTTGGTATATGGACTATTTTAAGTTGAAGGCATTTGAGAAAGTGGCAGGAGTGGGAAGGACTCCCTGACCTTCCCCCGGAGCAGGTCACAGGCCCTCACGTGACAGGCATGTCCATGCGCCTAGAGGAGGGGAGTGTCCTTACCTCCAAAGAGAGAATCTGAACAAACCTCAGTTCCCGCAGGTAACTCATACTCATCACTTTACCGCTCTTCATCAAACCTCGCATAAACACACTCAGGTTCAACCATTTCTTTGGGTCTTTATTTCTTTCTGAAGGTTCTGCTGTTCTTTAGAACTAGTATTGCATAAATGTGTGCTTTTCTCCTGTTTTATTTTTTTTATTTTTCTGAAGTTGGAAATGGGGAGGCAGTCAGACAGACTCCTTCATGAGCCCGACTGGGATCCACCCGGCATGCCCACCAGGGGGCGATGCTCTGCCCATCTGGGGCGTCGCTCTGTTGCAACCAGAGCCATTCTAGCACCTGGGGCAGAGGCCGAGGAGCCATCCCCAGCGCCCGGGCCATCTTTGCTCCAGTGGAGCCTCGGCTGCGGGAGGGGAAGAGAGAGACAGAGAGGAAGGAGAGGGGGAGGGGTGGAGAAGCAGATGGGCGCCTCTCCTGTGTGCCCTGGCCGGGAATCGAACCCGGGATTCCTACACACAGGCCGACGCTCTACCACTGAGCCAACCGGCCAGGGCTCTCCTGTTTTTATCAGTTGAATTTGCAGACCCAACCTGAGACTCTAAGAGGGTCTAGGAAAGCTATGTTCTCCTACAGGCTGAGGGTGAGGCCGTGAGTTTCAGAAAAATAACTGATTGCCACCCTTCCGATCACCATTCTGATTTGGAGCTCCCAGGACCAAGAAGGGGGGGCGGGGCACAGGGAGGAGTTGAGAGATGCTGTCTGCCTACCTGTGTGGCCTTGAGACCAGCAGAGGGGATGGGAAGAGGTTGAGCTTTCATTTATGCTCAGGGCGGGAGAGGGCTGCTGAGCCTGAGGATATGGGCATCCCTGGCTGGCCATTGTCTCGTAACTGTCCCTTATCCAGGCCAGTCGGAAAAGGTCCTAAACCTGGTTACTGTGGGAACTGGGAGAGGCCAGTGGAATGGAGCGCCCCCAAACCCCTGGAAGCAGAAACCACATACTTCCCATCAGAATCCTGAAACCTCAGGGGGCCGACTGTGGGGCTGGACCAGGTCCGGAGGTCCTTGGGGAGGGGCGGGCCATCGGGGGTGACATCCAGACATAGTGGCTCCCCTCTTTCCCAGGCTGACAGGATTCGTTGTTCAGCTTTGTGAGGGATTTCCAGATGGTCGGGAGAAAATGGAACACTTTTTCTCAGAAGGGTCCTTAAAGCAGATTAGGGCTCCTGTTGACCAAGAGGTACTTGATTTCAAGGAGTTTTCCAGTGACAGGGTCCTGGCCACAGGCGATTGCATTGTGAGGACAGGAGGAAAATCTCATTTTCCTCAGCCACAGGGTTGCTGTCGCCTTCCCGGGCGGAGATCCACTTTGAAAAGCTCCTGGGAGCAGGAAGTGAGGCCTCAGGGTGTGCGGACTTGAATGTCAGAAGCTGGTTGTTACCACGTTCCGGGGGAGGGGGGCAGGTCACTGAGGGGCTTTTGTGAGGTTTGAAAGTCCGAAGATAATGAAGGTGAAGGAGAAACTGAGTGGGGACGGGCGGGAAAGGAGGAGGACTGAGCCCTTTCTCCCCGCCCCACCCCCAAGTTCAGGGATGGTCTCAGCTGGGTCGCACAAGTGAGGGGGCAAAACCAAACCCACCGCTTTCAAATCCTCACGGCCTGTGAATCTCCCGCGGGCTCGGAAGCTTGGGAAGAGGAGGTCGTCCACTACTCACCTCACTTGCTGCAGAGGCCTCTAAAGGGTCCCTCTGCCCAACTCTCCTGATAGGACAGCCAAGGCAGGAACTCCCTGGAGAAGAAGGTGCAGAAAGCCAGGCCCCCTGGTCTATCCCTCTGTGGGACAGAGGCTGGTTAGCATCCCACGAGCCTGGGGAGGAGCAGGGACCGGCCTGCCTCCTGGGAGGGGGATGTTGCTGTGGCTTTTGAACTCACTGGACGAAGTTAGGCGGGGGCAGCCTCCTGCCCAATGTCTGCAGGTTCGGCTCCAATTCCAGCCCAAGGAAATGTCCCGTCACTCTCTGCCAGCCGCCTCTGGGGAGACTGAGGGCCCTGGCAGTTGTCCTGGTCTGTCCCATGCAGAAATTCAAGGGCTTGATGACAGCAGCCTCACACGGAACCACAGCGCCCTTTCCTGCACTTTAAAATTCAACTTAAAAAAAAAATTAACATTTTTAAAAATTGAAGTCTAACACATCCATAAAAAAACATACAGATCTTGATAAAGGAGCATTTTTTTTTTTTTTAAAAAAAGGATGGATTCATGAGTTCCATACAAATATAAAATGAACACATGTCAGAGTTTTTATTTAACCCATTACCTGGTGAGGGAGCCAGGATGGTGTTACAGTCCGTTACAGTTGGTAGAGGCCGTCAGGAACGCTGGGTGAACCTGCTTGGTAGCTACAAAGCAGCTACCAAGGTCGGCGACACCTGTAGCCACACCGGACTCCACGTGCTCTTTTCTGGACAAGAATCATTTGCAGCATTACGACAACGTCCGGGGTTGTGAAATAGCTCACAGATGATGAACATGCAGTCGTGCGCTGGGCGGAGGGGCCACTGTCTTGTTCTACTGTCACTGGGCATGTGAGTAGTTCCCAGTTTTAGGAGATAATCGTGCTGTGGGGAGCCATCTTGGGCACGTCTTTCAGTGCCCGTGTGCTCACATTTCTGTCGGAGCTGGAATTCCTGGAGGTCACAGAGAGGAGGTGTGTTTATTTTAGTAGCTTCCACCAGGTTCCCAATGGGGCTGAAGCACTCACTCCCACCAGGGGCGGGAGCATTCTCACTGCTCCCCGTGCTGATGTTTCTCCCTGTTATCGTCATCCCTCTCCTAGCTGTTGGCACCAGGATCGGTTCCCGAACTCCCAAGGGAAATGTCTTTCTCAGAAGTTAGGCTCTAGCCTGCCATCATCTCTAAAATAGTTACAGTCTCAGAGCCAGAAAGATGCTTTTGATAGGCGAGACCCTGGCCCTTCCTTGCTTAGAGTTCTCCAGGGCGCCCCTTCGTTCTTAGGAAGAAACCTCAGCTTGCACTGTTTTTGCTCTGGTCCCTGCCTGCCCCTCTCGCCCCCGTACCCATCACCTGCCCCCTTGTCACTGGCTCCAGCCCCACACCCCTTCTTTTGATTCCTTAAATACACACCAATCTCATTCCTTACTTTGGGATCGTTGCATCAACCGTTCTGTCTGCAGTTATGTCCCTTTCCAGATCTCTGCGTGGGACTCCTTGACATACCAGCTTGGCTCCAAGGTCACCTCTCAGTGGTGTCCTTCCTGACATAAGAAAATCTGGAATAAACATAAAACGATGACTTCCCTGGGTCCCC
This sequence comes from Saccopteryx leptura, assembly GCF_036850995.1. NCBI lineage: Eukaryota > Metazoa > Chordata > Mammalia > Chiroptera > Emballonuridae > Saccopteryx > Saccopteryx leptura. Next base: position 90,848,412 of record NC_089505.1, on the reverse strand, counting down.
TGGAAAACTCCTTGTTTGGAAGACCCCTGTCCTGCTACCTGATTCCAGGCTGTCATTGCCCCTGAGCTGTTGTAGAGTGCTCTAAGTTGCCAGGAATCCACAGCATGCAAATAGTCCTGTCTTTGGATGTGCAAATGGAATCAGGGGCGGTTTCATTGACTTTCATCCCCTTCGGTGCAGGAAACTGGTTTCCCGGCTATTTGCAAGTCGATCTCAACACTCCTCATATGTAAATGTGTCTGTTCTTTGATTTCTCCTTTGAACTGCGACATCTGTCTGGCTTCCTCAATGATGAGTTAGGTAAAATCTTTAATATAGGTTCATTTTTTAAAAGTCTGTATCAAAGTCATGATGCTACTTACTGAAAAATGACCTCTGAACATTGACCTTCCCCAACCCAAATTTCTTTTTTAGTGTGTTTGAAAGAGAGATAGTGTGGTGTGTGTGTGTGTGTGTGTGTGTGTGTGTGTGTGTGTGTGTGTGAGAGAGAGAGAGAGAGAGAGAGAGAGAGAGAAAGAGAGAGAGAGAGAGAGTTAGGCAAATAGGAAGGGAGAGAGATGAGAAGCATCAACTCATAGTTGCGGTGCCTTAGTTGCTCATTGATTGCTTTCTCATACAAGCCTTGATGGGGGGGGGGGCTCCAGCCAAGCCAGTGACCCCTTGCTCAAGTCAGTGACCTTAGGCTTCAAGCCAGTGACCATGGAGTCATGTCTATGATCCCATGCTCAAGCTGGTGACCCCACGCTCAAGCTGGATAAGACTGCGCTCAAGTCAGCAAGCTCAGGGTTTCGAACCCAGGTCCTCAGTATCCCAAGTTGATGCTCTATCCACTGTGCCACCCCGTGGTGCCAACCCAAACTTTTTGTATCTCATCACTGTGCTTCACTTTCCTCGGAGCTGGATCGTCATTGGAGATTCCTTCTTTCGTTTACTATGTCTTTACTTGATTTTGGTGGGTCTTTCCCTCCTGCTCGGTCACAGTGCAGAGTAGGCGCTCCGAAAAATAATAACACTGTGAGTGAAGAGAGGTCAGTCAGTAGCAGCTGAGAGCGGGGTGACACCACCCCCTGCCCTGCCCCTGCCCCTCCTCTTCTGCGAGGCCGGCTGTCTCCTCTGTGTTCAACCTGTGGTGTTCCCATGGATCCTCCCTGGCAGGTCAAACAAGGCCAGGCCCAGCCCAGCACTTGACGTTGCTGACTGGTGAGTGAATCACGTTTTTATGGCTTGCCATCAGGCTTTGGGCCCAGCAGGCTGATAAGCACCTTAGTGCTGTTGGGTAACTTCAGCGGTGAGAAAGCCTTCTGCAGAAGCCTGACTCTGTTTCTCCCCCCTCCCACACGAGGAGTGGGGATCCTGAGAGGCCGAGTGCTGCTGCCAGGGGTAGGGCTGGGCCCCGGATCCTCCGCCTCAGAGGCTGGCACTTGTTTCAGTAGTAAAAACCAGCACACAGAGCCTGTGTCATGTGCCAGGCCTGCTTTCAGGGACCTGTCTGTGAATTATCTTTACGACAGCACGGCTTTGAGAGGAGGGGCCAAGGTCCGGGGAGGGAATGACGATGTAGCTTCCACAGCGGTGCAGGGTAGAACTGGGATTCAGCCTGCGCTGGCCTGCTCCAGAGTCTCCGCCCTGAACTGAAGGCCCTAGTAGAAGAACAGCATGTCCTTGCTGAACATCTGCTCCAGGAGGTGCAAGCCTTGTGCAGCGAGGTTCAGGAGTTTCCAAGACCTCCCTTGCTTTTGACACCCACTTCCAGTCCCAGGGTTTCCAAGACCATGCGCAGGTTCGACAATCCACTGGAAGGTTACACAGAACTCAGAAAAGCCATCACACTCCTGTGTACGGTTCACCGCAGTGAGAGGGTACTGGGTTAAAGTCAGCCAAGGGAGGAGGTACACTGGGCAGAATCCAAGGGAAGTCCAGGTGCATGCTCCGGGTTGTCCTTCCCCAGTGGAGTTGTGCCAACGGCGCCAACATCTCCCAGCAACAAGAAGTGACAATATGCAATTACGCGCCGCTTAAGGACAGGCACGTTCTGAGAAACACATTGTTAGGCAATGTCATTGCTGTGTGAACATCACAGAGGCACTTACACATACCTAGGTGGCACAGCCCACGACACACATGGGCTGTGTGGTACCACCGATTGCTCCCAGGCTACAAGCCTGTACAGCATGTTCCTGTGCAAAACAACAGGAGATTAAATCAAGCACAAAAGAAAAAAGTGATGCAATGAAGAGGCGCGGTCAACTCAAGATGGTTGAGGCTGCTGGTGTAACACAACCTTCTGTCTTAGAGCAAACTTCATTTTAATCAGCAGAAAGAGTATCCTCTAAAATAACAATGAAAAGTATAGTATAGTAAATACAGAACCAGTCAGATAGTCATTTATTATCATTAGCAAGCATTATGGACTGTACACAAATGTGTGAGCCACACTGGCAGCTCAGTAGGCTTGTTTACACCAGCGTCACCACAAACGACGTGTTGCACCATGATGTGACAATGGCTTTGGCATTGCTAGGCGATAGGAATTTTTTAGCACCACTGTAATCTTACAGCATCACCATTGTATATGTGGTCCTATTTATATCTTTAAACTGCACACGGCTATCGGGTGTCTCTGCTGTGCAGATTCAGTCCAGAGCCCCCATTTTCTCCCCTGACTCTCTCAGACAACGCAAGGCTGTATCCACGATGATCCCGAGGCCTGCCATCCATCAGTCAGATGTCCCATTACCAGCAGAGGGACATGTCATTGGGTACAGTATTGATTCAGGGGTGTGTGCGTTCCAACATTTACTTGATATTTCTGACACTCAGTTTGGTCATGTGAAGAGCTGGAAAATGACGGCAGGGATGGTTAGGCACCTGATCCTGGGCTCCATGACCAAAAACAAGTCCTCTAATCTTTGAGTGACAGTAATTATCATAATAAGAGCTGTCCTCTTTAGGCACCAGATCTGTGATGAGCACCCTGTATAGAACATTGTATACATTGTCTCATTCAAGTCTTACATTCCCCCAGTGGAGCCTTTATCATCACCAGCACCATCATCATCATCATTGTTATCATCATTACCATCAGCAACAGCACCATCATCATCATCTGTTATCACCACCACCATCACCATCATCACCATCACCATCACCATCACTATTACCATTATCACCACCACCATCATCACCATCACCACCACCATCATCACCATCACCATCACCACCACCACCATCACTATCACTATCACCACCATCACCACCACCACCATCACTATCACTATCACCACCATCACCATCACCACCATCACTATTGCTACCACCATCACCATCACTATCACCATCATCACTATCACTATCATCACCACTACCATAACCATCACTATCACCATCATCACCATCACCACCACCACCATCACCACCATCACCATCATCACCATCATCACATCATCTCTGTTATTACCACCACCACCACCATCACCACCATCATCGCCATCATTGATCAATTCACAGAAAGAAACTGAAACTAAGCAACAGGTACACACACACACCAGAGGTGGGATTCAAAGCGGGTGCTCTGACTCACTCTTACCATTCAGTCACAGTACTCTCTGTCTTCCCCTATAAAATACAGTGGTATTTTAAAGACCTGTAGGACCTGGCTGCTCCAAGTGTGGTCCCAGGACCAACAACCTCGGCATGACCTGGGAGCTTATTGGAATTGCAGACTCTCACCTGGGACCTATTGAGTCAGGATCTGTATTTTAAAAAAGATGATTTGTTGGCACCCTGAAGTTTGGGAAGCCCCAGACATTTCTCCTCTGACATTTTGTGAACTGTGACATCTACATGGAGTAAAGAGTCCTTCTCAGCCTGACAATATGACTCCTATGTGCCCCTTCTTTACCATTCCACTGCCACAGGGCTGGGCGGAGAATTCCTTTGTTCCTTTTTAGAAGTATCTTCTTGTTTAACAAACAAAGCCAAGTGTTTTTCAGATTGTGTGGCCCTGTAGGTCCCCAGCAACCACGTGGAGGGTTTGAGGCAGTCTCTGAGCAGAAGCCTGCACTTGCCAGGTAAGGGACAGTGGTTGGCTGGGTAGGGCCTCCACCTAGGGAGAGATGCCGGTATGTATACCTCACTCACAGCGCCTTTGCACTGCCTTTCCCCTGCCTGGAAAGCTCCTCCCCCATTTCTCATGGCTTGTTCCTTCTGTCACTCAGATCTCTGCTCCACGTCCTGACTCTATCTAAGGTTGTCCCAGCCCACCCCCAGCCACAGTCTCATCCTGCTTGTGTCTCAGCCTCCATTACTACTTAAAATGACCTCCCACAGTGTCCATGGGCTTGTCGCTTGTGCTCCCCACAGGAGGTAGGTCTGTGAGGGCGAGGCCCATGAGTGTCTGTTTATTGCTTTCTCTCTAGAACCAAGAACACTGCCTGGTACACAGTAGGTACTCAATAAATATCTGTTGAATGAATGAACAGCCTGAAACCCTAGAAGAGGTGTCTTTCTAGTGTTGATATGCTCCAAAACCCAAGCCACCCAGGCAAATAATGGATGTGGGGCTTAAGGGGCGATTCTTACAACACATGAAGTGTGTGTATGGGGGGGAGGTCATCTAATGCTTGGTGGGGGAATTGTGCACTGAAAATAGCAAAAACTAGGGGTTGGTGTCACAGAAACTCTTCAGCCATGGACTTGCCAACAGCAAAAGTGGGAAGTGGGTGGGTGCCAGCAGGGATGGCCTGGAACCTTCTGGAGGGAACAAGATGTGCAAACTGCCTGCTTCCCTCTGTTCTCCATCCGGGGCAGCAGAACAGGCCTTGGGAATTTCCTTCCTCTTTTGCACTGAGAGAAATTGAGGAGAGGGGCTTTCTGAGCTCTCTCCAAGATGAGGACCATCTCACAGAGCCCCTGTTTGTTCTGGGAATCCACAGAGCACCTTCAGGAACTGGTGGGGCCGCAATCTGTCCCGGGAGGATCCGCGGCCCGATGGCCAGCCAGCCAGGGCTGCTTCAGGGAGCAGCGTTTATGTATTAAAAGGCCACTTTTCGAGGAGAAATGCTGTGGATACATTAAGCTGTCGCCTGTTCTTTGGTGAGCCGTTATTAATGGAAAACAATAGATTAATAGTTTTAAAACGTGTGTTCAATAAGTAATTTTTATGGCTCTGGATAGAGCCCATTAAACATTTCTGTGTGTTATTATAAAGAAGTTTTAAGCGTAAAATCATAAAGTCAATAATCAGAGAATTAGTCACAGCGGCCAGCCACAGGCCATTAGTTTTAGGCGCTGTCAGAGACACCTGTGGCTTCCGCGGGAGCCTTCTCATTTCAGGCGGCGGCAGCGCCAGGTGGGGATGGAGAAATGACAGTGCCTGCTGCATTCCATAAACTTGAGGGGACAGCAGGCAGGTGTGAGCCGCAGGATGCCAGGCAAATATTTACAAAGTGCAAACGTGAACGCAAAACTAAAACGATCCAGGTCAATTTGCACATCCTGACTTAGACACTTTATTTCCCCAGCGATTGCCTACCTTTCAGAGCCTCCCTCTGCCAGCCACGCAGCCTTGATCTCTTGCTAAAGATAGAGGTGGAAGCCGCGTGCTCTTAAAGGGAAATTGTGTGGCCGGAGACACCCCCACAGAAAGGCATCCAGAGCCGTTTTCTGAAAAATGACGTTTTCTTCTCCCATCAAATACACAACCAAGTCAAGAATTTACAAACAAAAACTGTAAGCTTTTTAAAAAAGGCCTTCTAAAAAAAAAAAAAATCTCAACAAAAGCAATGTAACTAATACAAAATAATACAAAATGTCAATTGTAATTTAAATTAAAAAAAAATTTTTTTTAAATCTTAAAAAGTAATACAAGATAATTAGGGAAACTTGAGAAAATCCAAAAAAGATATTCAAAACTACCCATAATTTCTCTACCCAGAGATGTTCCTCTATGTAGGTCACTCACTCAACAAATGTTTATTGAGACTGTTTTATGCCCGACACCACTCTAGGCACTAGGGAGGCAGTGATGACCCAAACTGACACTCCTGACCCCCATGGAACTGATATTTAGGTGGGTGGAGGGAACACGGCAACAGATAGAATAAATAAATAAATTACAACACAGGTTAGAAGGTAATAAAGGCTGCAGTAAGCAGGGGATAGGATAAAGGCGATAAGAGGATAAGAGGGTGGGCCTCATTGAGAGGGCGATATTTGCATAAAGACTTGAAGGAGGTGGAGTGAGCCATGCAGGTATCTAAGAGAAGGGAGTTCCAGGCAGGGTGCACAGCCAGTGCAAAGGCCCTGAGGCAGCAGTGTGCCTGGAATGCTTGAGAAATAGCAGGAGGCCATGTGGCTAGGGCGGAGGGAGGGAAGTGAAGAAATGGAAGAGGAGTTGGAGGAGGTGAGGGGCAAAAAACACATGGGGCTTGCAAGGACTTTGGCTATTCCTTGGAGTGAAAAATGGAGAGGTTTGGGCAGGGGAGGAACATGATCTGACCTAATACTGAAAAGGATTCTGCTAGCTGCTGCATGGAGTATGGACAACTAGGGGTGAGGGAGGAAGCCAGGAGGTGAGAGGAGGCAGTTGCAGAAACCTAGGCCAGGGACCAGCACGGAGAGAGGGGGTGGGATTCTAGATGTATTCTAAAGGTGTATACCTTCCAGGCCTTTTCCTGTTACTGCTGTTTTTATCTATCACAGGTGGGGGGCTTCCAGGCACAGCAGACTCGGTTCTATCTAGGTGTCTGTTATCTCTGACCCCACAGAGAAGAAGCCTTAGCAGGCTCGTCCCATGTTTCTGTCCTTTCTCTTTACAAGGATCTCTAGGGCCCCCTGACCGCTGGGATTCTTGTTTTGCCAAACATGACTACTTCTGCATCCTGGTCCCGATGGTGACCTTGTTTTTCAAGCCTGGTACTCTGCCTGCTTTGTGCAGAAGGAGGTGCATTTGGGAAATAGTTTCCATAGGGATACTGGAGGATGTCTCTTGGGACACTTCCATGCTTTAAGATGGCAGGAGCTAAGCCTGAGCGCAGAGGTCAAGAAGAGGGCGCCGCACCATTACTCCTCTGTAGAAACAGAGCGGAGAGATAGAAGAGAGGGGCAAGGTCCAGGCACTGCCCTCTCGGAGTTGCTGGGCATAGATCTGAAAAGACCACTGGGCATGTTAACTCGGCTCGGATGCTGCCTCCTCCAGGCAGTCTTCCTGATAGTTGATCACTCCTCCTCTGTGCATTGTACCGGAGGCCTCTGTCATTGTAGCTCCCAGCCAGATTCATAGCATAGCTGCTCACACAGCCATCTTCTGCTAGATCTGGGAGAGTCTTTGTTGGGGGTGGGGTACACTGACAGTGTTTGCCTTAGGGCCTGGCACACAGTAGGTGCTTAGTAAATACTTAATGAAGTAAATAAGTGGTGCTGCCAGATTCCCCGAGGCTGCTGACCTTGGAGCAGAGGGAGCATAAGCTTCAGGGCCCCTCAGTCGCCCTCTGGCCCCTTATGTGCTCACGAGACCACGTGATTGTAAAATTAGCAAAAGTAAGATATCTTAGTGTTCTTTTTCTTTTTAAGAGGCCTTTCCCCCAGATTTTATGAACTTCAGGCCCCACACAACCAGGGAAGGCTCAGAGAAGCAGGTTTCAGAGCTGGGTGGGACTCAGTGGGGTGGGTTTATGCCCATCGGAGGGGGGAACTAATGCTTCTCTGGGGGCCAGGAGGACAGGCAGGTGTTCCGATTTAGGCAGCAGCTGCTGGCCCGGCGCGGGGTGGGCGGGCAGAGGGTGGTAGCTCCCTGAGCACTCTGGTTGCTTCGATGTCACTGCCTGGCTTCTGAGAGAGCAGACTGTCCCCATGGGCCCCTTTCATCTTCACCTCCATTTCCTCTTCCCCTCGTTTCTTTGTCCTCCCTTTCCTGACCAAGCCCAGAGTTTCTCCCGAGAGAGTTGTGGTCCACAGTGGAGGAAGAAACTTCAGAAGCCATCCTGTCCTTCTCTTTCTCTTCCTGTCTGCAGTCTCCCTCCTCTTTGACGCACCCCCCCCCCCCACACACACACACTGTGGCTTCGTCATTTACCTACTCTGAGCCTCAGTGGCCTCATCTGTAAAATAGGGATAAGAAGGCCTGCCTTGTGAGACACCTGTGACGGTCAAAGGAGAAAAGGCATGAGCACATGTTTGTCACCTGTCAACGGACATTCAGGCACAAGCTCTTGTTCTGTCCCACCAGGGTTGACCTTCTTACAATCCACAAATGTCCCCCAGGCTGGGGGCCTTCCCTGGTGGGGCTGAACTGCCCGAGCCCAGAAGCTGAATCGGGGTTCCAAGTCCCTGCCACCTCGGTCTCATTTCCAAGAGAACTGCCAGCTTCCTGTCAGCGATGTTAATCATATTTGCCACGCGAATAGTCACTGACCTCTAATTGCGGCCTATTAACTGTGTTTTCCTCTTTCATTTGCACTTGTGAATTTTGCCCTGATTTCAGAGAACAAATTACAGGTTTGAAATCAGAGTAGTTCAAAGAAGGTTGAAGAGGTTGGAGCTCAGTGACCGCTACATAATGAAGTGTCCAGTGTCAATGTCCAGGCTGGGGTGGGGCCAGTGGACATCCCAGGTTGGGCTTCTCTCCAGAAGCCGTGGCTCCCGAGCCTTAGAGCGGTGGCAGCTGCAGGTGTGATGGATGTGGCCTTGTGGGCACTGGCTGGGTATCCGGTTCCATTGGGCTTTGTCTGACCAAGTTGGGAGGAGCTGGGATAGAGTGAGGGGGGGATTATTAAAGGTTTGAGAACTAACTAACGTTCTCAACTTCTCATAGTAACTGGTCCAGGGACAGTGTGAGGACGGGGACTATCACCCAAGCTGCAAAATTGTGTCCTTGTGTTCTTTCTTTTGGAGTTGAATGCTCCTGCTTGCCCTGGGTACTGGGAAAGGATTATAGAATTTTAACTATAAAAAGGACCTCAGATCCCAGCTGGTGTGGTGTCTCCATTCGAAAGGAAACAGAAGCTTCTTCCCGAGTCCAATAATGAGCTCCTTCACTGCCTCGTGGGCTCCTTGAAGTCAGATTTCTCCTGGCCCTGGGGGAGCCTCTGTGAACTAAACAATTCTTGGGGGGGGGGTATAGGTTAAAACTGCTGTTGTCAGCAGGAGCCAAACCCGCAGCAGACAGGAGTGTGCCAGACCGAGGAGGCAGTCAAAAAGTTTTACTCGTTTTCATTCATTTAGCAAACACTTTTATGCCACTCACTCGATACTGGGTACTGTTCTAACTGCTTTGTAAGGTTCAAATAGCAGAGCTGTGGGTGCTATTATAATCCCCATTCTACAGATGAGAGAACTAAGGAGAGAGATGAGGGGGCATGTCCAAGGTCCCCTCAGCTGGCAAGCGGCAGAGCCCAGGGCTGTTAAGCCAACCTTGTCCCTGCAGAGAAGGGCCACCTCCATTCTATCCCAGCCCCATCTGGCCAGAGTTTCCAACTGTTCCAGAGAAATCAGAAATCTGTAACTGAATGGTAAAATCTCCTAATTTAAAAAAGTTGACTTGAATTTTGTAGACATTGTGTGATTCAAAGAAAATACTGAACTTGGCCCGGGCAACCCCTACCTGGTACAAGGAAGATGGGCCAAGGAGAGAAAGAAGAGAGAAAAGAAGGGGAAGGGAGCAAAGAGAAAATGAGGAATGAAAGGAGTTTGGGGTGAAAAGGCTGCCTATGTGAGTCATGGCTCATTCAAACAGCATTTATTAAACACCCACTATACACCAGGCGCTGCTCTGGTGCCGAGGGAACAAAATTGAGTAAGACATAGACCCGTGCCCCAGGAAGAGCTTACGTGGTGTTCTCACATGGTCTGAATTTCCAGACAAGGGCACTGCGGCAGGAAGAGTCCCTGGGACGTGGCTCCCAGAACTGAGCTCTTTCTAGCCCTGAGCAGGGCTCACTGCCATGTTGGGCAGATGGGCAGACCCCTCTGATATTCTTTGCTTCACAACCTTAAGGAGCAGGGTTGAACAGGCGGGGCTTTCTCTACCCACTTGCCTTTTTAGTGGTACAACTGACCACGCCAAGCCTGGTGTTGGTCCTTTTAAGAATTGCAGGGCCCCACTGCCTCCCCAGATCCCCAGGCTTGCCACCAGATTCTTGACATTCGGTGGCTGGTCCAACTTCTCCCTCCGCCCTGGGCCTGTAATTCTGGGAGCTGCCGCCAGGGGGCGAGTGCTGCGGGTGTCACGCGACGCTGGGCCGAGTTGCTGAGAAAAGCAGGATCGGCCCCCGGCCCAGGCGCCTGCTTTGTCTCCAATGACCTGCCTCTCGAGCCTGGATGCACCGCATCCTCATCAAGGGAGGTGTGGGAGCCTGCGGTGCACCATGTCCCGGAACACAGACGCAGCGAGGTGGGCAGCCTGCACGCGACAGAAGACAGGTCTCCGCTGTCCCAGTCCCCCTCCCCCTCCCTGCCCCCCTTCCGTCCCCCCAACCTCCTCGAATTGACTGATTCATTCCTGGTGACTTCTGCAGTCGATGCTTCCGTATCTGCACCTTGAACTTGCATTAAGTTTTAATTAAAGCCGTTTCACTGGCCTTGCCCTTGGCTAAATGCAGCCGTGGGCACAGGACACATGGATATTTAATAGTCTGCCTCTCTCCGCTGAAGGCGCAGGGTGCCCAAGGGTGTACCCGAGCCGTGCCCACTCGCAGTGATCCGCGCGCTCGTTTAAGTGTGCCCACAGGCCCCGAGCGGGAGGCCGTGCAATAACTATTCATTGCCCTGGGTTAAGTGTGCCCAGGGGCACCCGTAAACTCGGTGCGGTGATTAGCGATTGCTCCCAGTGAAGGCTGCCCGAGGTCCTGCCGAATGTCCTCGGCCCTAAATATAGCCTCCGCGTGGGGCCTTAAAGGGCACGGCGTTTTTGCTGTGCACTTGATCGCGTCTTCCTTCTTTAAGCAGAACTGTTTCCTTCCTCCTTAAAGCCCTGCCTCCAGGGGCTTCCCTGACTTCCTCCGGGTGGCAGCGCGGAGGACGGACGGGGTGTGGGGACAGGGGGACAGTGGGACAGCTTTGGCGGTGACAAAGGGAAATGCGGGATCTTGGTCTTCTCTCCAAACCGTAGGCATCCTCCGCATTCCTTCCTCTTCGCTCCCCGAGGTTCTGATGGCGTCTGCACCTCGCCAGCTGTGCCCAGGACCCCAGCTGCCCCCTCGGTCGGGCTGAGGGCAGCAGCTGAGGCAACGACATTTCCCTGGGTCTGTTGACACTCAGGTCCCAGAACATAAATGATTTTCTCGTCTTAATGAGCAAACAGCCCTGCCGCTGGGCTCTCGAGCCGGCCTCCTGCTGGGGTAATTGCCTTGCGCTTATGTGCTCTGGCAGAAATGTTTACTCACTCACCTTTGCTTACCGCTTGCTTTGCCGGAGAGGTTGCTTCCTCTTTGTTCTGCAGGACCTCCGTGCCCCTAGGAAGCTCAGGCACACACGTGGGGCAGGAGCAGCTTTCTGGAAAATTCTGCGAGCAGGTGCTTGGGGAAACTGAGGCAGAACTTCTGTGATCCTTTGGAGAGTGTTGGTGGACAGTGCCAACTCTCTTGGGCCCTTGTCTTCGCAGCCAAAGCTGGAAGCTTCCCCTACTGACCCCCAGGCAGAGGCGTGAGGGCAGCTGAGAGGAAGCCCAAGGGTCTCGGCTGTGGGTGGGAGCCGGGGCAGGGGGCCTCCGAGGTTGTTGCCATGACAGGGAGCTCCTTCCTTTGTGAGGCCACCTGTTCTTGCATATAGCTCTTTCCCCAGACCTTCCTTGGCCTGGTACTGGGTCTGTTCCCGGCTGCCTCCTGTAAGGAGGTGGTCCTTTCTCCATTGCCCATCCCTCTGATTACATGCAGTCAGCCTTGCCTTCCGTCAGTCTTCTCCTGAATTCCTCCCGCTGGTCCTCTTAGAACAGGGTCTGAGGACCTCTTCCTGCCTGCCTCCTACCACCCACCTTTATTTAAGGCACCGATTGCCAATGTTCCACTAAAGTGTGGCAAATAGAACCACGAACAGGACTCCAGCTGTGCCTGGCCTGGTGGCATTGCTGGTGGTAGTGACAGCGCTTTCCTTCTTTCAGCCACATAGTGTACCTACTACGTACGTGCCAAGCCCTCCTGCTTTCCTAATGTATAGAGTACAAGCATCCGGGTTGCCTTCCTCCCGGAGTGGCCTGCCTGTTTGTCCTGCCATCCTCCCCTTGGCCCTGTCGCCTTCCTGAGCGTCCCCTCAAGTGTGCCTTCTCTTTGACCCCTGATGACAGTATTGTTTATGAGTCTGTCCTGTTTCTCCAGACCCCATGGCTGCTGTCCCTCCAAGGGGAGATGGTGGCTGTTCTGGAAGATGCCAGACGGATGGGATTGTATGTGGACATCAACACCGCCACCCCAGCCATTGTCGGAAGCAAGACCTTTGGAGGCAAGAGGTCCGTGGTAAGCAGCAGCCCTGCCAGGGGAGGCACGAGGGGGTTCCCAAAGCACAGTACCCTTCGAACTGCTGCTGGGAGCAGCAACAAGGCCTGGAGGGGCAGTGTGCCACCCCTGTGATGCTGATTCAGATGTCCACCTGTGAGACTGGACAGATTTAGGCAGGCAGCTTAGAAAATTGGGCCCCATTAGCGTCAAGTGCTCCGCACGGCAGATGAGGGGCTCCTGCAATCACGCATTCAGTGCGTCCTGATCATGGTGGCAGAAGCGTAATTACCATCTCTTTAAATAGCCCCAAGTTGCTGTGCAAGAGAAGACGACTCACATGACATTTGCTCCGAGCTCGCTTCCTGCTAAAAATATCCTGGCTAAATAATATTTCCTGGTTGCATTTGAGCACCAGCCCCTGGGCTCCCTGTGACACTTGGGGGTTCAGTCCAGAGGCGGGTCTGAAAGTGTGTGGGGGTCCCTGGGGAGGGAGTTTGCTTCTGGAAGGAGCAGTCTCAGCGGCCAAAGGGGAGCACACCCAGCTTACCAGGGGCCGCTCTGGCCGGGAGGCAGTGACACCACTTGTCCTTGGGTAAGACCCAGGGGCTTCCCTAATGTCCACCCTCCCCAGTTTCATCTCTCCTCATCCCCTCTGTGCTCTGTCCTCTCTGGGGCCCCTCTTCCCCAAGGGCTCGCTCCACCCCTCCTCTCGTAACCCAGCCTTGGGGGTGCATTTCTGAATTGCTTGGGACAAAGAGATCTTTGCTGTCCCTGCAGGACATGCGTGTTTTGGGGGTATGGGTTAGGTGTGGAGCATGGATGAAAAGTGCAACCACCCACTAGAGGCCTCCAAGATGAGGTCTTCAAACTCCTGGGAGGTCCCCAGTGAGCAGCAGGGGGTCTGAGAACGAAGACAGGAGGGGTCACCAGGCTCTCCAGGGTTCTGTGATCTGACAGCAAGCCAGGACCTGATCTAGACCCTGTCCGTGCTGACGATTTCGTTCAGCTTGGGGTGTAATACAGAGGCTTGGAATCTGCAAGACCACTTCCTACCTCCAGGAAATTTAAATTCCAAGGCTCTTCATATGCAAAGTTAGGTGGATCAAAGGCTTCATCCTGTGTGGGTAGATCAGAGATGACTGAGACTTCACATTGTATAGAATTTTATCATGGGCCAGACTTCATGGTCAGGGTCCTGGTGAGTTTAGGGCGGTGGGGATGGTCTTGCTGAGCCCCACAGACATCTTTTCTCTTATCGTGATACTTGAAATCCCTTTATTTGAGACAATGCTTTCATTTAGCAGCTGCAGAGCTGCCTTAGAAAAGAGCTCCCCATGAGAGGGCTGACACAGTGAAATTCTTGCTAAAGTGTAAACAACTGATATAAGCTTTATTCCTTAAGAGCATCTTTGGTAATGGAAGGGCACCAGGCTAGGTCACCAAAGCTGAGGACAGTCTTGGCAGAGACATTTCTTCAGCTTCTCAGGGCAGCACTGTTCCTGGCACCTGCTTCCTTCTGGGCCTTCACGCATGGCAGAACCCCCTGGGGACGGGGGTTGGGATGGCCTTTTCCTTCTCTTCATTCATGCAGCCAAGTTCCAGAGCAGGCAGTGAGACTGAACACCGAATAATTTCATGTCACTGATTCAGAAAGTGTGCTGTGCTGGCCATGGACATGGCCCCCTGGTTCAGGTCCTGCCACCACCCTTTTGTCCGCACACCTGCAAAGTGCATATTTTTCTGTGTCATGTGTCCTTTCCCATTCCAGTGTCCTCTCAGCCAGAGTCAGAGATCCTCGTTCATAATCCCAGGCAGACACAAAAGAGATTTCCGGTCACAAGAGGTTTCCTGCCTCACAGAAAGCCTGAGCCTGAAACTCCTCCGAGGCTCCCCGTCCAGAACCTTCACAGTGACGGACAGCAGGACCTTCGTGGTGGTTGGCATCCTGGTGACTGGGGTGCTCTGGGTCTAGATCAGTGTTCTGATATCGGTGTCTGCTGTCCTGCCCCTTCTGGAGGCCCCTCCTCCTATGGTTCACTGTCACCGTGGGGAACCAGAGACTTGGAGAGCACATCTGCGGCGCTCGGTGAAATTGGACCTTTGCTATTTCTGCCTCCAAGGCCTGGTACTCTTGCCAGGGTGGGCACCATGGGAGGATAGCCACAGGGCACAGGATGCATCCTGCCACGTGCAACTGAATTCCTCATTGCTCCACCTCAGCGTCCAGTGGCCCAGGGAGCCCCAGGAAAACAAGCTTTCTGTAGGTTAGCCCTGAGCCTGGAACTTGCTGAGGTGGCTACCCCTCCATCCTCTGGATGGTTGAGAGCTTCTGTCACTGTGCATGAGGGAGTCACCACGAGGGTGTGCTGGAGACAGGCACACACCGCATGGCCTCCTTCCTTGCCCTGTGCTGTTTTCTCTTGTGACAAGTCTCCCCATCCTGGGCCTGACAGGTCCCACATCAACTGGGTAAGCGATGGTGTCAGGCACAATGGCTGGAACGGGTATGGGGTCTAAAGTGGTGTTCAAGTAAAAATAAAAAGCCAAAATGGAGGCAGCAAGCATGTATTTGAGATTAAAAAAAAAAAAGATGCAACTAGGGGTATAGATACAGAAACCCAAGATATGTCCTGATTATGGGGTGAAGATAAAGCTTTCTGTTATAACATGAATGAAAGGAAGGAATTTCTATGGGTGCTAATAAGCTAACTTATTCTTAAGTTACCCACGTTTGGTTACCGATGCTAAAGAATTGTCTCTGATTTTCAGTCCTTGGGGTCAGGGGGTCTGCCTTTCTGTTCACTTTGCAGACGGTTGTTTGAAGACTGTCTGGCCCAGTTCGATGCTTATTTTGCCCAGTTCCGACATTTCAGAGGCTCAAGGAGCAAGACGTGTAAGTCCTTTCCCCTTGGATGGCGGCCCCAACTCTGTTTTGAAATGGTTCCCTTTGTACCATTTTTCTCAATGGTGACATTACCGGCTCTTGGCCACATCAGCTTGCTCGCTCGGTGTAGGACCTCAGTGAGTCACTTAACCTCTCCGACCCTGTTTCTCATCTGCAACATGGGAATGCTGGTACCTGTGGTGAGGACTGAAGTTGGGGGAGGGGTGGTTAGGAGCTTTGTGGAGTTCCTGGCATGAGATGTGCCATGGCCATCTGGACCTGCCCCGCTATCTGTGTGGGCTACAGTTCCTCGGGTCACTTACTGGACGGATTAGGCTCCTTGGCAAAGAAGACGACGTAACGCAACTTATTTTTTTTAACCCGAGACGAACCCTCTTCTGAACGTGGTGTGTGTCCTCTGAGCGGGGATGCTGGGATTCGTGTCCTAAAAGGGCTTTTCAGTGAAAGCCCAGCTACTAGACAACCTGGTATTCGCAAAACCACCAGGAGCAAAACCCATTGAAATACAGCATAAGGAAATACACATAATTCACAAACGATGTCGATCACTTTCATCTTCGACTTCCTAACTGTCCTCAATAGAAGACAGACGCGGAGGAGATTTAACTCAGATGTTAATAGCTCAAGAATGCCCCGTTACCAGGATATGATGTTTCGGTGCTGCATAAAAATGTAATTATATTCAGAACTATATTTAAAGATTAAAAGGGGGACTGCCTACCACATCTAGCCTCCGATTCAGAATTAGAAACAAAGCGAAAGGCGGGGGGTGGGGGTGGGTATGAGTTCTAGCAGTCTGCTAAAAATGGAAGCATTTCTTGAAAGTTCTTACACATTTTGGCTGTTTTTATTCGATCAGTTTCCTGTAGCGATGACATTGATTTTTGAAAAGGGAGGGCTTCCGATTTTATCTGACAAATATTCATTGTGCACTTGCCCTGTGGGAGGCTCGGGAGGGAGCGGACGCCACCAGGTTCTTGTCCTCCTTTGGTGTCCATTCCAGAAAGGCGGAGAAGAAATGTCCGGAGAGTTACAATGGAGAGCAGGGGGCTGCGGAGGTGGGGGGGGAGACATCAAGGAGCAGGTGACCTTTGTCCTGGGCTTTGAAGAGAGGGTTGGTCCTCAACAGTAAATAAAATAGAAAAAAATAGCTCAGCAATAGCAATGAGAACAATTTAGGGAGACCTTTTGGCCTCCCTGGAAAGATTTACACGGAGAAGGAGTATTCTCCTCCTCATTTAATTGATTTAATAACAACAGCCAGAAGGAACCTACCCACCCCCACCCCCCTGGTTGCTAGCACACCTTCCCTGTGCCTCCCTTGCAGCTTCTAGCTCTTTCTTTTTTTTTTTTTTTTTTCTTTCATTTTTCTGAAGCTGGAAACAGGGAGAGACAGTCAGACAGACTCCCGCATGCGCCCGACCGGGATCCACCCGGTACGCCCAGCAGGGGCGACGCTCTGCCCACCAGGGGGCGATGCTCTGCCCATCCTGGGCGTCGCCATGTTGCGACCAGAGCCACTCTAGCGCCTGAGGCAGAGGCCACAGAGCCATCCCCAGCGCCCGGGCCATCTTTGCTCCAATGGAGCCTTGACTGCGGGAGGGGAAGAGAGAGACAGAGAGGAAAGCGCGGCAGAGGGGTGGAGAAGCAAATGGGCGCTTCTCCTGTGTGCCCTGGCCGGGAATCGAACCCAGGTCCTCCGCACGCTAGGCCGACGCTCTACCGCTGAGCCAACCAGCCAGGGCCTTCTAGCTCTTTCTATTTATTCCTATGATACTTATCGGCACACGATCCCATCTCTCCCTCCAGTCTGTGGACTCCTTGCGATTGAGGGCTGCATCTTGTTTAGACTCGATTCGTCATTGCCCTTATCAAACTGCCTTGCCCTCAGTAAGCACTTAATACTTGCTTGTCGGACTGAAATTTTGCTAGCAATTCTTTAAAAATGTTTTAGGCAAAGAACATTTCTCTGCGTCAGTACGTGACTAAGATGCTGGAATATTAATGCACCAGGATTGCCTGAGCTTGGTGGTTACAGATTTTAAAAAAAATCTTTTCCTCCCTCTCTCCCTTACCCCCAAAAAAGTGGTTGGTTCGAACCTATAGGAGAAATTCTAATTGTTTAAGATCCACAATGCCAAGAACAGTGGAGGCAATGCAGTGTAGCGCTGGGAGAAGAAAAACCAAGAGGGTGGTTTGGCTATTGTTTGTACATTTAAAATCAGAGGCTACTGACAAAAATGCCTGTAGGGGTCAGGCAGGGAGTATGAATGAATGAGGGAAAGAAAAGCCATGCCCAAGTATAGGAGAGTAAAGGCTGAAAAGCTCAGTGTGGGAGACAATATGGAGTGGTGGGGACTTGGGTGAACTGGCTATTACCAGACCCACTAAAGACAGCGCCTTTCCTTAGCTGGAACAGATTCTGGCTTTGTAGGGAGGCAGGCCAGTATGGCCAAAATCATCCGATTTTGCAGGAGAAGCTGGTTACAAAATTTTGTCTGCTAATTAAAAATATATATATTTAAAACCCTCTGCAGGCCAAAGCAAACATGTCTAAGGGCTGCATTTGACCTGTGAGCCGGAATTTGCAGTTCTCAACGGGAGGTGTATTTTTTGCCTCCCAGGGGACATTTAGCAATGTCTGGAGACATTTTTGATTGTTACAACTCAGGGAGATGCTACTGCCTCTGGCGGGTAAGGCCAGGCTGCTGCAAAGCTCCCAACAGCGCGTGGGAGCCCTTTCCCATGCACAACAAGAAGTGATGGGGCCCAGAATTGTCCACAGAATCAGGCCGATCCTGCTGGGTGTAATTCCTGGGGCTGGGCCGATGTATTTGGTCTCTGGTTAGGAATGGGTCAAAAATGAAACCCTCTGGTGGCATTAGGTGGGGGCAATGAGTCAGCGCCAGGTGCTCTTTGCAGAAATTTTATGATTCAGTTTCTAAAATAGCTTTTGATACCCACACATTCTCAAAAGGACTGCAGGTCGGAGGCCTGTGAAATCGAGCCAATGAAAACAGCTCCTAACCCAATGCTTGAACTTGACCTCCCCAAACCTCTGTGTCCCCATCTGTAAAAGGGGACACGTGTGGCCCATTCAGCAGGGAGCCAGAGGATTTGCTTCTTTAGGAGGAGGGCTGACCTCTGCTTCCTCTCTGGAAGGTTCAGGAAAGGAGTTGCCTGCCACAGCTGTCACACCAAGGACGGCTCCCTGCCCGCCATCCCCAGGACCTGAGACCCGTCCAGCAGGAAGGCTTTGGGCTGCCTCTTCCCATTGCCAAGCTGCGGGCCCGGCCGCCATGGAAGCCTCAGCAGGTTTATCAGAGCTCGCCTCCCCAGCCTTCCTCGGACAGGCCGCTGCAGGGCCATCGTGCTGTCTTCCACCACAGTCCCCTCTGAAGGCCCCATCCCCACGAGGCCTCGGTGGACTCTCTCTCCCCCTACCGTTCTGCCACAGGGACCCTCACTCTGACCTCTGGCCACATCTCCTCCTCCTCCTCTAATTCAGAACATTCCTGAGAGGAAGCGGCCCCCGCCCAGGGCTCCCACCCGAGGGCGGCCCCCCGCCCAGCATCCTGCCTGGTGCAGAGCGTCCTAGGGCCTTGAGACCCAGCAAAAGGAGGTGGTGGGGGGAGTCAGTACATGCAAACAAGAGAAGGGAAACCGAGGCATGGAGCCCAGGAGCTAAGCCCGGAGAACCGAGGAGAGGTCGCAGCTCCCACGGGTCCTTTCCGGGCTGTGATCCCCAGGGTGGCTGAAGCCCCGTCCTCTTATTTCTGATGCTTTTTGTCTCTCTGTTGCTCCCTCGCCGAAGGAGGAACTTGGGCCGTTCCTGCAAACAGGGGAGACATCCTGTCTCCCTTTTCCCCCAGAGCAACGCATAATCATCATGGTCCTAGGCTCCCTCTGGAAAAGTGAGGTTACCTGGACACCCCTGCCTTCAGCCAGACGATCCTCAGGTCCATAGGACCTCCCCCTCAGCCACCTCTGTGGCGTGTGAACAATCCAAAGTGTTCCCGGTCTCAAGGGCACCTGTTACCCTAACTGAAGGTCTAAGAACTATAAGGCCTGAGCAGGACCCTGCCCATCCACCAGGAAGTCCCCTCCTGCTGGAAGTGTTGTCACAGGGGATGTGGCTGCAAGTGAGCCCACGCAGAGGGGGCCTACCCAGGCCTGGAAAGAGCTCTGGCCACTGATGAAGCCAGCCTGGCTGAAGAGGTGTTGGGTTCCCCCTGGTCCTTCAGAGAGCCCAGGAAACATCCTCTGTGATGGAGGCCCTGGGGCCACCGGGAAGGGGGCCAGCGGGTACCTGGACTTGCCATCCTCGGAACCAAGTAAGGGCATAGAGGGCCAGGACTCACCCTCCTGGGGACAGATGCCACAGTCACTGCCCTATAAGTGAATATGTCCAGTGTGTAGTGGCAGCAGCCAGGCCCCAGGGCCAATCTGAGGGCCTCAGGGCCATGGGGAGGCTCAGGGTGGGCCTAGCAGTGCCCCCCTCCCCTAGTTCTTATCGCTGAGCAGCTGCCAGCAAACACCAGCCGCCTGGCACTCTTCAGGGAAGCCCTCTGGCCTCTGCCTCCATGGAGCCCCCAGCCTCATCTGTGGGAGGGTCAGAGAGAACCTGAGGCCTGGAATCCGCCCCCAGCTGCTGGGACAGGCTGAGTGGGGGCCTCACACATGTGCAGCAAACTCCCAGGGACATGTCTTTACCCAGCCTGGCTGAGCCTGGAGACCCGTCCCCTGCTGGCCGGGGACACTGCAGGAACCGACAGAGCCCACGGTGGCAGCCAGTCCTGAAAGTCACAGGTCTCCTGAGCTTCAGAATATCATTGGAGGGGCTTCTGAGAGGCCCCCTTGCCAGGGTGCGACATGGAAGTGCCCCAAGAGACGTCAAGTTCAAAGGAGTGAGGTTGGCAGGGTCCAGGCATTATTTTTGCCTGCAGAGTGCATGGCCAGGCATTGGCATGCTAGCCCTCTCGCTGGTAAGTGTGGGTAGGCTGGGGGAGGGGGAGTCACAGGCTCTGCAGCCAGACAGGTTCAAGTCCCAGTCCCCTCATTTTTTAGCCATGTGACCTTGGGCAAGGTACTAACCTTTCTGTGCCTCAGTTTCCCAATCAGTTAAATGAGGGATGATAATAATTCCTCTCCAGTGGGGTTGTTGGTAAGAGAGGGAGTGGACACGGAGCCTTTAGTGCAGGCCCCACACACAGGGTCTCAGAACCCGTGAGCCATTCTCATGGTTACTATTGCTGCTGTCCAGAGTGGTCAAGCTCGGGCTCCCATCCCCAGGTGGAGGGGCTGTTTGCTCATCCCGGGAGAGCGTGGAGCACCTTCAGCCATCACTCAAACATCTCTAGGGGGTCGTGGTGATAAGACTCTATGATGTGAGACACTCATCCCCCTGGGCCTCCGGGGGGCCATGACCCCAGGTCTCTACAGGACCCCGTCGGAGGAGAATGAGGAGTGTTACTGCTGTGTTTTCATGACTCACCACTCCTTTGCTCTGGTTCCCATGGCAGCAGCTGGTACCCGGTTGGCTTGGACAGCTCCAGTGATCCCGTTGACCCCCAGGGGGATGCCAGTGCTCCCAGACTCCCTTGCCCAGAAACCCAGAAGTGGCCTGAGCCCAAGTGGCACTCAGTGCTTCCCTGGAAGGGGGGCACCCCCTCCCTCTCTGGGTCGACCCATCGCTAGAAGTGGGACTTGAAACGCAGCCAAGGAGAGAGGCCTTCAGCGATGCCGGGACTGCGCAACAAATAAATAAATAAATAATCAGGGTTGTCTTGGCTGATAAACAGTCTCTACCTTCAGGACGACGTCTCCCCCGCCCTCCCCCTTCTCCGGGCAGATCCATCCCAGCAAAAGCTTAATAGCCCCATTTAAGGCTTTTCCTTTTCAGCACGGAATTGAGCTGCTCCTGCCATTACGAGGTTTTCAGCTTCTCCCTGAAATCAAATTACTGACTCCATTTAATTTTTTAAAAGCTCGGATGATTTCCCTTCTTGAATCAGATCCGTGACTTCAAGGCCAGCTCCCTCTTCCCTCCAACTCCCCCCCCCCACAAGGCAGGTCCCCTGCGAGTGGCCGTTGCCCAGGGCCAGCAGCCCCCATGCCAGGCCAAGCCTGACACCTAGAGGGGAAGCCAGTAGGAGGCGGCCCAAACCTTTGGCCACCACTCCAGACACCTGGCTGGTAGCCTGGGCTGGGGAGGAAAGGAGGCCTTGACCTCCCCGAGGCCTGGGTCGGCTCGCAGGGGCCCGTGGCTTCGGGGAAGGTGGCTAGGGCCCAGTGCCGGTGCTGTGTGTGAGTGTGTATGCACGAAGCGGGGATGGTGTCTGACATAAACACACGTGGACAATTGCAGGTAACCCCAGTACTCTGCAAGACCCAACACACAACTTGGATGGGGGGTGGGTTGTGGGCTGCTTTGGGTGGGACTGTCAGGGCGCTCCTTGGAGGAGGTAGACCTCAAAAGAGCTTGGGAGGGCATCCAAGCAGAGGGACAGCAAGTAGGAGGATTGGAGGGACAGAAAAAAGGCCGTTGAAGTTGGTGGAGCGAGCAGGAGGCAGAGGAGGGGAGGCGTGAGGCGTGAGCCCGCAGGGCCTGAAGGCCAAGGCAGGAGCCCAGCTTTTACTTTTACTCGGCTTTAAAAAGCTGTCTGGAAAGTAGACAACAGAGGGACAAGATCAGCAGCAAGGGGACAGGGCAAGACAGGCCAACTCACCTCGCTGGAAGGAAAGGTGACTCAAAGGATCCTTCTCTGAGGGCCGGAGGCACTCCTACCCTGCCACCAGAAGGCTCATTGGTGGCAGCCGCCAGTGATGGTGGAGACATGTCATCTCTTCCATCCACAGCACTGGCCTGCAGTCTCTGTCTGTCTCTCTTCTGCCCCATCCATCTCATCCCCTTTTCCAACAGAGCCACCAGCTTGGTGACCTCGTAGACCGGGGCGGGGGGCGCACGCCACCGAGGAAGTCCTGTAATCCAGGGCTGACCCTTTACCAAGTGGCCCTCGAGGTTAACCACCCCGCGCGCTCTCGGAGGTGAGACAAAGGGGATGGAGTTAATGAAATTGCCAGACTTTACCTGGTGTAAAAGCCTCTTCACCCCCCCCCCCCCAGGCGGGCGGCAATAGGCAAGGCTGAGAGGATTGGGCATTAACTGTTCTGGGCACTCTTCCCAGCTCCGCGCAGCTGGAACAAACCACTTCTCTCCTCTCCCTTTCCTCACAACGCACCCACTCCAGACCGGGACAGCGTGTTAATTAGAAGGCGCTCAGACTTTTCCTGTCCTTCTCCGAGATGAGACAGGGCTGTAACCAGGGCTCCAGGTCCGCCAGGGCCTGGGCGGCTACTGTGCCTGATCCTGGGGCAGTGTGTGCACGTGCACGAGAGTCTTCCCTGCCTCGGGACCTCCAGGTCTCACAGTCACTTGTTTATGGCTGATGTCCGGGTGTCTGCAATGAGCAGCCCTGACAGGGAGTGGCTCTCTCCCTCCTGGTCAGCTCCCTGCTGGGCAGGCCTCAGACAATCTGCGATGTGGGGTGCTCAGATGTCAGCAGTTCCCCACCCTCCGCGGCTCAGATCCTCATCTTGGATGAGGTGACTGTGTGTGAGGTCCAGGGCCTGTGATGCATTCCTCATCCTTCTCTCCCATTATCCCGAGCAGCCAGCCAATGGTCCATTTCGGGGTTTTCCTCCTTGAATACAAAGCCGGTTTTCCTGCCCTGCACCAACCATCCAGGCTAATTGTTTTCCCTGGTGGAAAGTCTTGAGTCCCCAGATTTTAGATGCTGCCCACAGCAGACTTCTTCCATCACGACATGTTCTTTCTGTCTTAGCTGCGATTCTCCATTGGGTATTTGAATGTTACTGCAGCTGGAATTGGAGTCATCAACTTCGTAACCCTCTACATTCTTGCATAACCAGAGGAGCTGTGGTGAGCGGAGCTTTCTTCTGTGTGCCCTGCCCAAGCTGTGTGACCTTGAGCAAGTCAGTTCCCGTCTCTGAGCCTCTGTTTCAGCATGGGGCAGTTTTTGGAAACCACGGAGGAGGGCAAGATGGGATGATGTGGACAGATGTTTATTTCCAAGTAGCCGCTGGAGCCCGCATCAACCTTGCTCCACAGGTGACCTCCCACTAGCCACTAGCTTCTCAGTCCTCTCGCAATGCCCAGGATACACCGTCCCACATCCCAGATCTCAGGACAGTGGTTCTCACAGTAGGACCCTCAGACCAGCAGCGGTCAGCATCACCTGGGAACTCGTTAGAAATGCAAAATCTTGAGCTCGAGCCTAGACCTACTAATCTGAAAACTCGGGGTGAACCCAGCAGTCTGTGCTTTAACAAGCCCTCTAAGTGATTCTGATATGCAGGAAATTTGAAATTCTTCCGAGAATCTGTGTGAGGGAACCCCCACCTCCACCCCTACCCCATGTCAGAGACACCCCCTCCCCTCCGCGACCATAGCAACACTCGACAGCTTCCAAGTCTTTTCCTCCTCCATCTGCTCACTGCAGCTAGCGCCGTCTCCCTGGGGAAGAGAGGAATAGGTCTTCCCCATTTACAGATGAGGAAACTGAGACTCGAGGGCCTTGCCCACCGTCACATAGCGAAGAGGGCAGAACCAAGGCCCAGACCCTGGTCTGTTTTCCAAGGTGAGGGCGCTCTCCTGGACAGCTTGGGGTCCTGGGGCTCCTTAAACCAAAGGAATGAACACACATCCGTCCATCAGTTGGGAAGGAAAGCCCCCCCTTCCAGCTCTCTCTCCCCAGTTTCCAGTTGTCACCCTAGGGGAGAACATCCAGGAAACATAAATTTTTCCTGGTGGCTGAGTAAGAGCTCTGAAAGGAGTTACACGTCAGGGAGATGGGACTTTATTTCTCAATGAAATAGCCTTTTTATGGTTGGAATAAAAGTGCCAGCGGGAGCCTAATGCCAGGAAGTAGAGAGCACATTTGATAAACATCTTTAGCCAGGGGTGGGGCTGCCTGGGGGCGGGGGGCGGCGGCGGGAGAGCGGTCCTCACGTTTCCACTTGCGGGTTTCTCTTCTACTGAGAGCCTGGAAGATCCTGGGGTCCTTCCCCCGGACCCCGCAGCTGAAGAAGGGCCGATCCCAATCATGTGAGCGTCTTCGCTCCGCCACCGGATCCCACGAAAGCGGCTGCAGTGCGGAGAGTGAGCAGCAGGGGGCAGCACAACCCACCGTTCCAGCCCGAGCGAGTGGGCGCTGCTGGGGGTACTGGGGGGCGCAGGCAGGATTCAGAGGTTCAGTTCTCAGATGGCATGAGCCGAAACCCAGTCCCTGGGACCTCTTCCTCCGCCCTTGAGCCCTTCCCACCCTCAGCCACTTCACAGCAAGAACAGTCAGTCATCTTCACTCTGGCTGCAGCTTCTGTGGATCCAAATCTTAATGTGTGTGTGGTGGGGGCCGGAGGAGTAGCAACGGGGCTTCTCCAGCTTTGGCCTCGTCTCTGGCCTGTGTCTCCAGAAACTCCTCTAGATTTGGCTTCAGACTTGACTGCCTCCTTGGCTTCCTTCTGAAGGGTGCCTTGGGGGCTGGGGAGGGGGTGATCACAATCTATGTTTTTGTGGGTGGGGGGAACCACAGTCTTCATGGTCTCTGGGGGCAGGAGAAAGTCCTGAAGGACAAAGAGAAAGCAAGAAAAGCTCCTCATTTGAGAATGTGTGTGATTGGCAGGTTTACGGCCTCGGGAAGGTGCGTGGTATTCTGCACAATCAAGTCATTTTTAAAAATAATCTCCCTGCTTAAGTCGTACACGCTGCTAATTGCATTTTAATAAGTCTCTTAAAATCTTGCCATATTTTTTAATATCCTAATATTAGGTAAGTGATTTCGGGGGACACTGGAGGGCACGGGAAGTTGATATAAGGGAGGGAGGGAGGGCTATGACAAGGCTGGGGGTGTCGGTGGCCCCCAAGTGGCCTGTGATGTGTGTGGGTCTGTTTCTGTCTGATGTGTGTGATGGGGGGTGGTGAGTGTATATGACGTGAGTGTGTTTGTGTGTGTGCGCACACAAGTGACCGTGGACTGGCCTTTACCTCTGACCCAGCCCATCCTATCTTTCTTGTCCCCTGCCCAGAGAGGGACTGTGACTTGCCCAGGACCATGTAGCAAGAGGGAGACCAGTGAGGGATTGCGGTTCCCGTCTTGTGAGAGACAGGGAAGGACGACCTCAGCACAGTCCCGGTCACAGCGTCCTCGCACGTGCTGTGACACGAGGAGGGAACAGGTAGGGGGCTTCCGATAGGCACTCCTTGGGTGTCCCACAGAGAACGAGCGAGCGGCCGAGCTGGAATTGGAACCACAGTTGGCTCCTGTGCCTGGGGCGGGGGTGGGGGAGCTCTTAACCACAACTGGACAAGAAGAGGTTGAGCTGGGCTCCAAGCACTTCTTGAATCCCCAAGGGTCAGTGAGGACCATGTTGGGAGCAGCAGGGCAGATGGGCAGAGGCCAGGAACTAGAATGGTGGGTGGCTGTGGCCTCTTTTGTCCCCAACCCCTCTGTGACTGCACGGCAGGTCCCAAGGTCAAGGGCAACACGGCACCTTCTCAGAGTTCTCGTATGTCAGAGGTATGGCAGGGCCATGGCCGAGGTTGTCCGGCCTTGGACCTTCGTGAGCTCTGGACTTCCGGAGGCCCCGATGGCCCTGGCCTCCCTCCCTCCGCCCCCTTCTCCTCGCTCCGAGCCACCAGCCCGGGTGGGAGGCACATGGTGAGCGAACTTCTGAACAGGAAGTCAGCATCCAGGTCGTCCTGAGTCCCTTTTCATGTGGTTTCTTTAATCCCCGGGGCTGGGTTTCAGAAGCATTTTACAGTTTCAGTTTTACAAAGCTACGCTCCCTTTAATGTTGGCGTTTTTCAGGAGGTTGGGGGGAGCGGCTTCAGTCAAAACATGTGTGTTTTACATCAGCCAGCTGTGGACGGCGAGGCCTGGGAGGGGAGATGGCAATGTGGCCTCCAGGCTCGGTGGGCTCGGGTGGACGCAGACGCCGGCTGGGTGAGCGCTTCAACTCCACTCGCCTCTTTCCTTCTTCCCCGACTCCCTGCCTCCGTCCCTCTCCCCTGTCCAGGCCTCGGGGTCCACCACCACTCGTGGGGCCAGGGCACCCTGCTTCCAGCTCTCTACCCACTCGGGGCTCCCTCTAGTTGCTGGTGGCCATTGTACTGGCTCATGCTTCCCAGACATGGGCACACTGGTGTGCCGTACCCTCCAGCCACCTGTGTTTGACCGACTTAGTGTTATCCCTTAATTCAATGCAGCACTTTTACCTAAGCAAAAAATAGCCAGGAAATCGTGAGTTTGATGTGCTGGTTACAGCTATCTGTTCAGACACACAAGAAAACTAATCGAAGCTGCTAAAACAAAATCACCGTGCAGACTTCAGGAAACTCTGCATTCTGTGACCCCTTCCCTAGGAGAGAAGACGAAGGTTTGGAGGTGAGGTGACCTGTCCGAGGTCAGAGGGTGGGTGACATTTGGGTCCCTCAGTCTGTATTTAAGGCCAGTGGCTTAAGCATCTGGTTTCAGGGCAGGCTTTTCAGCCCTGGTGTCTCAGGCTTTGGAGGAGCTGCCTGGGGTCGCTCAGAGCTCACCGAGGGAAGGGCGGGGTCCCTGGCAATGTGGTCAAGAACCAAGGACACAAACTTTGGAATCAGTCAAACCTGCGTCCAAATCCTGGCTGCCCTCCCTCCTAAGTGTGACTGTGGGAGAGCCTCGATCTCCCCCTCTGTGAAATGGGGATGACCACATGTGAGGATCAGACACATCTGGGAAGTGTTTGCGTTTGTACCTCTGCAAACCCAGTAGTCATCCGTGCATACTTGGACCTGGTTCTCACCCGCTTTGCTCCTGTCTCCAGTCCTGGCTCCTCTGCCTCTCCTCCCTGACCCAGGAAAGGCAGCAGGATGTCCACAAGGAGAGGACCAGGAGTGAGTGGCACACCCTTGAGGGACTCCCGAACCCTCCCTCCCCATGTACCGAGCGGCGTGATGGTAGAACAAGCAGTGTGTGTGCAAGGAGGAGGAAGGTGGTTCTCCCTTAGGACTGGGGTGGCTGTTTGGACAAGGGTTAGGGCCTAGGACATCCATCTGGTCCATGCTGCCCAGGTCCATCGGGGCCTGGATGGCAGAGGCCACGCCCATGGTACAGCAGATACCCTAACCCCTGCCAACTCTGCAGGCCTGGGACAGGGGAAGGGTCTGCGAGGGTCCCCGGTGTGGCTTTGCCTCCATGAGGACCAGGGAGTCCCCAGAGCATATTACCTGCCATTCATGGGCCACAGAGGTCAGTGGTCAAGGTCAGTGGACCTGCCGCCCCCCAGACCAGAAGCTGCTCCCAGAGGACCTAGGAGAGAGGAGGAAGAAGTCAGGTCAGAGCCCAGGTCCAGCCTCGGGGGTGTGGGAACATGGCCCAGCATCTGGCTGTTTTCTTGGGTGCCCGGGAGAGGCTACAAGATCCTGCCGGATCGGCAGTAATGCTGCGGCTGGCTGACATGTTCTGCGCATCTTCGCCGTGCTAGACACCGTGCTGAGCACGTTACACGCGTCGTTTCGTTCCATCTGCTCTGTGCTCTGGGGCTCGTTTCGGGAGGGCGCTGGGAACAGAGACAGGCACACAGTAGGCCCTCAATAGACATGTGTTGAATTAAAGAGGCTTAGAGAGCTGAAGTGACTCACTCACCTCTCACCCACCGCGCCCTCATCCTGTGTTTATTCCTAAGGACTGACGACTGACGGATGCCCAGGCATGGCCGGAGAGAGATGCGGGGCAGCGGGTTCCCCCACGTCCTCCACACCACACTGGCTCCCTTTACTTGAGGGAGGCTGTCACTGTCCCTTTTGGGTATGTCTGCGGGAGGGTGGGTCCCCTAGGACAGAGGGTGCTTCCCCTGCTGATCCCTCAAGCCACCCAGGGGAGAAACACCCCTGGCCTGGGGCCCCGTCTGCTCCTCCTGGGGCAGCAAAGGGCTGGGCCTGGCGAGGTTGCAGCTGCGTGGGGCCCAGGGAGGAGGGAATCAAAGGCGGCCATGTGGGCCCCACTTTCATCTCCCAGCTTCAAAGAGGTGCAAACAAACTCTGTCCCCGTGCCAGGCGGCAGCGCTCCGCTCCCTGCTCGAGGCCCCAGCCTGCTTTTTCTCCTCCTCCCTCCTGCTCCTTCCCAGAAAGCCAGCAGTGCCTGAGCCCAGGGCCCCCCACAGGGGCCCGGACTCCTGGCCACGCAGGGGGCAGGCGGCGCTGGCTCTGCCAGGCCGAGAGAAGGAAGGCGCGGGACCCTCGTGTCTGTACCTATTCCCACCATGTGTCCGGCCGATACGTCCCCGCCATCCACTCTCTCTAGAGCCTCCCAGTCCAGAACCTGCTGCCCAGAACAGTGGCCGTACGTGGCTACCGAGCACCAGATATGTGACTGGTCTGGTTTTTTTTTTTTTTTCTTCATTGGATTTATTAGGGTGATGCTAGTTAGCGTAATTATACAGGTTTCACGTGCCCAGTTCTACAACCCGTCTCTGTGTACGCCCTCTTGCGTGTCTCTGGCAAGTCTGAGGGGAGACGTGCCCGAGGGGTTTTCTTGGGCCCGGTATGAACAAAAGCATGTAAAATATCTCATTCATCATTTTTACGTTGATTCCATGCTGGAGTGATGCAGTTTCGGAGCTATTGGGTTTTAAAAGTATGTTATTAAAATTAATTTCACCTGTGACTTTTATACTCCTTTAAATGTGGCCACGAGGAGATTTAAAATCACGTATGTGGTTCCCCCGTTTCTTTATTTGGATGCCCCGCTCTGAACAGTATTCTCGTTCTGCTGAGGAGGGGCCTGAGGCTCAGAGGGGTTTCGGCGCATGAGTCCAAGTGGTCCTCAGTAACAGTTCTGTGGAGTGAACGCATGGGTGTCTTGTAGTGGCTGTGCGGAGACACAGGTGACCCCATCCCATCCTTGTCTGCAAGAAGCTCCTGGGTTCAAGTCTAGTCTAGCCGGAGGGAGGGGTAGTGCTGGAATCAGAGGCCCCAGTTCTCTGGGGAACCCTGGGACCTCTGAATGGTGGGGAGATTAAGAGGCTGCTGGGCCGAGATCCTGGTTTTACCACTGACTAGTTGTGTGACTTAACTGCCTCATGCCTCAGCTTTCTCATCTGTAAAATGGGGATGACGAGGAGGGCTAAAGGACTTAACCTGCTTGGCTATGGATAGTACAGCGTGTTAGTGCTGGCGTGGGACAAATGCAGTGGGGCCTGTGATCATGGGCCCAGTCTCACACCAGAGAGAGCCGCGGTCCCAGCCGATCTGAGTCCCCCACTTTGGGAGGTGGAAGCAGAGAGAGCTCTCTTCTGAATCGCCTCTCCAGGGCCTGACGGGTGCCGGGAGTGCCTACTCTCTCTGGGGTCAGTCTCCTGCCTCTCCTCCTGTCCCATCCTGTCTGTGTACCCTGACACCCTGCCTCCACTCTCTCCCCACTCTGTGAGGTCCAGCAGCACCTAGGGGTGGCTGTAGGACCTTTTCCTTTGGAGAGAGCCTCCCTCCCGGTAAACACAGCTTCTCTTGCCCACTCTTACCAAGGACCCCCCCCCCCACGGAGGGCTGGGCATGGTGGCAGAGGGGCCCAGCTCAGTGCCTGCCGCTGGAAGCAGCTCCCCAGGAGGTGAGGGGGACCAGGCTGAGGGACTAGTGGGTTCCTAGAGGTCTGGGCCAGACCTGGAAAGATGTGGGTGGGTGCTACCAGAACTCGGGGCACCCCAGGCAGGGGGGGCAGCCAGAGTAACAGCCAGGAGGCACATTCATGGTGGCAGTGGAGGGAGAGCCACAGGGCTGTCCGGAATGCCACTGTGCCGGACTCGCTGAAGGCTGAGGGTGGGGGTTGTTCCTTCCCACAGATGGGGGTGGGGCACCCAGAGATGGTAGCAGGAAGTGAGATGATTGGAACCAAACAGGGCCAATGTGAACCAGATGTGATTAGGGTCGGGGGCTCTGGCAGGAGGACTGGGGGGAAGAGAAGGGAGCTGAGCAATCTGTTCCCGCCTCCCCCCACCGCCCTCAGGCCCCCAGGCCAACGTGTTTCTGCAGCCGCTAGTCACTGAGAGGTAATGAGAGCCACACCGGGGAGGTGATTTTCATAACTGCTCCCACATTGCACTGCAGCCCATCTGTGCCGAGGGGGCTGGGCAGGAACTCAGCCCCAGTCCAAGGAAGCTTGGGGGTCCAGGCTCTGCAGGCTGCTGCTACTGTTCCCGCCTCATACACTCCACGCTTCTGCTCCAGCTGCTTCTCCCAGGAAGCCCTCCTTGGTTCTCTGGTTGGATCAAGCACATATCACGGGTTCCCAGATATCTCACTGTTGTAGTGGATTATGGTGCTCTGTCTAGTGAGCTACTTAGATATCCCCCACTCCCAGCCTTTAGTGCTGGGCTGAATGGGGTAACCCCTTTGCCCACATCCTTCAGCACCCCAGGTCTCTCCAGACCCTAACCTCTACCTAGGGCTGCTTGAATTTATATACATGTATATTTAAATTGTGAGTCATTCAAGAATAAGTGCTCATCACAAAGATAACAAAAGGCACTGAAGCTCAGAGAGTCACATGGGAACCAGCCCTTGATCCGCACTCCCCCCTCACCCCGCCCATGCCCCACCCCCTGGCAACGACTAGTAGGTGTGGTGTGGGGCCCTCGAAATTGTGTACGATAAAAAAATGCATGACATAAAATTTATTATTTTATTTTAACCATTATGTACATTCACACTGTTGTACAGCCATCACCACCATCCACTTCCGGCACATCATCTTCTCAAACCGAAGCTCTGTCCCCAGGCCCTGGTACCCACTGCTCTCCTTTCCGTCTCTGTGCGTTTAACTCCTCTAAGGACCTCAGATGGGTGGACACACACAGTGCGTGTCCTCTCGCGACTGGCTGATGTCCCTCCACAGAAAGTCCTCGAGGTCCATCCTCAATGTAATGTGTGCGGTTATGTTCTTCTAAATCTTTCAAAAAGGCATCTACGCATGTAATGTATATACACATATGTACAGGCGTGTTTTATCCAAAAGGGAAAGCAAATCACACCTCTGGTGCCATGACTGGACTTTGTCTCCCCGCCGCAAATGTCCCCAAGATCTCCCCACGATGGCAACCGACTTCCTTCTTTTGAAGGGCAGCCTAGCGTCCCAACACTTAGTCACTTCTGGTCCCTCCAGGGAGAAACAGTGCCCCCACAAATGGGCGTGCCTCCCTAAGTTCCCCCGCAGGTGTTTCTCTGGGTGGTGGTCCCGAGGCAGAAGTGCTGGGTCAAATGTTATGTGCTTTTTAAATAGTGACAGACGCTGTATATTGATTATGTCCAATTACCACTCCACACATGACCTCTGGGTCCACAAACCTGCAGGGCAAAGTCCAAAGGCTGTGGTTTGGTTCAAGGCCCTTTGCAGCCCCTCCCTCTATTTCTTCCCCCAGTTCTGTGGCCTCCACATCTGTGATTTTCAAACTGCAGGTCATGACCCACTGATGGGTCAGGAAGTCAATGAGTGATGATTAGCATTTGGGGAAAAAATAACGAGATAGGATGAATTAGTATAGAAAAACATTAGAGTGTATTGCATGCAGTAGGGTATATGTGTGTGCTACAGTGTAAAATGTATTTCTTGCTTCTGAAGTTGTGATCAAGAACTCTGAGAGTGCTCACTTCAGCAGCACACACACGAAAACTGGAATGACACAGAGATTAGCATGGCCCCTGGGCAGGGACGGCACGCAAGTTCATGAAGCGTTCTGTCTTTTTAATAAGAAAAAAATAATAATGAAAGAATTTTGAGAAACACTGCCTAAATTTCTACACCAGCCGAACCCCCTACCATGGCAAGCAAGTCCCTGCCCCAAGCTTTTGCCCATAGTGACAGACAGACAGACTGACCCACAGGGGTCCTTCTGTGAGGCTCCCTCCTTCTCTGCTGCCCGTGTCTAAGTCTTTCTCACCCTTCAAAGCTCAGTTCAAGTGCCCCCTTCTTCAAGAAGCCTTCCCTCTCCTTCCGGTCCTCAGGACCTCTCCCTTCTGGCTCCTGCAACACTCTATGTCTCAACTTCTCCTATAGCAGCTGATCACACACTGTCCTGAAGGGCAGGTGATCAGTCCTTCCAATCAGACAGTAACCTCTCTGAGAAGGGGCCTGTCTGACAACCGTCCCCACAAGGATTCTAACAGTGCATCTGCACACAGAAGAACAAGGGCCAGATTTACAACAATAACTGGATGACACTGTTGCTGGCGTCAGTGATCATGTGCTGGTAGCAGTAACTTGTGGTCATTATAAAGGACAGTTTTTGTGCTCGTGTAGCCACTCAGCACCCTGTGAACCCTCTTTGTAGATTCAAGACATCTCCCACATTATGAGTCTTGCTCCCCTGAAGCAGAAATCAGAAATTCACCTTCCTAGCCTCCCTTGCAACTAGAGTGTAGCCATGCGACCTTGACTTCACCAATCAGATGTAGACACAGGGTTTTGATTTGGAAGTGGCACAGGCAGGTTCAGTGCTGATGAGCGAGTCAGAGCCTGAGAGAGAAATAAACAGATAGCTGGGGTGGCAGGGGTGGGCTCCTGGCAGGGACATCCTGGCCAACTTGAGTGGTTTGAATCTCTGTGCCTATGCTCAGTGACAGCAGCAGAAGACTCTTCACTACAGTGGCCTTGGGGTGCTAGTCCAGTCTCCAAGTCCGATTCTTTGGTGCCTCAGGAGAGTTTGCAAGTTACCTAATACCTCCTTATTTCAAGTCTGTTAAAGTATAACTTACATACAAAGTATCCTTTCATATGTAGAGTTCTACATATCTTTTTTTTTTTTTTTTTTGTATTTTTTGTATTTTTCTGAAGTTGGAAACGGGGAGGCAGTCAAACAGACTCCCACATGCGCCCGACCGGGATCCACCCAGCATGCCCACCAGGGGGCAATGCTCTGCCCATCTGGGGTGTTGTTCTGTTGCAACCAGGGCCATTCTAGCACCTGAGGCAGAGGCCATGGAGCCATCCTCTGCGTCTGGGCCAACTTTGCTCCAATGGAACCTTGGCTGCAGGAGGGGAAGAGAGAGATAGAGAGGAAGGAGAGGGGGAGGGGTGGAAAAGCAGATGGGCACTTTTCCTGTGTCCCCTGGCCCGGAATTGAACCCGGGACTCCTGCACACCAGGCCGACGCTCTACCACTGAGCCAACCGGCTAGGGCCCAAATCTTGACAAATATATACAGTCTTGTGGCTGCCACCAACATCAAGATACAGAACATTGGCCTTGGCTGGTAGGCTCAGTGTAGAGCTTCAGCCTGGCATGTGGATGTCCTGGGTTTGATTCCTGGTCAGGGCACATAGGAGAAGTGACCATCTGCTTCTACACCCCTCCCCCTCTATCTTCTCGCTCTTCTCCTCCCCCAGCCATGGCTCAATTGGAGCAAGTTGGCCCTGGGTGCTGAGGATGGCTCTGTGGCCTCTGCCTTAGATGATAAGAATAGCTTGGTCACTGAACAACAAAGCAATGTCTCAGATGGGCAGAGCATCACCCTGTAGGGGGCTTGGTGGGTGGATCCCGGTTGGGGTGCATGTGGAACTCAGTCTCTGCTTCCCCTCCTCCACTAAAAAAAAAAAAAAAAAGGTATAGAACATTTATGCCATCCTCAAAAGTTCCCAGGTGTCGCTTTGTAATCAATCTCAGTGGTCTGCTAGAGCTAGAGCTTCCTGTTACTGGCTTGTGAGAGTCAACTGTTGAATTTTCTAGAAATTTGCAAGGCAGTCATTAAACATAGCCATCATTTATTAAATTACAGAAGCTTACAATTTATAGCAAAGGCAATAACCCATCATTTCCTAATTATTTTGCTATATTTTACTATTTATGCTCCTGAGATCATGTTCTTACATCTGTAAGGTAGAAATACGAGATGATGATGGGTTGTCCTACTGCTCTTCCCAGCTCTGAGCACATGGCCTCGTGGTAGGTAGCTGGAAATGGGCTATAGTGGAGGTATTTACATCAGCAAATGCTATAGATCAGAGTTTGATTAATTGTTTTGTTGATTGTCCAGACATAAGAAAGTGATGGCGAACATGTGAATAATGCAAATTAAATGTAAACGTGCATCGTGTCTGTAGCTATTACACTGTGAAGCACACAGAGAATTAAGGAAATAGCCTTCCAGAATTTAAAACTAGTATCTGATTCTTACATCATAGATGAACAAAGGATGTTCTGACATGTCTTAGTTATTTTGTTTCTGTTTTACTCTTAATTTTTTTTAATTTATTAATTTGAGAGAGAGAAACGCTGATTTGTTGTTCCACTTTTTAATATATTTATTGGTTGATTCTTGTATGTGCCCTGACCAGGGATCAAACCTGCAACCTTGTAATACGGGGACAACGCTCTAATCAGCTGAGCTACCTGACCAGGGTGTTTTTGTCTTACTCTTATCAAGTGATGGTGCCCCATATATCACCCCAATGCAACCTACTGATAAGAAAAAGCTGAGTTGATGGCTTACCGTGGTAAGGGAGACCACCACACCAACAGATCTTTGTCAGGGTCTCATGGCAGGGAGGCAGAATTGGAATTTATTGAGAATTGGAAGTTTGGTTTAAGGAGGATCTCTCAGTGCATTGTATTCAGAGTCCAGAAATCACCCCAAGCATCTATGAGGAATTAATTTTCCACAGAGGTGCCCAGACCGTTCAATGAAGAAAGAAGAGTCTCTTTAAACATGTGGCGCTGGGACAACAGAATAACCACACGTAAAACAATGATGCTGAGCCCCTTCCTCACTGCTTAGGTAACAATTACCTCAAAATGGGTCAATGACCTAAACAATAAAACTATTATAAGAATCCTAGGAGTAAATCTTCGTGATCTTAGATTTGGTGATGGATTCTTAGATTCGACACCAAAAGCACCAGCAATAAATGAGAAAATAGGTAAATTGGACTTGACATACAAATGGTCAACAAGCGCATTTGGTAAAAATAAGAACCAGTGAGATACCATTTTATACTCACTAAAATGGCTATAATGTTTGTTTTTTAATGAAAAATAACAAGTGTTGATGAGGTTATGGAGAAATAGGAACCCTGTACATTACTGGTGGGAACGTAAAATGTGCAGCTACTGTGGAAAATAGTCTGTCAGTCCCTCAAAAAGTCAAACATAGAATTACCGGATGACCCAGCAATTCCACACTGAGGCATATATACCCAAGAGAAAGGAAACATATATATACACACACATAGGAACTTGCACATACATGTTTATAATAACATTATTCATATAGTCGAAGGCTGAAAACAGCCCAAATGTCCACCAATTGATGAATAAATACAACGTAAAATATCCATGCAATGGAATATTATGCAGCCATGAAAAGAAATGAAGTACCCGCCACAACCTGGATGAACCTTAAGAACATTGCACTACGTGAAAGAAGCCAGACACAAAAGGTCACATATTGTATGATTGCATTCTATGATAACACCCATTAGACACTCCTCTAGAGAGACAGAAAGCCAAGCAGCAGTTGTCAGGGGAAGGGGGAAAGGGGAGGGAAGAAAGGGGAGTGATTACTTGATAGGGATGGAGCTTTCTTTAGGGGTGATAAAAGTGTAGTACTAGAGAGATGGTGGTTGCACAACATTGTGAATGCACCCAGTGCCATCGAATTGTACACGTATTAAAATTGTCAATTGTATATTATGTGAATTTCACTTAAATAAAAGGTATGTGTTGTATGTGTTTTATGTCAATAGGATTATAATAAATACAGGCATGTGCATACACAGATAGACACACGGACATACATATACACACACATACATGTGCATACACATCTGTGTATATATCTTCCGCCTCCCGTGAGCTGGCTGTTAAACATTAACAGCACGTTGCCGATGCTGTTGAATCTCCCCCTTCTTTCCCAGCTTCCTGCACCCATTCATCTGATTTCTGTGGCTATAGTTTTGCCTTTTCTGAAATAAGTCGTATAAATAGGTAGCCTTTCGGATCTGGCTCCTTTAATTGAGCAGCATGCTGTTAAAGAGTCATTGGGTTGTTGCATCAGTCAGTAATTTGTTCCTTTTTATTGGTGAGTAGTTTTCCGTCAACTGGATGTACCATAACTTGTTTATTCGTCACTTGCTGATGGACATTTGGGTTGTTTCCAATTTTCAACACTGAACAAAGCTGATACAAACATTCTCTTAACGGTTTTTGCGAGGACCTGCATCTTCATCTCTTCGGTAAAGAGCTAGGAGTGGGATTGGTGGGTCACATATATGTTTAACTTTGTAAGAAATTGCCTAACAGCTTTCCCATGTGGCTGTGCCCTTTTGCGTTCCCAGCGGCAATGTATGAGCGTTCCAGTTGCCCTGCGTCCTTGATATCATTTCATACTGTTGGTTTTTAAAATTTGAACCATTCCAATAGGTGTGTAGTGGCAGCTCATTGTGGTTTTAATTTTCTTTTTATTTTATTTTATTTTTTTATTCACTTTAGAGAGAGAGAGAAAGGGTGAGGAGAGGAACAGGAAGCCTCAACTCCCGTATGTGCCTTGACCAGGCAACCAACCCCAGGGTTTCGAACCAGCGACCTCAGCGGTCCAGGTTGACACTTTATCCACTGCAACACCAACAGCCAGGTTAACTTTCATTTTTCTAATGATTAAGGATGCTGAGCATTTTTTCATGTGCTTATTTTCCATCCACATATCTTCTTTGATGAAGTGTCTATTCTGATCTTTTGTTCCTATTTTTTTTTTCAGAACTAATTTTTTTTATTAATTTTTTTTATTTACTCATTTTAGAGAGGAGAGGGAGAGACAGAGAGAGAGAGAGAGAGAGGAAAGAGAGAGAGAGAGAAGGGGGGGAGGTGCTGGAAGCATCAACTCCCATATGTGCCTTGACCAGGCAAGCCCAAGGTTTTGAACCAGTGACCTCAGCACTTCCAGGTATCCAGGTAGACGCTTTATCCACTGCGCCACCACAGGTCAGGCTGTTCCTTTTTTTTTTTTTTTTTTGAAGCTGGAAACGGGGAGAGACAGTCAGACAGACTCCTGCATGCGCCCGACCAGGAACCACCCGGCACGCCCACCAGGGGCGACGCTCTGCCCACCAGGGGGCGATGCTCTGCCCCTCCGGGGCGTCACTCTGCTGCAACCAGAGCCACTCTAGCGCCTGGGGCAGAGGCCAAGGAGCCATCCCCAGCGCCCGGGCCATCTTTGCTCCAATGGATCCTTGGCTGCAGGAGGGGAAGAGAGAGACAGAGAGGAAGGGGGGGGGGGGGTGGAGAAGCAAATGGGCGCTTCTCCTATGTGCCCTGGCCGGAAATCGAACCTGGGTCCCCCGCAAGCCAGGCTGACGCTCTACCGCTGAGCCAAACGGCCAGGGCCTGTTCCTATTTTTAATAGGTTGTTTTTCTTTCCTTATCTTTGAGTTTTGAGAAGTCTTTGTGTATTTGGTTACCGATCCTTTATCAGCTATGTGTTTTGCAAATATCCTCTCCCTGTCTGTGGCTTGTATTTTAATTTTTTTTAACAGTGCCTTCAAAGAGCAGATGTTTTTAATTTTGATGAAGTTAAATTGATCAATTGTTTTCTTTTGTGGTTTGTGTTTTTGCTCTAAAAAATCTTTGCCTAACACAGGGTCTTAAATAATTTCTTGTATGGTCTTTTCCCCCCGCCCCTGCATTTTGCATTTAGGTATTTGCCTAATACCTTTTACCTTTCCACTTAAATCAGAATGGGTTCTATTGTCTACAGCAGGAAACACAGGCTGGTGTGGAAATGATGGTGCCGGTGGTTATGGTGACGGCATTGGTGTCAATGGTCTGGCTGGTGGGGACAGTAGGGGCTCGTAGTCATGATTTGATGATGGTCTTGATGCTGGTGGTGATAATGGAAAAAAGGGAGGTGTTGTTGGTCAGTTTCTCAGTGAACTGCTACTGTGGTATGCAATTCATGGCAGCCCTGTCCACTCTGCCCAGTGGCTGTTTGTCACCAACCTGTCCCTTCTCTTAATGATCCATGCCTATTGCAGACTCCAGCTTGTCAATCTCCCATGATCCTATCCCCAGGAAGGTACTGTGGATATAATTATAGAAGTATTCACCGGCATTCATATAATGGTGTCCATTGCATCATTGTCTATTGTAGGAAAAACAAATGAAAACGGCCTAAATGTCCATCAATAAAATAGCTAAAAATAAAAAAAATAAAAAAGGGATATCCATACTGTGAAATATTATGTAGTCTTCAAATAGAATGAGATAGATCTTTATGGACTTCTATGGCCAGGATATATATCACTAAGTGCAAAAATCAAATGGCACTGACACATACAATCCCATTTTTAAAAAAGTATATACAGATGTGTGTTTGCACATGCAAAGAAAAACACACAAGAAACACTAACAGTGACAGCTCCAAAAGAGACTTTTCAGTTACCATGCTTCTGATCTGTTTGAACACATTGCCTTGAGCAGTTACGACTTTAATCTAAAATATAAAACGCACACACTCACCCATACAAGGTGAGGCAGGGCGAGATTATTCTTTTTATTTTAGAAATATGGGAATGGAGGCATGGGGGGTGGCGCTGTCCTGACTTGCCCAAGTGGGTGGCCCGGGAGCCAGAGGGAGGAACTGGCTAGACAGGAGTCCTCCTGTCTGGTTTTCCAGCCTGTGCCCCACCCTGCCCTGCTTGGAAGCCAGGAGTCTTGCCTCTGTACCTGTCCTGCGGTGAAGCTGCCCTCCGAGCACTGGTCAGCACAGAGATGGGGAAAGAAGGCCATGGCTTGGGCCAGCCCCTCATCAGCCTAGGCTCTGGTCTCCCTCTGTGGTCTTTCTCATCTCCCTGTGCGTGGGAGGGTCCTGGAGGCCAGTGAGTGGTCCCTGCTGGCTGGGGTGGGTCACGCTGCTTAGAGAGCAGAGCAGGGGCCGAGGGTGAGGAAGACAGAGGAGCGTGTCTTCACACATAGCCGGGGGGCCACCTGCACCAGCAGCCCCTGGTGACTGTATTAGGAATGCTGAATTGAGCCCTGGTGCCATCCCAGAGTGGATGAATCCAAACCCCTAGAGGGAAATATCAAAGCTTGGATTTGATAGATTCGGCTACAGTAGATACCATATGACGACGTCAGAGTCTCTGGGCCGGGCATCTGAATTTGCTCAAACTCTACAGGTGATTCCAATGGGCAGACAAGCCCAAGAGCCACCAATGTGGAACCTCACTCCTCAGAGTGGGGTCCTTGGACGAGCAGCCTCAGCGTCCCCGGGGAGCTCGTCAGAAACGTGAAACCCCAGCTCCAACCCCCCGAGACCCGCCACGTCAGAACCCGCATTTCGCCAGCATCTCTGGGTGTTTCGTGTGCACGTCACAGTTGGAGAAACTCAGCAGGGCTTGGTTGAAGCAGGGTGAAGCTCTAACCAGCACAGCTATCTGGCCAGGGCTGGGCGTGGGTGGCTTTAAAGACCCCCGGATGATTCCAGTGCACAGCGCTGAGAATACCGTGTCGAGAGCTGAGCTGCAACGGGCGCACAGGCTAAGGACACAGTGTTTGGGAAGGTGGTCCCCTCACAGTTCAGGGCTCCTCTGGGATCAGCCCAGATTTCATCCTGCTTCCCTATCCTGTCAACTGCACCAAGTCATTTAACCCCTCTGAGCCACAGCTTCCTGGTCTGTACAACGTGGATACAAAATTGTCTACCTCCCAGGACGGTTAGGACGAAATGGAGTAAACCCGGTCCTCTGGCTCTCGTCTGTGCTTCATGTCAGCTCTGTTTTTGTTACTATTTGGCAGACACTTCAAGTGTATCCAACTGTGCAGTGTGGTGGGCAGGCAAACCCACCAGGGGGGTGTGGGCCCATCGCTTAACCTCCTCAAGCCATGGTTTCACACCAGCAAACGTGACAATAATGACCGTACCCACCTTGGGCTGTGGCCATCTCCCACAGGTGTCTAAACTCACGTCCTTGCCCAACTGGGGGCGGTCCCTCCCAAATAAACATGAGTCCGTAGCACATCCTAGGAGACAGAGGGTACTTTGTTGAAATTTCTCAGGGAATCGAGGAACAGGGATTTATACCATGCCCCCAAACGCAGAGACTTTTGCAAACCGTCTACTGGTGTGCTCTGTTCCTTCGCTCCAGCTTCCTCTGCCCTGCCATGACCCCATCTCTCCTCATTCCCCCGCAGCTCTGGAAACAGCTTCTACAGAGCCAGTCTGAGAAGCCACACCTCCCCCATCTCCCTCAGCAAGACAAGTGCTACCTGCCAGGCCTGTTCAAAGAGTGATCCACACAGACAGCCTTACCCGGAATCCACGGTGATCCTAGGAGACGGATCTATTTTTATACCCATTTTACAGGTGAGAAACTAAGGCAGCCTTCTGGTAACTGTCTGAAGGTCATAGTGTCTGTAAGTGAGAAATTGCGTTGATCCTCTGAGTTGGAGGGAGGGGTCTCACTTGGCCCACACAGGGGGAGAGCGAGAGGTAATTAGAGCTCATTTGGTACCACAGTGCATGCATTTCACGAATGTTTACTGAGGACCTACTATGTGTGCCAGGAGCCAGGGACATGGGGGTCAGCCAACAAGATGAGGCCCCTGTCATCATAGAAACAATCCATTAAATTGTTTGAAAACAAAAGAAAGACATACACACCCCCCAGCCAAACCAAGAGGGACACAGGCATCATTTCCAGACCCTCTAAGCCTTGCTGGGGCTACGTGCCAATCGAGGTTGGTCCCCGGTGACAGAGGAGCAGAGTGGGGTCACCTCACAGCAGGATTTGGCCCACAGGTGAGCTGCAGCCCCAGCCCAAACCTCTGGCAACTTCTCAACCAGGATCTGGGCACCCCCTGTGACTTCCTCCCTGCCTCTCTCCCAGCCAAATGCTGGTAATTGGTAGACAAAGGAGTTTCAGACAGTTGGGGACCCGCATCCTTTGAGTCCCTGAAAACATGCTATTATTAATTAAAGACTTTGGCTTTGGCGGGGCCTGGGCCTGCCTTTTTCTGGCTGGGCCTCAGACTTATGTCTCTCCAGTAGTCTCTTCTTGCTAAATTTTTCAGTGTTTTTAACATCAGACTGATGTTACGTATAATTACCAACTTTGCACCCAAATTATATTTGACATGGCTTGTGTGGGAAATTAGACCATTTCAGCGCCTACAAATTCACCTGGGGAAGCCAAGGCAGGCATGAGGGCGTGCTGAGGGGAAGTAATTTAAATATTACATGTGCCCTCGTGAAAATGCCAAAACTCTTTAAACTGCCAAGAAGAATTCTGTCTCCCCCCTCTGCCTGCCCCTCCAACTCTCTGAGTGCACTGAGGGTTGGGAAGCTAGGTCCTCCGGGCAGGGGGCTGCCTGCCGGGGAGCCCTTTCCATTGGGGCGCTCTCCTGATTGGCAGGGGTGTGGCCTCCAGAGATGTGGGCTGGAGGGTAGGGAGGAGGGGGGTTGCTGATGTCACCCTGGGGGGAGGGCCCACTGCAGTCTGCCTCTCTCTCCCTCCTGCCTCCGACCCATCTGTTCCTGTGCTAAGGGAGAGGAGTCCCCTTCCCCTCACCCTTGCTCTGCACGTCGTGGAGGGTGGGGGTAGAAAGATGGTGGCCACAGCACCCAGAACCTGGGACACTGACACTCCAAAGGCCAGTCTAAGCAATGGTCCATCATAGAAGTCCCCTTTGAACCAGGCAGACCCTAAGGGCATTGCTTTGTCATTTAAAGTCCACAAATCTTGAACACCTACTATGTGCTGGCATTAAGGATCCAGAGAAGAATAAAACCCTCATTCATTCATTCAACAAATAGGTGCTTACTGAGCACCTATTATGTACCAAGCACAGTGCTATGCCTTGGGAATACAGAAGTTAAAAAAGTTTCATTCATTCATTCGTTTGCCCATTGGATACATACTCACTAAGCACTTAGGATGCGCCAGACTCTGGGGTGGGGGATCCCAGAGATGAAGCAAGCTGTGTAGCTTTCAGTTGCTCAGAGTCAAGTCGGGGAGACAGACTTCCAATCAAATAATGAGTTTCTGAATTCATCAGCCTGCCTCAGTTGCCCCAGTTGCTCCCTTGGTGATGGAGGCTGCCCAAATAGAAGGAGGGAGACCTGCTGGCTCCTGACATTGTCACCTGGACCTGTGAGTATGATGACAAGGTAGGGACTTTGCAGGTAACAGACTGCCCCTGTCCTGGTCCTGAGGTCCATGGGGCAGGAAGTGTGAGGCCCAGCCTGGCAGCGTCTGAGAAAGAAGCCTCCTGTTTCTTGCCTTTCCTGCCCTGATCCCTGTCTTAGACTACACTGAAGACAGTCGGCCCTTTTGTGAGGTTTACCACCTGCTGGGAGGTACCCTGGGCACACTTCCAGGCAGGGGTGTGAGAGCAAGAGGGGGGGTACTGAGACACCTCAGCTGCTGCTGACACCCTCCTACCTGTGCCCAGGGGGGTCCTGCCCTGGGGACGAGGCAGCCAGGATCCAGGGGCTCTCAGGGTCACCCCCTCTCAGCCTCAGAGCCTTCCAAAGTTGTGGAGGGGCCCTGGAGCCCCACCATGTGTGGGTAACATAAAGGGGTGCTGGGCAGCGTCTGTGGTGGACCACCTGGAAATTCACAGTCCAGGACCTCAGCTGCTGTCTCTGACTGGTGGCACGCTCCCCAAGGTCTTCTGTCTTTTCTCTATTCCATGGTACCCTTTTCTTCCTCCTCACACTGGGGAAGGTTAACCCCTGGGAGGTCTGGGGAGCAGAGCAGGCTAAGCCACGGGCCAGATGTGCCTGGGGCTCAGATGCACTTCAGCCTTGGTCCATGAGGCCAGCCAAGTGGCTGTGCTGTCCCCCCATCCTCCCACCGACACTTGGGTGTGCCTGTACCAGGTGCTGGGGACACCACAGCGAACAAGTTCAACAAGGTCCTTGCCTTCTAGGGCTGATGTTCTAGTTTGGGGAAAATAAGCAATAAACAAGTAAATGAAAAGCACAGCGATGATACAAAACGTGATGGAGGATCTAGTTTAGATTGGATGATCCAGGAGGACTTCTCAGAGGTGGCTGTATTTAATGTAAAAGGCCAGACACGACTTTCCAGGCAGAAGGAACGACATAAGTCTGGACTGTAAGGCAGGAACGAGTTTAGTGGGCCGGAGGGTTCAAGTTAAGGTCAGTGGAGCTGGTACAGCGTGAGAAGGAAGCAGGGGGTGGGCGAAGGGAAGACAGAGGAGGGCAGGGCCAGACCAAGGGGGACCTTGCTGGGGTGCAGATTGTCCCCTAAGTGGGATGGACCCCATTTGGAGGGTGTTAGCACAGTAGAGACAAGATCTGATTTGCACTTTGGAAGACTACATTTGATGTTGGAGGATGGATTATAGAGACTGGGGTGGGGAGAGAGACCACCCCAAGCGAGAGCCCAGGGGTCCAGCAGCCCAGGGGCCCAGCTGGGAGACCGTCAAGCACCTAGGCAGCTGGGTACAGCGGAAAGGACACTGAATGGGACTCTGGGACTCTGCCCTGGATTCCAGTCCTGACCACATCACTCACTGGTGTGTGACCTGGAGTCGACAACTGTTCCTCTCTGAGCCTCCATGTCTTTATCTGCAAAACAGGGACAAGAACAGCTGCCCAGCCTCCTTCCCTGGGATGCAGTGAAGGTCAGGCTTGGGGCAGGACAGAGGGCTAGAGCTTTCTAAACCATGAGGAGCAAAGGGTGAGGCTGGAAGGTGGCAGGTCCCTGAGCCTGGGGCTACATCAGGGGACAGATTTTTCCCGGGAGAAGAAAATAAGGGGGTGATGTTGTAGTTGAAATCATCCCTGGGGGTCAACCCTCCACCTCGGCTCTGGGCTCCCCAGTCCTCTGGGCCTGGGGTCCCAGCTCAACTCTCTGATCTCCAGAGAATGTCCACACCCCTCCCCCACCCTGTGTCCCTCGATCTTTTTATTCCTTGCATCTTCTTTTTAAAATAAAAATGCCGGCCGCTCACAGCTTGCTGATGGTTATGCCTCAGTAATACATTATGTATTATTTTGTTTTAAGCACAGCTTTTGCATCCTGACAGTAACAATAAAATGTGACTATGGGATTGCTAATACAGACAGACTAATGTTTCCATCGCCCGCCTCTTTTTTTTGCGTCCTAAGCACTTTTGAAAAGCCTCCTT
Source organism: Saccopteryx leptura (assembly GCF_036850995.1). Classification (NCBI taxonomy): domain Eukaryota; kingdom Metazoa; phylum Chordata; class Mammalia; order Chiroptera; family Emballonuridae; genus Saccopteryx; species Saccopteryx leptura. The sequence goes on along the minus strand of NC_089505.1, from coordinate 90,803,881 downwards.
TTATATTCCTAATAAAATTATAGAAAAATACATCGATTTACTGGAAAAGAGTTTAGGGTCGGAGTTGAGTTTTTTTTTCTCCCCCTCCCTCTGTGTGGGCTTCTTTCTCTCCCCCCTCCCCAAAGGCTGATGAATATTCTGAATCAAAGCTTCTAAGTGCTTTTTGACCCCCGACCCCAGGTTGCAGCCACCGCTGCTGGTCTGCTGCTCACCTGGTCCCCAGCCAGCTTCAAGGCTGGGCTACGCATGTGCTGAGGACTCTGGGTGTCGGGAAGTTGGGGTGTCTCTGTGTCGGGGCATCTGTGTGTTGGTGGGGCTGTGTGTAAAGATGACTGTGGTCTGTGGGCTCGAGGGTGTGTGTTAGCCTGTGTGCTAGGGCACACCTGTTCTGTGTGCGAATGTTTTTAGGTGGGAGCGCTGAGGTGTTGTGGATGTCCGGACGTGTGTGCCCGTGTGTCGACCCTGGGGTACCAAGCTATGTGGTGTTTATGGGTTTGTGAATGTGGGGGGCAGGTGTCTATTTGGAGAACACTGAGGTCACTGACGGTCAGGGTCAGGTTTGTGTGACAGGGTGGGGTGGGCTGAGAGGTATCAGCTTAAGTCAGGGACAGTAACTGCATCTGGTTCTCTCCTGATGGGGCATGGGTGTGGCCTGTTTCCAAAGAGATTGCATCTCCAGGAGTGATTTTCTGGAAAAATGGGGTTTCATGCTAGGCGGCCAGTGATCTCTAACCATGTTAGCTCTGTGTGCGTGTATGCGTGTACGTGTGTTCGCGTGTGTGTACAGGGCTCTGTGAGGTCTGGATGTGTATGCATGAGGCATGGTAAGGTGGTTCCATGCGTGTGGGGTCCACGACAAGCCAATGTCGCTATGCCGGGCTGGCAGATGGGGTGCAGCCAGCAGGCTGACATCACCTTCCAGCTGCAGGAGGTCTCCTGGGTAGGAGCGACATAGGGGGCAGCAGGCAGGGAAGGGTCCCAGGTCACATGAAGGAGAAGCTGTGGGTGGCGAGAAGAAAAGGGGCCCAGGGAAGGGGTGGACCCGCACACCCATCATCTTTGCCAACAGCACTGCCAAGGTCTAGGCAGCTGATGGTGGTGGGCGGAGCAGGAGGAGGGGGCCTAAACTTGTCCCCCTGGGTGTGCACCTGGTGGTAAGACCCAGAGTCTGGTAGGGGGCTGGGGGGGGCAAAGGTTCTCTTTCTAGCAACTTATGCCTTGATTTCCTGGGGCCAGAGCCCACCAGCTTTCAGCCTTCCCCCAGAATCAAAAGTCTGGCAAATAAAGGGACCGTGGTCCAGAGCACCAGATCCCCTGGGACCCCCTGGAAGCCCCCCCACCTGCTGGCCAGAGGGGCTGCTTCCCGGGTGTGGCGCTCGCTGGCTCGGAGGAGGAGGAGGAGGAGGAGGAGGAGGAGGGGGAGGAGGAGGAGGAGGGGGAGGAGGGGAGGAGGGGGAGGAGGAGGAGGAGGAGGAGGAGGAGGAGGTCCCTGCAAAGAGCCTAGGATCACCAGCACCCCAGCCCGTGCTGAACTGAATGCCTGCGGCCTGCCTGCCGCTGCTCCGCTGAGCCTCCCTTCCTGCCCGCCGGCCCCGCCCGCCCTCTCCGGAGTGTATGTGGATTTGCACGCTTCAGAAACAGGGAAGAAAAAAAAAAAAGGAATTGGGTTTTGTGTACTAAGCACTTTTGAGGGCAATCTGGGGCCCCCTAATCCAGAGGTTTATAACCTCCCCGGCTAATGCTCCCTGACACTGTGTTTTGATATCATTACTACATTATACTCACAATTTTTGAGTGAAAAAATACAGTACTTAGAAAGTCGAAATTCATAAATAAATTCATGTCAAACCGCACTTAATATTGATTTTGTTAGTGTTCAGATTCAATAATAAGGTACTGCGTGCATGAATATTTAAATATAATCATCATTTCTGCATCTCCTAATGGCCTCTGCTCCTCTACACTCAATTTAAACACAATTTAAAAACTATAATGTATTGAAAAATACTAGGATTTAGCAATAAATCATCATCGGGAGATTCCAGGCCTCTTATAGGGTGGCTCAATATGGGTTTCTCCGGGGACTGTACAATTAGATTCATGTTTTTAAACTTCTCAATTATCCATATACCATAATTTTATGTGAAAGTTTGTTTCGCTACCCCCCCTCCGCCGCCCCCCCCCCCCGCCGCCCCCCCCCCCCCCAGCCTCTCTGTAGGAAGCGGTAGCATATCTATCGCTTAAGTGTTCTCTTAGCCAGAGTGGAGTGGGGTCAAAGGTGGCCGTCCTCAAACTGAATTAGAGCGCAGGCCTGCCAGAGGCAGCCGGCGCTGAGTCACTTAATCACATTATTTGGGAAAAATATAGGGGGGAAAGAGATAAAATGACTTAAAATGAACTTGCCAAGGAGGAAGTGGAGTTTTTTAGATTTATTTAAAAAGCAATCCTCGGCCTGATGAAATAGACACAGGGCTGCAGCAGGATGTGGTAAGAGCAAGGTGGGGGCCCCCGCACTGTGGGAGCAGAGGGGCTTCCAACCTGGTCCCTGGGCCCCAGGCCTTCAGAAGGAGCCCCTGGGGGTGCAGAAGGCCCTGGGGTGATGATAAAGGGGGTGCCCTTGGGACCTGGGGTTAGCAGTTAGAGTCTACCCATCTGGGAGCCTGAAGGCAGGCTGGAGCAGTCTGCTGGGAGGATAGGGTGTGGCAGGGCCCCCGGGGCATCTGGGGCCTTGCAGGGTGCCCTGATGGCGGCAGGCGGCAGCTGGTGCTGACAGATGGCTATAGAAGTGGCATGGCAGCACCGATTGATGACAGAAGGGAATAGGACCCAGGGACCTGGAGGGACATGCCCACTGGCTCAGAGCGCTGAACTGCGCACCCAGTCTATAGAATGGGTCACATCATGTGTCCCACTTACCAAACACCTACTGTGCATCTGGTGATTTACATACAAGTCGTGAGAGCCCCATACCCCTGCTTGAGGTAAGGCATAGTCATGCCCATCTTAATAGAGGAGAAAGCTGGAGTTCAGAGTGGTAAAGCAATTTATCCAGAGTCTCACAGCTTGGGACAATGGCAGAATCTGAATCCAGAGAGCTCACTCAGACCAGTGTTCTTGCGTAGCTCCATGCTTCTCTTGGAAGGTGAGGTTAGAAGGTGGGTATTACGTTGGCCCTGAGCTGCTTTGGCCTCTAACATGCTCCAAAGGTGTGTGCAACTGTTCACATCCCAGGGAGATAGGACCAAAATCTGCTCATGTGGGGAAGGGGCGCATCTGGATTCTGGAAACCTGTCTGGTCACTGACTGGAAAGGGTCGCCCTGATGGATACAGAGCTGGACGTCTGGTGTTGTCACCACGGGAAATCCATGTCCTGGAGTGACGGTGAGGGATGCCCTAGGACAGTGTTGTCCCTGAGGCCACCCTGGAACAGATGGGCAGGCCGCTGATGGGAATGGATACCTAGCAATCTAGGTGAGGCTCTCCACGCTGGACAGAAATGCCAGGACGGGAGCTTGAACTGGGGCGAGAGGGCCACAAGAGGGGGTGGCACCCCGCTGCTTCATGAGCCCAGAAAGAATGGACTGTCACTAGGCTCCAAGTCACCCCCAGGGATATTGTCAGGTATACAGGCTCCAGTCCCCATAATCCACCTCTCAGTTGAGTCTCATTTCATAACTGTCAATGGGGAGAGAGAGAGAGCACCTACCTCAGTGGGTTGTCATGGGGAAGAAGTGTCCACGTAGCATGGTGCCTAGCCACAGTAGCTGCTCTGATCACAGCATACCTGGAGTCAGACTTGGGCTTCAGGACTCCCAGCAGATGTTCCTCCGCCCCCGCCATCTGGTCTACATTGCCTCGGGCCCTCTGGGTAGGTTTGGGACTGGGGGGGTCTGGATACCAAGTAACCTGGCCTTTGATTGGGTAAAAGCCAGGCTCCCACCACCAGCAGCTGGCTTTGCCATGGAAACCCCGTGAGGCTATGTTGGCAGGTTGTCTATTCCCAGACCTGGGGCACAGGGGACAGAGGAAGGTCAGGAGAGGGGCTTATCAAGGGCCTGAGTTCCTGGCTCCATGACTCAGTCTCTCCAGCAGCCCAAACCTTTCACGGTCTCCTGCTGAGGCCATTTCTCATTCATTCATTCATTCATTCACTCTGTGAGCAAATACCTGGTATAATTCAGGCACTATACTAGGGACAAGGCTACACAAGCGGACAAAGCAGCATGCACAGCCCAAGACGGAACCTCTTCCTCTTGCCGTGCACTCTGCCTCAGTTTCCTCGTCTGTGGCAGGGGATTGGCTTTGCCCGACTTATCTCCTTTTGGCTAAATTGTGTGAAATCACAGAGGTGAAGAGGCATATTGAGAAAAGCTGCCTCTGGGTGGGTGATTGTTTTTTTTTTTCTATTGAGCTTATTGGGGTGACATTTGTTCTCCAGGTGAACTGTTGTTCTTTTTCCAGTGAATGGGCCTCACAGAGTTTCTGTCCGCTGTGCGGCCAGGCTGGAGCAGGGGTAGAAACAGAATAAAATGTGGGGAACCTTGGGAAAGTGAGAGCCACTGTGGGCTCTTGAGCCAGAGCAGGTCATCAAGGAGGCCTATCAAGACTTCTCTGTTCCAAAAGGCCCGGGGAACATTGGCTCTATGAGAAGCAGAGAGGTGAGGACATGAGGGAGGAGCCCTAGTTGAGACCCCCCCCCCCCCAGCTAATTCCTGTACCTCAGTTTCCTGCTCTTCCTGCCCTGGTTGTGAGCCTGGGTTTGCAGTGGGATGAAACAGGAAAGGACTCCTTCAGCTCTCATCCAAGTTAGCATATCTAGCAGGAGGCACTGCCCAGAGGCTGGGACCTGTGTTGCTCCTCTCTTTTGGACAGAAAGGGAGTTGCCAGGGAGCGAGAGGGCAAAATATCAGAGAGATGGCAGAGAGCAGCAGCTCTGGGTCCCTGGGGGCAGCCCCTGGTCCCCACACTAGGATGGAGTAGGGAGGGTTGGGCCTACAGGGATTCTTCTTCCTTTCCCTTTCCCGGTCAACTGGGCTTCTCCCGACATCTCCTAGGTCTTCCCCCCAGGAAGCCCCCGGACCCGCGGACCCACGGGCCACTCTCCAGTTCACCTCCAGCCACACTTGGATCACCCTGCTCTTCCCGCAAACCTTGCTTGTCTGGACCGTGGAGCTGCTCAAGCACAGCCCCTGTGGCAGGACTGTGGGGAGAACCCCGTGGGACAGGGCACACAAAAGGCCTGGGATGTGGGACCCCTGGGAGTCCCGAAGAGGAGTTAAGTTCCGAGGCCGCTGACAGGCCTCTGAGGAAGGACTCCAGCCGTGCCCTGGTCCTCAGGCCAGCGAAGGGCCGGATGCCTCCCTCGGCCCTGTCACTCTGCATCCGAGGCCTGTTTTTTTCTGGAAAACAAGCGACATTCATCACGAGTGACAGCCAGGCCCTAATGCAATCTCAGCTGGAGCCATGAATTGCAAATGCACTGCAGTGAGGAGGCTGCTCCATTCGGCCCCCAGGGAGGTCACACACCCTGGGCCCCAGGGGCACTGGTCAGCAGAGACACCTCTGAAGACCCACAGACCCAGGAGGGCCCGAGGCTCCTGCAGTCACACTGAGCCAGGCCCCGGCCACCTCAGGGTCCTTGGGTCCTCAGGTAGGGTGGGGGCCAAGATGAGGCTCCAGAGTGGGTGGACGCAGGGGCCAGTTCCTGGTGACTCAGAACCTGCTTTTTGTCCCTTTGTGAGAGGCACAGGGGAAAATAAAACTCCCAGGCAATTAACTGAAGCAAGTCAGGTGAGCAGCACAGGGCGAGGCACCTGCCTGGCAATCGGCAGGACCTCACCAGGGCCAGGAGCACTCATGTGATTGGGGAGTCCTGCCTGCTGCCACCCTGGAAGGCCCTGGGCTCCGCCCTCACCCAAGATGACCCCGCCCTCCCTCCCGATCTGGTCCCCTTCCAGCTGCCCACATGGCCTCATTCTCCAGGAGTGAGCTGAGCTCCACGCTCTTCCAGGGGGTGCCACCCCCGCACGTGTGAGCCTGGCACTTCTGGCTCTGCACATGCACTTGGGTTGCAGCTTTCTACTTACATGCGTGTGCCTGGGCCACATGAGTGTGCCCAGCTTGCTGCCAGCCCAGCACTGAGTCAGGGCGCGCCGCCTGCCTTTGGCTCCCGGTGTAGATGGGTGGGTTTGTTTTTCCCTGTGTGTTTTGGGTTCAGAAAAATTCCCCAAATGAGCTCCCCCCAACCCCTGGGGCGCTTTTCCCTTCATTTTTTTCTGCCCAGGTGTTTCTAAAGGGAACTTCATTGTCTGTTTCAAATTCATTTGCACTTAACTCATCTAGAAGTTTTGCAAGAGCTGTTTGATGTCCAAGAAGCGTCTGAGCACCCCACCACTCCCCACCCCTGTAATGAGCCCTTTAACCCTTGGAGACCCAGAGCTGCCTTTGGGCCTGAGTCAAAGGCCCCAGGGGCCCCCTTTCCTCCTGAGCAGGGGTGGGAGAGCTCAGGATGCAGTGGGCTGAGCAAGTAGCACGTGATGGAAGAGGCTCTGTCCAGCTTGCCCTCCGACCCCTGCCTGGGCATCTCTCAGCATCCCTTATTCAATGGCCCCAGCCCCTGCTGGGTACAGGGCCCAGCTGTTGGGGTTTTGAGCCTCCCCCACTAATTAATAGGTGCCTGTGAGGGCTGACCTAATCAGGCACCCAAATTAATCTCAATTACAGCGATTTGGTAACTGCAGCGCTAGCCAGCCCGACTGAGGTAGGATTTCATCACCTGAGAATGAGCTGGGATAGCTTAGCCTCGATGTTATCAGGTGGATGGGATGGGGGGGGGGGCGGGTGGGACTCAGAGACCCCAGGCTTCATCAGCACCATCAAATTAGTTCATAGCAGCTGCCATTCGCACTGGCATCCTGGCCTGTCCCGCATCCTCCTGTTCGGAGGGCGTGGAGAAGGCTCCTGGTGAATCTCCACCGCCTTACTCTGTTCCCACTTTAGTCCCCCCCAGGGTCCATCAGCTCAAAGCCTGGAGAGAAGGCTGCTGAGCCAAGCAGGGCCCCAACGCCTGTGGTTCTGGAACCCCAATCTGGGCAAAGTTCCAGATTCTAGAACCCAGGGTCAAGCTGGGTTGCCTTTCTGTGGGCACAGAGATGCTGGGAGGCAATGTGGGCAGACGACTCCTCCATGCTGGCAGCTCCCTGCAGTTTCCAAAGCCCTTTCTCACCCAGCAGCACTGGTTAGCTTCTGCAACTCCCCACCAGGCAGAGCAGGGCAGGGCAGGGCAGCACAGGGCAGGGCAGGGGTTATTCACTCCATTTTACAGAGGGGGAAGCAGAGGCCCAGGGAGGAGACAAGGCTTACTCAGTGAGCCAGGGCCGGAGCCAGGGCTCCACCCAGGGCTCTACACAGGACTCCTGGTCCGGTGCTCTTCCCACCAGAACGCATCTCCTAAAAGATTGTCCTTCTTCCCCCACACTCGACTTCAGCACCCTGACCCACCTCTCATCACCCGCCTGAACACTGAGGCCTCTTTCCTGAGCCTCTAATCACCCTGACCCAATGCTGTTTGCTCATTTGTTCTGAGCCTCAGTTTTCTCATCTGTAAAACGGGAGTAAAAATAATGATGTGTGCCCCCATGCCAATCGTACCTGCCACAACCCCACGCAAATCTAAGGTGCTAATTGTTGTCTTCATCAGTAGTCCTGGTGGGAGTGGAGGGTGCACCTGAGCTGGCAGCTCCTCATCTGTTCCCCAGTGATGGGACATATCCCTGTGACAACAGAGCAGCAGGGGAGGGCACCCTCCCCAGGGGTAGGGAGAGGGCTCCCTAATGGGGAATCCAGGCAGCTGAAGCCAACCCAGGAGGTGCCTGGGGCTTTTCGTCATCACCCAACCCCCACCCACCCACCCACCCACCCACCCACAGCCGAGACTCCTATTTCAACACTAGGCCTCCTGGGTCACCTCCCGGTTCGCCTATGTGGGGAAGGCTCCTGAACACATGAATGAATGAATCAAGCCCAACCTCCCACTCAGGAGACACTTAACACGGCTTAGGTCAATTACACTCACCCTCTTCTTCGCCTTCCTCCGCCCCAGCCGTGGGGGGTGGGAGCTGCTCTGCATCCAGCCATGTCTGCCACCCGTGGAAGTGCCCCTGGGGTAACTCCTACCCACTCCACCTCCTCAGCTCAGGGCCTGCTTTGGCCAGCAGGGACTGGGCTGGGAGCTCAGGATGGGGGCCGTTGGGAGTGCTGTGGCAGGCCCCCCACCAGTGCCCCCAGGCCTCGCTCCCCACCCCCACCAGACTGCCACCCTGCAAGGGAACGGGCGCCCTGTGAGCCCTCCTGCACACCCCCACTTCCCGCAAACACAGTGACAGGATGATTGATTTTGCGGGAAGAGGCCACGAGGGGCGGGGGGAAGCCAGGGCGCCAGGGGTCCTCACTCCATTTGCTTGTGGCTGTGAGTCAAAGCTGGGTCCCTCTGCGCAGGGTACGAGGTGTTCCCCGGCTGCTTTGCCTGGTTGTGGGGGTGTCAGGGAGGGCCCTTTGGGGCCTCCCTAACAAGTCCAGGACCTTGTGGGGACTCAGCAGCACTGGTGGCGGGGCTCTGACCTCTCAGGCCCCTTCGAGGATATGGCTGGCTTGGCTCGGGGACCCGTTAACCCAGACAATGGGAGTGCGTTGGGAGGGGTGGCCTCCTTAGCCCTTCCTTGCTTGGTCTGAATTTTGCAGCACCTCTCTGGGCTGGGCATGGAGGATGAGTTTTGCCCATGCCCTTGGCATACCTTGGCCTGGCATAGCAGGGACTCCAGCCCTCAGGGCCAGGTGCAGAGGCCCACAGAACTCTGAGCCACTTGGGTGCCATGAGAATGCGTGCCCAAAGACACGTGCAAATCTGCACACACTTCCAGGGTTTGCTCTCGCAGACATGGGGCATGGACACCTATGCTTACGATGTCAGACACTCAACCCCTGCTCACGTTCACCTGCTTCTTACTCATGTAGACTCAGCTTCCCTTGTATTCATGGATACACACACACACACACACACACACACACACACACACACCAGGAGTCACAGGGACAGAGTTAGGTCCTCAAGGCATCACACCCACAAAAATGAGCACTTTTACACAGGTGCACACTGTCACAGGAATGCACCCAGACAGATCCAAGGACCCCAAGAAAACCCTCGGCAGGAATGGTCGCCCCAATTCAGACTAGTCCCGGGGTCACATGTGCAGGCAGCCAGGTCTTCAATGATCAGAAACTGGAGGGTTTTTTTCCCCCCTGTTTCTATTGGAGAGATGGGCAAACCGAAACCTTGGAAAGAAGATGATTCAGACTCCGGTGACTCAGCAGGCAGCAAACCCCAGGAAGCTACCTGGATTCAGGATGCTCCAGAAAAACAGGCCGATGTCTCTGCATGTGTCACCTCTGTCTGCACCACTGGGCCTGGCATAGATGTGCGTGGGGAGAAGCAGCTCTCTCTAGCAATACCCAAGAAGAGGATGACTTCTGTCTGGACTGAGAATCATGGGGGGCTTCCTGGAGGAGGAGATGTACAGGGGGTTCTTCAGAAAGGAGAGAAGCAGGAATTGCGGAGAGGACCCTGTGACAGTCTGGGTTAGCTGGGTGTCTTGACCTGGGTGAGGGAATGGAGGTAGCCTCTGGCAGTAGAAGGAAGCAGGGAGGGTGTCTTGCGGTGGCTTCCTGATGGGGCATTTGCAGGGTCCACTGGGTGCTGTGTGAGACCTGCGGAGCCCTCAAACCCAGCCTCACCTCCAGGGACCTTGCAAGTTATCTGGGAGGACAGATCACTCCTCTCATCCAAATACAATCATGAAAGCATGGGCAGGGGGTATCGATAACCCCCCAATCCAACCTGGTGACTCAGTCAATGCCACTGGAGCTCAGGGGAGTGGGGCAGTCACAGGCTTCCGGGGGAGGACGGCTCTAAGGACCAGTTGGGTTGGAGTCGGTGCAGTCGAAGGGTATCCCAGGTGAACAGAGGCTTGGAGAGGAGACCCAGAGAGGCAGGCCCAGCCCCAGACTCCCTATCCTGTCCAGGGAAGCTGGAGAGAGCCCCACAGCCCTCAGAGGCCTCATAGTGGGTGAGAGTGGCACCCAAGCGCCCCCAGTGCCACTTCATACCCAGGGATTCACATGAGTGACTGTGCAGCACGGGGCTTTCCTCTTACTGACTGAGAGCCATCTGGGTGCTACAGTAAAGGCTCTGAGAAGTCCTGCAGAGGTGGAATGCTTGTCCTCCTTTTACCCTACCATTGCCATACTGACCTGGCCCCATGGAACCGCCATGTCAATGACTACCTATTAACATGCTGTGGAACTAGCTTTTGAAAAACTGACCTAAATCTTTCAAATCCCCTTTTTCCTCATTACTCAAGCATTTCCATTTCCACGTTCACTGTAAAAAGTCTGGAAAATATAAGGAATGGAAAGGAAGGGTTAGATCTTTCAATACCTCATCTCCCAGAAGGAACCACTGTTAACATTTTGGTCTATCTCTTTGCAATCTTTTTGTCCTCTTCTGTGAATGTATAGGGGTGTGGGGAGTGTGTATAACACATGTACATCTAAATTGAGATCATAGAGTTTTGCATTTTGGTTTTTTTTTCCCTGCATTTTTATAATCACTTAATACATATAAAAGGCTGTAAGTACAGTTTAAAGAACAATAATAAAACAAGCCACCAGATGACCAGGACTCAATTTAAGAATTTCATCATACTTTTTCACTTTCCTGTGCCATTAAATATTCTTTGAGAACTTGAGTTTTGATGGCTGCCTAGTATTTCTTCAAAGGGTGCACCATTTTTTTTAACAAATCCTAGAAGTTTAGATTGTTTCCAACTTTTTACTTTGAACAGAACACTGTAATGAACACTATTACATGGAAATCTTGACCCATAATCAGAACACCCTGACTATTTAAGTGGATAGAAGTAGAATTATAGGGTCAATGTTTTAAAATAGTAATAGCTAACAGATATCAAGCACTTCTTGGCTAGGCATTGTACAGACAGCTTTATCATATATACATTAATTGGCTCATTGAAATTTACAACTCTATGTGGTAAGTACTATTCTTATTCCCATTGTACAGATGAGCAAACCTACTATGGACCAGGCACTATGATAGGGATATGGGAATGAACCAGACAGATAAAAATCTCTGCCCTGCCTTCTCATTAAAGAGATAGATGATAAACATATTAAATGAGATCTTCCCAGTGTTGTAAGGTGGTAAGTCTCCTGGCACAAAATGCAATGGAGAGGGAATGCAGAGATGGTGTGCAATTTAAAATAGGGAGGTCAGGACTTACCAAGAAGGAGACATCAGAGCAAAGTTTTGAAGGAGGCAAGCAAGGAAGCTATGCTGAGGTCCAAGGAGAGAGCACTCCAGACAGAGGGACCTGCAAGTGCAAAGGCCCTGAGGCAAGTGTGAGCTGACTGTCCAAGGAACAGCAAGGAGGCCAGTGGAGCTGGAGTAAAGCAAGAGGAGGTGAGATTAGAAAGAGATAACGGAGGGTGTGCAGATCTTGGGGCTTTGAGGGCCACTGGAAGGACTTCGACCTTTCTCTGAGGGAGGTGGGAGCTATGGAGAGTTTTGAGTGGAGCAGTAATGAGATTCCAGCTTACATTTAACAGGATCCCTTGGGCCGCTAGGTGTTGAATCTTTACAGGGAATGAAGGTGGCAGCCAGGAAGCCCTTATGACAGTTGAGGCTGAAGATTATGGGGGCTCAAACCAGGCTGGTAGTGTGGAGTAGACATAAGTGGCTTCCTTCTGGATATATTTTGAACATGCAGTTGACAGGGTTTGCAAATCACCTGGCTATGGAATCGTAGAGAGGAATCAAGCCTACCTCTGAAGTTTGGAGCTTGAGCCCAGGAGAGCAGGAGACAGTCAGCACAGCTGAGAAAACTGCGGGAGGAATGTGTTGTGAACACATTAGGGTTGGGGTGCTGAGGCAGGCATCCCTGCTCGCCTGACATCCTGTCCTCTTCCATTGGGTGTGCAGAAGGAGGTACCTGCTACCACCTTCAAGTTAGATGTGGCTACGGGCTGAGCTGTGGCCAGAGAGGTGTGGGCGGAAGTGATACGTGTAACTGCTGGGCTGGGCATTTAATCACCACCAGCTCAGCTGATGCTCTGCTGAGGCTCTCAGGGGCAGGTGTCAGGAGCAACCTCCACCAGCCTGGGCTCCTGAGTGACACACAGGAGAGCCCTGTGCCCACCTGCCCGAGACATGTTTCATCAGGAAGAAAGGAACGTTTGTTGTTCTAAGATACTGAGATCTTGATGTTGTTTGTTATCACAGTGTAATTTATCCTTCCCTGAATCACACAGACACTATCAGGGCTGCACACTGTACAAAGGCAGCAGCAGATGCTAGGGCGTCCCATACTGATCGTAGATTTGTCTAGCTCAGCGCTCTTCAACCTTTTTCATCTCACGGCACATGTAAACTAATTACTAAAACTCTGTGGCATACCAAAAATATATTTTTTGCCAATCTGACAAAAAATATAGGTATAATTTTTATTGATTTTAAAAATCATAATAATAGTAATTACTTACTCCTTTTGCTCCAAAGTGACTTTTTATTGGTTGATTGATTGATTTACTTTTAATTGCATTTGTAGGGGTGACATTGGTTAATAAAATTGTATAGGTTTCAGGTGTACAATTCTATATCATCTGTATATTGTACTGTGTGTTCACCGCCCCAAGTCAAGTCTCCTTCCATCACCGTTTATCCCCCTTTGCCCTCTTCTACCTCCCCCACCCTTTCCCCTCTGGTAATTACCATACTGTTGTCTGTGCCTATGAGGGTATTTTAATTTTATTTTAGTTTTGCTTCATCCCTTCACCTTTCTTACCCAGCCCCCCTTCCTCCCCTGACTCCTGTTAGTCTGTTCTCTGTATCTATGAGTCTGTTTCTATTTTGTTTGTCAGTTTATTTTGTTCATTAGATTCCACATATAAATGAAATCATATGGTTCTTGTGTTTCTCTGACTGGCTTGCTTCACTTAGCCTAATGCTCTCTAGCTCCATCCATGCTGCTGCAAAAGAAAGGTTTTCTTCTTTTCTATGGCTGAATAGTATTCCACTGTGTAAATGTACCACAGCTTTTTTATCCACTCATCTACTGTTGGGTGCTTGGGCTGCTTCCAAATCTTGGCTATTGTAAATAACACTGCAATGAACACAGGGGTGCATATATTCTTTCAAATTAGTGTTTTGTGTTTCTTCAGATATATTCCCAGGAGTAGCATTGCTGGGTCATAAGGCACTGCCATTTTTAATTTTTTTGAGGATTCTCCATATTGCTTTCCACAGTGGCTGCATCAGTCTGCATTCACACCAGCAGTTTACGAGGGTTCCTTTTCTCCACATGCTTGCCAACAGTAGTTGTTTGTGGATTTACTGATGATAGCCATTCTGACAAGTATGAGGTGATATCTTATTGTGGTTTTCCAAAGTGGCTTTTTAAAAAATCAGGTGCCTATAATTGTACGTAAGGATGTCGGGTACCACGAATTCACCAATCAGCTGCAACCTTATTATGCAACCTGACCAGTAAGGATACAACTCTATTATGTGACCTATGTACTTACGGTTCACACTGAATGGCTATTGTTGTGTTGGCTGCTGTTATTTTTTAATTTGACAGGCTAAGGGAAAAGAGGTCAGTGCCCCTGACTAAATAGTCAGGTGTTGCATGTTTTAAGAATTCTTTCTGGCACACCGGTGTAGTGCTTGAGGAGCACTGGTTGAAAATCTCTGGCCTAACTTGTAGCTTCTCCACACCTGTGAAGTCAGGCTCAGGGTGGGATGGCTCCTCTTGTTCTCAGCCTCTCTCACGGGCCTGATTCCCACCCCCACCCCCACCCCACCTGCACCCTCTCTAAACCCACCACAGCCACCTCACAGAGTGGGGCGCTGGGGGGAGCATTCTGAGTGTGGCTGTTGCCTTATCGCCTGGGTAGAGAGAGCAAGAGCGTGGATATGAGTGTGTGCCCAGCTGGGGCCGCCAACCCCAGGAAAGCGCCCCGGTGGCAGAGCTGGGCCAAGCCCAGGGGGTGAGTAACAAGGCACAGCAGCTTTCATGGCTGCCTAACAGGATGCATATGCTCCGCCGCAGATGGAACAAGAAGTCTGATTTATGGAACTGCCATTCAGATGAATTTAAGTTGGATGCTACTGATTAAACTCCAGAGCCCGGGCTCCCTCCACCTCAGCCCTCCTGTCCCCTTCCCTCCCCTCCCCCCACACTTCACACAGTGGCCAGTCCGGGGTTGCCTAGCACAGCCTGCGGCAGGCAGGTGCATTCTGCGTTCTCCTGACCAGCCTGCCCGCAGACCGACAGAATGATATGTAGTAAACAGTTTTTTTAAAAAGTAGTTATACTTTTAAGGCAGGAACGTTCTCCTAACTTGCGAGGAGCTGCTGGAGCTAGAGGCAGCCCTGCGTTTTCTCCAAGTGAAGACATCCAGTAACAGATGTATAGAGATGCCTGGAGCTCCAGGGAGAGGTTTGAGCTATACAAATAGAAATTTGGGAATTGTCAGCATATATTGGTGTTTAAAGAGGCACACCACCGGGGCTGAGATGTCCCCACAGCACAGAGGGATGAGAGTCCAGGGCGAATCCTGAGCTTCTGACGCTGCAGAGGAGACCGGAAGTAGCGGCCAGGGAAGGGCGAGAAGCGACCAAGTAAGGAAAAGGTCGGAGGTGGATGGAGACCCGGGATCCGCGGATGAGACCAGCAAACCGACTGTTGAGAACTGACCACCGGGCCTAACTACACGGAGTCAATGGTGTTGTGGACTAGAGCGGTTATGTACAGCGGGTTCAAGAGTGGACAGGAAGATAGGTGCCCCCTTTAAAGAATCTTGCTGGGCAAGGGAGCGGAGAATAGAGTGCTGGGTGGTGGGGAAGTGTAGCCCAGGGAGGAGTGGTGTGAAGGAGAAAGATGAGGCTGGTGAGAAAGGGCCAGAGGCTGGGGAAGGTGACTGCAACCGGAAGCAGAGCTGGAGTGCTATCCAGGAGAAGGTAAGGGGGGTGGGGTCTGGTGCCCAGGGGCTGATGGCAGCCTTAGATGGGAGGAGCCATGTTGCCAAATTGCCCATTAGCAATTCCAGGATGGCCTGGTTCCTGCCCGCATGTCCCATGCCCCCATCTGGGCATTTTATGCCCTTTGCAGCCCACCTCTCCTTGTGGGGTTTCCAGTCCCCTCTCTAGCTTGGGTGCGGATCCATGGGGTGTTCTGCATGGGCAGGAATTAGGATGCAGGCCTCCCTGAAGCTGCAGATGGAGGAATGAAGACCTAGAGAGGTTAAATAGCTTGCCCAAGGTCACAGAACTGTTAAGTGGCAGAACTAGAATTCGACTTCAATTCTGCCCAACACTCTCCTCCAAACCCAAGGATAAGAAGAGGGGTCAAGAGATCCTTGTGCAAAGGTCCCTTTGGGCTCCACAGGTTTTGCCTCCTGACTGGCTTTTGTGTTCATTCCTTCATCACAGGTGTGCCAGGTGTCCCCAACTGCCCACGCCAAGATCCCCAAGAAGATGTAATTTAGAGAGTAGCCCCCTAAGGTCTCACAGACCACCTGGGGACATCAATCTATGGTCCCAGTTGGTAGACCAATATTCAGCTTTCGTGAGAGTTATTCAGGGGATCAGCCCAGGAAGTGCAAAGGTGGGCACCCATCTAGATCTGGGGGTGGGGGGATCAGGAAGGCTTCCCAAGAAATCGACTTCTAAAGTGAGAGCCAAAGAATGAGCGAGGTTAAGTTTGGTGAGAAGTGATGGGAAGACAGGTGTCTCTTAGGAGGCCACAGCACGTGCAGAGGCTTAGAGGCTGAAGAAACTTCAGGAAATAGAGGGAACCAGCTGTTTGGAGCGGGCCATGGGGCGAGCAGGGGCTTCCGAGGGGCCGGCAGCCTCCGTGGAGCCAGCCTCGCCCCGCCCCCGCGGTGGTCGTGAGGCCGGCGGGGCATCTAATGTTCTGCCCAGCCCGGGTTCCGGGGAGTGGTCCCCGGCCGCGCTAATGTGCGGTCGCCCCCGCCCGCCGGCAGCTGGTGCCCCCGCGTCGACCCCGGGCGACGATCGATACGCATCAGGCGGCGGGCGGCTGGGAGCGTCCCCTCCCCCGGGCGCCTCTGACGGTCGTTCCGGGGGCCTCCCGCGCTGCGGGTGGGGGCCGGCTGGGTTCGGAAAGGGGCGCCCGGCCCGGGGACCTCCGGTCCCGCGCCCGCCCGGCTCCTCTCCGCTTCTCCGCTTCTCCGCTTCTCCCTGCCCGCCCCGGACTCCTCTCTCCCTCTCTCTCTCTCCCCCCTCTCTCTCCCTCTCCCTCTCCCTCTCTCTCCCGTTTTTCTGGCTCCGTGTCCACCTCCATCCCGTCTCTTCGTGGTCAGAATCTATGTCTGTCTTTCTATCCAGATTTCAGGGCAGCCTCCTCCGGCCCCCAGACTCCCCTCCCCTGCCCCTCTAGCCGCTGGGAGCCTGGGAGTCTCAGGTGACTACTCTACTTCCCAGACAACGTCAAGGCCAGGGGGATCAGCTTGGGGTGAATGAGGCTCTCGGGTATAAAACTAAAGGAGCGTCTTCCAAACCCTTAGTAATCCAGCTAAATTCTACTTTAATGCAATATTTTTGAAAAGCAAACTTAATGAAAACATCCTGTGGTGGACAAAACGTCAACATTTTAATGAGATCAGCAACTGCGGAGGTGAGCCTGCCTGTGCAAAGGAGAAATCAGGACCACGATCCTGTTTTATTTTAAACGTGGATGTCTTGTCCATCACGGATTGCTCTCCACAATTTTAAAGAAGACTGATACAGAGAGAGGGTACCTGGGTTGCGACAAGATTCCACACCCAGGACTATGATTAATTAGTGAGAAAGCACCAAACACAAGCATCTTAGTTATCTTTAAAAAAACAAAACAGATCTATTGGGATATAATTTACATACAACACAATCCACCTGTTTAAAACGTCCAATACAATGGCTTTTAGTATATTCAAAGTTGTGCAACTATGACCACAATCAATTTTGGACCATTTTCATTGCTTCTAAAGGAATCCCTGCACCCACTGAGAGCTGCTTTGCATTCCCCTCAATTTCCCCAGCCCTAGGCAACCACTAATTTTTCTGTCTCTATGGACTTGCCTATTCTGGATATTTCATATGAATGAAAGAAACCATACAAGTGTGTGGTCTCTCTCTCTCTCTCTCTCTTTTTTTAAAGGGAGAGAAAAAGAGACAGACAGGAAGGGAGAGAGAAGAGAAGCATCATTCATAGTTGCGGCATCTTAGTTGTTCATTGATTGTTTTCTCATATGTGCCTTGATGGGGGGGGGGGGGCTCCAGCCAAGCCAGGGACCCCTTGCTCAAGCCAGCGACCTTGGGCTTCAAGCCAGCAACCATGAGGTCATGTCTATGATCCCACGCTCAAGCCAGCAACCCCGCACTCAAGCTGATGAGCCTGTGCCCAAGCTAGCAACCTCCGGGTTTCAAACCTGAGTCCTCAGCATCCCAGGCTAATGCTCTATCTGCTGTGCCACCGCCTCGTCAGGCAATGTGTGGTCTCTTGTGTGCCACTCTTTCACTTAAGTATAATATTTTCAAGGTTCATCCTTGTTGTAGTACCAGATTCCCCCATGTATAAGATACTCCCATGTATAACATGCACCTTAATTTGGGGGCCCAAAATAAAAAAAAAATGTATTACATAAAGTTATTGAACTCAAGTTTTATTCATCATAAAATTCATACAACTTCTCATCACTGTCAAAACTCCCATCCATTAGTTTGTCCTCGTCTGTATCTGATGACAAATCACTGTTTTCAACAATGAGCGCAAAAACAAGTGCGAAAATGGGAGTAAAAAATTCTACAACCACTGTATAAGATGCACCTAGGTTTTTTTTTAATTTTTATTTATTTTTTTATTTTTTCTGAAGCTGGAAACGGGGAGAGACAGTCAGACAGACTCCCGCATGTGCCCCACCGGGATCCACCCAGCACGCTCACCAGGGGCGAAGCTCTGCCCACCAGGGGGCGATGCGCTGCCCCTCCGGGGCGTTGCTCTGCTGCGACCAGAGCCACTCTAGCGCCTGGGGCAGAGGCCAAGGAGCCATCCCCAGCGCCCGGGCCATCTTTGCTCCAATGGAGCCTCAACTGCAGGAAGGGAAGAGAGAGACAGAGAGGAAGGGGAGGGGGAGGGGTGAAGAAGCAGATGGGCGCTTCTCCTGTGTCCCCTGGCCGGGAATCGAACCCTGGACTTCTGCACGCCAGGCCGACGCTCTACCACTGAGCCAACCGGCCAGGGCGATACACCCAGTTTTTAGACCCCCAACCCCAATTTTTTTGAGAAAATGTGTGTCTTATACATGGGGAAATATGGTATATATGAGAATTTTATTCCTTAATATTGCCTGCTGATATCTATTGTATGGATGTACAACATTTTACTTATCCATTCATCAGTTGATGGAGATTTGGGTTACTTCTACATTTTAGCTATAATGAATAATGCTATTATAAACATTCATGTACAGGTTTTAATGTGGACATATGTTCTCATTTCTCTTGGGTATATACCTAGAGTAGAATTTGTGGGCCACATGGTAACTCTACGTTTCACCTTTAGAGGAACTGCCAGACTATTTTCCAAAGTGGCTGTTAATATCCCGCCAGCCATGTATGAAGACTCCAATTTCTCCACATCTTCACCAACACTTGCTATTATTTGTCTTTCTGATCAAAGCTTTCTCAGCATATGTATGAGGTGGTGCCTCATTTTTTTTTTATTTGTATTTCCCGAATGGCTAATGATGTTGAACATTTTTCAAGTGCTTTTTTAGATATTTGTATACTTTCTCTGGAGAAATGTCTGTTCAAACCCTTTGCCCATTTTTCAAATATCATAGTTATCTGTTATATAAATGGCATCGGACTACATTTATTTCACCGATTCCTAACTTAAGACAACTAAAATTTACAATCATGTGGCAGTAAAAATTTTAAGATTACAGTTCGTACACCTTAACAATCAAGATAGTCCGAAGTACAAAAAGTAAATTGTCCTTTAGCTGATTTACCTTTTTAAAATATTAGACCTGCTAGTTAATCTACAAAAAATTACAAGTTTCAGGTGTTCTTCAAATACCTTTTGTAGACCTCATCGGCTAAACAAACATGCAGGTTCCTAAGAAGACCCCCCCACACACCCAGTCTATTCATGACATTCTTTTTTTAAAATATTTTCATATAAATAACATTTCATCGATTCCTAACTTAAGACAACTAAAATTTACAATCATGTGGGAGTAAATGGACCACATTTATTGTTTTGACTTGCCAATCGCACTTGACGGCATGCTTCGGAGACCTTGCCCTGATCTTTATAGGTCTCCCTACCTATTTTTAAGTAGCTGTTCCAGGTTTCATAGTGTGGCTGTGCTCTAAGTATTTATCCAATCTCTGGTTGATAGATATTTATCTTTTTTCAAAAGTGTTTTCTCTTACAAAACAAGGTAATAAATATCCTTACACACATCTTTGTGCACTCAAGTGAGTCGTTTGGGAAAAGAAAGCCCTTGGAGGGAAATTGCTGGGTCAGAATTTCTTTATTTCAATAGATACTAACTAATTGTCCCCTAATCACTTCGCTTTCTTTTTTTTTTTTTTTTGCATTTTTCTGAAGCTGGAAACAGGGAGAGACAGTCAGACAGACTCCCGCATGCGCCCGACCGGGATCCACCCGGCACGCCCACCAGGGGGCGATGCTCTGCCCACCAGGGGGCGATGCTCTGCCCATCCTGGGGGTCGCCATGTTGCGACCATAGCCACTCTAGCGCCTGAGGCAGAGGCCACAGAGCCATCCCTAGCGCCCGGGCCATCTTTGCTCCAATGGAGCCTTGGCTGCGGGAGGGGAAGAGAGAGACAGAGAGGAAGGCGCAGCGGAGGGGTGGAGAAGCAAATGGGCGCTTCTCCTGTGTGCCCTGGCCGGGAATCGAACCCGGGTCCTCCGCACGCTAGGCCGACGCTCTACCGCTGAGCCAACCGGCCAGGGCTTATTCATTTTTTTTAGAGGAGAGGGAAAGACAGAGGGAGAGAGAGAGAGGAGAGACAGAAAGAGAGAAGAGGGGAGGAGCTGGAAGCATCAACTCCCATATGTGCCTTGACCAGGCAAGCCCAGGGTTTCGAACCGGCGACCTCAGCATTTCCAGGTCAACGCTTTATCCACTGTGCCACCACAGGTCAGGCTCACTTCGCTTTCATACACCTTCCCCAGCATTGTAGGAGAGTACCCATTTAATTGCATTTTTACCAACACTTGATATTACCAGCCTCCTTAATTTTTGTCAATTTGTCAGACAACAACAACAAAAAGATATTCCATTGTTCTTTAAATTTTTATTTGCCTGATTGCTGAGTGTGAACTTAAAGAAATATGATGCTTGGCCATTCTCATTTCATCTTTTGTGAAATGGCTGTTCATATCGTTTGTCCATTTTTCTAATGGACTCTGCTTACATCTTCTGGATGTGGGTCATTGTCCTCCCAGCCTGTTGCTGGCCTTTTGTCACAGAGAAATGTAAAGTTTTGATGTTGTAAACCCTCTTCCTTTTTTGGTTTCTGGGTTTCACATCTTGTTTTTCCTACCCCAAGATTGTGGAAATATTTTCCTCTAATATTTTCATATTAAAAAATAAATGGACAGACAGGTATATTATGGATGTGATGACAATATTGAAATAAAATAAGTTATTGTTAAATTAATAAACCAAATGCAGTCTCAATGAAGTTCTCAATATAAATTTTATCAAATATGATAGTCTACTTGTAGAGTTCACATAAAAAAGAAAATGCACAATAATATTAAAAACTTTTCCAAGGTGAATAGCTCTAACAGTTGGCAAAACATACTATGGAGTCATAGTAATTAAAACAGTGTAGTATTAGAATGAGATTTGATAGATTGATCAATGGAAAGAAACAGGTCCATTTTTATATGAAAGTGTAGTTTATGATAGGGTGGTATTTTAGGTAAACAGAATTCAACAAATGGTCTTGGTTCAAATGGCTAACCATTTGGTGGTGAATGTTTATACATTTATCCATCAAGTATTTTTGAATGCCTAAACATGCTGAGCAACATGCATATGGACACCGGGTGGAGTAGTGAACAAAACAGACAAAAGGATGAAAATTCCTGACTTTGTGGAGCCAACATTCTGATGGGAGAGGTAGTCAATTAGTAAAAAAAAAAAAAATAGGTAAATTATATGATGCATTAGAAGTAAAGGAGGGGTTGGGGGATGGAAAGAAAAATGACAATTTAACATAGAAAGCTTAGTAAGAAACTTCATTTAAAAAGCAAAAACTTGAAGGAGATGAGAGTGTTGGCCTTGTAGATATCTGTAGGAAGGGCCACCTGGGCCAGGAAACAGACAGTGCAAAGGCCCTGAGGCAGGAACATGTGTGTGTGTGTGTGTTGAGTTCTGTTATATGCATTTGAACTTTTATTTTTATTTTCTTAATTTTTGGGGACTTGAAGTTTCACCTCGAGGGATTGTGAACAAAGGTGTGACAAAAACCGATTTAAGCTGGACCCGCTCTGAAATCTGGGTGGTGCCCAGATTGTTGTGGTAAGAGTGGACTCGGGAAGACCCCGAGGAAGTGACTGCGGTTATCTAGGTAAGAGGTGTTGGTGGCTTGGAACAGGTGGCAGCGGTGGAAGAAGGGAGGCATGGTCAGATTCTGGATGTATTTTGAAGATAGAACAGACAGAATTTGCTGATAGATTGGGCAGGGGTGCAGTGGGGAGAGGCATGAAAGGTGACTTCACGGGTTTTGAGAGGAGCCTTGGAAGGCTAGAGCTGTTGTTAATAGAGGCAGGAAGGCTGTGGGTAGAAGCAAGTTTGTGGGGAAGATCGGGGCTCAGCTTTGGACATTTGAAGGTTGAAATGCCTATTAGACATCTAAATGGAGATGCTGGTTGGAGTAAATACTCATGTCCCCAGTGAGGAGAGAGCTGGGTTTGGCATATGTCTGGAAACGGTCAGTGGAGAGACCTGCGCTGCCAGTGGAGAGTAGCCTCCAGCCATATGTGCCACTGAGCACTTAAGATGCAGCTAGTCTCGCAGAGAAGTGCTTGAAGTATAAAATACACACTAGATTCTGAAGGCTTACAATGAAACAAAGTAGAATAGCTCTTAATGATTTTTTTTATATTGATACATTGAAATGATATTTTGGATATATTCAGATAGATAAAATAGAGTATGCAAATTAATTTCACTTTTAAGAATTGTGGCTACCAAAAAAAATGTTTAATTGCCTAAGAGGCTTGCATGATATTTTTACTGGAACACGTGGGTCTAGATGGTCATTAATGGTGTGAGCAGGATGAAGTCACTGTGTGGTCGAGAAGAAATCTGAGGTAGAGAGGGTGAGGAAGAGTCACATAGAAGGAGAGAAGGAGAAGCGGGGGAGGTTGGCAGGAAAGCAGGAGACCCGAGGCTGTCCGGGCAACCGAGGCCGGAGAGTGTTGCAGGCAGGAGGGAGCTGTCTTGTGGCCAACGCTGCTGATGGGCTGAGGGAAGGCTGAGAATTAACCGCTGAAATTAGCAACGCGGTCACTGGATGCTGAGAGCATTTCATTCATATAATACTTTCACGTTCCTACGCTGAGCTGTTGCTGGAGGTACTACAATGAACAAGGGGGGCTGGTCCCTGCCTGCCCAGGGCTTACAATATACTGGGGGCAGGGGGACAGGCATGCAGGGCGAGTCCTTGTCATCTGAAAGGAAGGTGAAGGAGGACAGTGCAGGAACCAGAAAAAGTCTGGAGGCTGTGTCCTGAAGACCCCAGAGATATTCTTACCCACGATTTGAAAACCCCATCCCTGGGCCCAAAGTTCTCCACCTTGACTCCCCAGTGTAGACCCTGGGCTATGATAACATGCTAGGGCTTCCCAATGGTAGAGAGTCCTCACAGCATTCCCATAAAGGGGTCAGGGTTTGAAGCCAGGGCTGTCTGGCCTCACAGCCTATGTTCTCGATCACTCTGCTCATGCCCTGATGTCCATGGGGACACAGACAGTTACAATAGGCTCTTCTCTTTGACAGCAGGAAGCCCTTGGGCTGCAGTGTCCCCCAGTCCTGGCTTTGCAGCCAGCCCTCCCCACTATGGCACTTACTCATTGAGTTACTTTAAGTCCCTTCAGCCTTAGTTTGCTCATCTGGATAATGGAACCAATAAGACAGAGCAACAGCACATTAGTGACCAACCACACTCTCTATTAGGGGTGGTATTAGGCTGGGAGGCTCAAGCCAGACCACAAAGCTGCAAGTGCTTTGGAAACTGACTCCGGGGGAGGGTGGGCAGAGCGACTGGCTGCAAGCTCACCTGCAGAGGGGGGCGGGCACTGGGGCAGGCATAGCCTCCGAGTCCTCCCTGGCCTGTGTCCTCAACAGCTCTGAGCCCCATTCTGGTGCCCCTGAAGGTCAGGCACCCTCCCTGGCCCCCGCGGCCCTCTCCTGCCTCCGCCTGTCCCCTCCGCTCTGGATAAACAGCACCTCTGCCTGCCTGCCTCCTCAATCCCTCACGCTTCACCAGAATTAAATTCATCATTCATTTTTTATGGTTTATACATGGTGTAATTTATGTTTTCAAATATATTGAGGTCACACTTTCGCAGAAAAAAAGTATTTCACATTGAAATTGAAGGCATGTGTGTTCCATTAAATGGGGATGTTTGGGATAATTTTAAAAGGCTAAAAGTAGTAGAAAGTAACATTAAAATAAAATTTGAGAGATGTAATTACCCCTAATCGCACCATAAAATAATCAATACTGCATTCCATTATTTCTGACTTCCCTAGTTATAGCTTTTTTTGTTAAGCTCTTGAATATTGATGAGGTGAAAGGGTCGTGTCTTCTGGCGGAGGTCTGATGGAGGTGGAATTAAGGTGGTATCCTCTCCGATGATCCTGTGGAGACTCGGCGTGGAGACTCGGCGTGGCTCCTTCTCGGCTGGAATCCCTGAGGGGAGCGCCAGCCTCCCGATCCGTACAGTGGTCTGCTGTCCAGCTCCCCCCCCACACACACACAGGGTCTGGTGGAGAGGCCAGCGGAGGCTGTGGGCGGGGCCACATTTGTTCTTTTGGGTTACATTTTTTAGAGCACTTATTCTGTTTTTGTTTGTTTGTTTGTTTGTTTTTTTGTATTTTTCCGAAGCTGGAAACGGGGAGAGACAGACAGACTCTTGCATGCGCCCGACCGGGATCCACCCAGCACGCCCACCAGGGGGCAACGCTTTGCCCACCAGGGAGCGATGCTCTGCCCCTCCGGGGCGTCGCTCTGCCGTGACCAGAGCCACTCTAGCACCTGGGGCAGAGGCCAAGGAGCCATCCCCAGCGCCCGGGCTATCTTTGCTCCAATGGAGCCTTGGCTGCGGGAGGGGAAGAGAGAGACAGAGAGGAATGGGGGGGGGGGGTGGAGAAGCAAATGGGCGCTTCTCCTATGTGCCCTGGTCGGGAATCGAACCCGGGTCCCCTGCACGCCAGGCCGACGTTCTACCGCTGAGCCAACCGGCCAGGGCCTAGAGCACTTATTCTGTACCAAGCTCTGTGCTAGCCACATGGATGCACCAACTCGTCTTAAAAACAACCCTCTGCAGTGGGTGTCAGTAAGAATCCCCACTTTACAGATAGGCACACTGAGGCTTTGTGGGATAGAGTAAGTTAACACGGGGTGGAGTTGGGATTTGCACTCATGACTGTGCTCTAGCCACTGTCTCTGCCACATCCCAAGAAGTCCAGCCTCTGACTGGGAGGTAGGCAGAGAGATAGAAATGCCAGCAAGAGAAGGCTGGGGTGCTAAAACCCCTGGGTGAGCATAGCTCACTGTCGTCACCTAAGCATGGTTATCACTGGCCACAGTGGTGTGGGCTTAGGCAGCAAACCTCTGTCCTTTCCCTACAATTTAGTCAGTGGGTTCACTTCTCGGAGCCTTCACGCTCCCATCTGTAAACGGGAACAACAGTAGAACGCCCCTCCCTCAGCATGTGGTGTAAGGGAGCTCGTGCTGAGCAGTGCCAAGCAAGTGGGAAGTGCCAGTCAACAGTACCTATGCTAGCTTCGGCAACACTGACAAAGAGGCCATGTCTCTTTTCTGGCCTCAGTTTCCCCATCTCTAAAATGCCCCGGGTGGGCACTTGAGCTGGACCACAAAGCCTTGCCCCTCTCAGGCGGTCTGTGTTCCATGACCTCTGTGCTGCGGTTCCGCCACGTGGGGACAGACTGCTTGTGTGATAGCCCAACCCCGAGCCCCCCACAGGGTCACATATCTCAGGGCTGCTCCCCAGCCTCTCCCTCCTCCACCTCAAGGAACCTGCACCCTTTCAAAATACAGATCGTTTTCCTGGGCTCAGGACTGGGCCCTATGGAAGCCCACTTACCCAGTGAGAGCACTAAGGTGGTCCTTTGGACCCTTGAGCCGAGGTTTGAAGTCTGGATGCCCTTCTGTGCAGAGCCTGGACACCCTTGTGTCCAGCATTTGTGGATATCCTTATAGCTGCTACCAGGATATCTGTGCATCAGAATCGAGACATCTCCCTACTCAGAACCCAGATAACCGCATGCTCAAAACCTGGCCACCTCATAGCGCACTGTTCACAGTAGCTAAAAGGAGGCAACAGCCAAAATGCTCATCAATGGAGAAACAAAATGTGGTATATCCATGCAAGGGAATATTACTCTGCCACAAAGTGGAACATGACACACAGGAATGGGCCTTGGAAACATGATGCCAAGAGAAAGACGCCAGAGACAAAAAGCCAGACGGAAGGAGGAGCATGATCCCGTCTATATGAGGTACCTAGAATCGAGGAAGTCATTCACAGGGCAGTGGAGGAAGTGGTTCCCAGGGGCTGGGGGCAGCAGGAAATGGGGAATTAGTATTTAATGGGCACCGAGTAGGCAAATCCAGGACAGGCATGTCCATCGAGACAGAAGGCAGATAAGTGGAGGGATGGGAAAATGGAGAGTGACCACTTAATGGGCGTGAGGTTTTTTTTGGGGGGGAGGTGATGAAAAATTTCTAAAACTGGGGAGCTAATATCAGAAATGTGCTCGTGGCCACTGTCTTGTACACTTTCAGATGCTAACAGCAGTAAATTTTATGTCCTGTGTATTTCATCACAATAAATTTCTTTTTTTTTTTTGGTACATCTGGCCACCCCAGGGCCCAGCTCACACTCTGCGCGAGGCTGTGGGTCCGGGCTGCCCACCCCCAGCACATTAGAAGCCTGGGACAATAGGGAGTTGATGATCAGCTCACTCCCTCTGTCATTACCATTAATAATAAACAACAATAGAGTGTATTTTTAAAACTTTCCCTAATGGAGATTCCCAAGCAGCAACCAAAACACTCATATTACCCACTGGTCCCCTAAAACGACTGACACACAAAAGCCGCATGGGCCGAGATAGATGCTTCCTGGCATCTAGTCAGTGCCCCTCCCTCCTCCCAGCTTGTCCCAGTGGCACCAGGGACAAAGGCAAGCGGGGTGGGTGGGGGGGTCTCCTGCATCCTCTGGATCCTTGCTAATGCCTTGGCCCTTTGACTCAGTTTCCCCCACAGCTGCCCTCTTTCTGCCTGTCTCTCCAGAGGCTATGCTTAGGGGTGTAAGGAAGGGACACTAACCCTGCAGTTGGTGGAGTGGCATGGGCATTGTTGACCGCACTGGGCACTCTGATGTCTCAGACTGGCTTGCTGGGACCATCAGTCCTCTGACATATTTCAGAGGGGACCCAAAGCATTGATTACACAGTGTGTGGGGGGGCATGCTCAAGGTCTCCCAGCACAGAAGCTGTGGAACAGGGACCAGCTGGTCCACTGTGGCTCTTACATTTCATGCTACTGCTCGGCAAGGGCAGCGCGGGTACATCTCAGACTCTGGGGGTAAAGAGACCTCCCCGTGGGGAGCCAGGCCAGGCAACTCGCTGGCTTCCCCAACCATCAGTTTTCCCATCGGTAAAGGGGAGCAAGGACGGCATCTCCCTCATCGTCTGGGGAGATTACAGAGATGATGGGTGTGATAGCTCAGCACTCTGCTGAGGAAGTGATGACCACTCTCTCAAAGATGTGTCCGAGCCCAGACCTGTGCCACCTTCTCCCCTTCTAACCTTCCTGGGTCCACCTGGTAGCCTGGCTTAGGGCCCACTGAGCTCTGATGTGATGGGCTCATCCCAACGTCTGCCACACATTATTGAGCACTCACTCACATGCTTTGTGTGGTCCTCAAGTAGCCCTGGTTGAGGGAAACTGTTGTCCCATTTTACAGATGGGGAGACTAAGGTTCAGAGAACTTGCTGGATGTGGGACTCAAGTGGCACCTCTGATTCAAGAGCTGTTGATTTTAAACACTATGCAATGACTGAATTGGAGTCAGGGGTCCACCCTGGTACAGAGCAGGGCCCCCTGTGTGCATGTTTCTGGAGTGAGGGCACATGGCTTATCAATTCTCAAAGAGATGACAGGCAGGTCTGTTTAAGTTCCCATTTATCTACTTAATGACTATGTGGTCTTGGGAAAGTCCCTTCTTCCCCCATGCCTCAGTTTCCCCATTTTTCAAACAAAGGGCTCTACTGAAAAAATCTCTTAAGATCCTTCCAAGCTTTGGCATTCTCAGAGCCTCCCATTGGATTCCTTCTCCCCTCCCCCTCCTACACCCCCTCACTCCTCATCCTAGTCCTGGCCTCCCTGTCACAGCCTTGTGAAAAGTTAGGGGTCCAAGCCAGCAACCAAATTATGGGCTAGAGGTAAGGCCCATCCTTGACCAGGATATGTCATGGAGAAGCCCTAAGAACTTAGGGCTGAGCCTCCTCTACCTCCTTCTCCCCATCCTCCCCTTTGTGGTCAAGAAGGGCCCCAGCCAGACCCTGTCCAGAGGTCCTAGAGCCCCTTGGTGACCCCTGAGCCAGCCACAGCCCACCATCTGGTGAGATTTAATTGGATTCAATTGATAACCATAACAAGAAGCCTCTTTAAAGAAACTTCGGAAATGAAAGGGAGGCCATTAGGAAATTTACATTTGCGAATATGATGTTTAATTAGCAATACCGATAAATTAATAGGAGAATCTTGTGGTGGTTCTGGGTTCATAAAACACCAGCCTCAGTTGGCAGAAGAAGACTGTGGCAGCCCAAAGCCATCTGAGGGGAGAAGACGGGGCCACCAGCTGATCACGCACACTTGGTGCCAGCTGCACCCACTCGTCCTGTGCCCCCCACCCGTCCCTCAATGGAGACGGGGGCAGAACAAAGACAGCAAGAACCGTGGAACTGGGAGGGTTTGAGTTCATATCCTGGCTCAGCCGCTTGTTCCTTGGAGAAGTCCCCCACCGTCCGAGACTCCTGGTCCTTATCTGTCTAATGGGGATAATGATAATTCCCACCTCACAGCGTTGTTGGGAAGATTAAAGGAATTAATATGGGTAAAAGTGCATAGAACAGAAAGAAGCTGGCACAAAATAAGTGTTAGTTATTACTGCTGCTGCTGCTCCTACTATTATTATTATTAATGAGATAACGAATGGGAAGCACCTGGCGTGGAGGAAGGACTTGATAAATACTAGGCATTATTGGCTTTTAATTTTTCTTTTCTGAGCCTAACTCGCTCTTCTGGGCTCCTGGGCACCTTGGATGGCCACCCTGACAGCACTTTTATCACCCGACCTGGCCCCCTTGGAGGCACTGTCACTGCTCAGGTGGAGACTGTGTCTTGCTTCCTACCAATCCCTGGCCAACAGCAGGCATTCAAACACATTTGTAAACAAACGCAGGAGACTCAGCTCCGACAGGTGCCTCCCCAGTTTATAGACAATTGATAGTTCCTGACTGATTTCAGGGTTTGCTCGGGTTTCCCTTCAGTCTGACCCCCACGGCCCCCAGTGACTCAGTCACCTCATCTACCTCCTGGGCCGAAGGCTCCCTGCCTCCCCCCCCCCAATCATGATAGTTCCCTCCTGCCCCCAGCCTCTGCATGTGCAGAACTTATCTTGGGGAGCCCTTCTCTGCTGATAAACTTTTCCTCCTTCGCCGAGACCCAGCCTACCAAGCCCCCTCTGACTCCAAGCAAGAATTAGAGTCAGCCTGTGGGGCTGGGAACCGAGGACTCAGTCACCAGACCTCCTCCCTGCCACCACCATGGTGCCCAATACTTGGAACAAGGACTTGCCAGTTGGTCCCTTCAAAGAAGCTAGTGCATAGTCCTCCAGAAGCTCAGAATATCCACCTTCTGTGGGGTCCTGGACCTGTTCCATACCTCCTCCCAAAGAAGACCTTCCCACCTCTCTTGGTTCATACCTTCACCACCATCTTTTACATTGCCTTGTAATAATAATCTGGCTGCCAGTTGTCTCTCCCTCTAGGGCTTGGCTCAAAATTGAGCCTTCCATCTCTTCCCCTCTCCAGGAACAAAGCCTGCCCTGCTTGATTCCATCAATAAACAAATAAGAAAATCAGGGAGTGGGTTTAAATGGTGCCTCCTCCAAGAAGTCCTTCCTGATCATCCTAGCTCTATTTGTGTTCATTGCACCTCTTTGTTGTTTTTCTTCCCACAAGATTATCAGCTCTTCAAAGGCAAGGACCTTCTTGTTTTGTTTATTGTGGCCTTCCTGGCACCTCTCCTGGAGCCTGTCACATGGCTATGCTAATAAGTATTCACTGGATAAGTGAATGAATGAATGAATGAATGAATAAGTAAATGACTAATGTACTGAATGACTAAGCAAATGAATCAATGACTGACTGGTGAATGAATGAACACAAGAATGAAAGAATGAATGGATATGATCTTGAATGACAGGTAGAAAGAGTGCTTCCCTGGCTGGGGGAAGGGCCCAGCTCCTCCCCAGCCCTGGCCTCCACCATGATCTTGTTTCCCTAATTGTTTATTAAGTTATGTAAAGTATATAGAAAACACGACAATAATTAAAGCAGACACAACAACAAGTAATTAATTGCATTTCCAAAATTTGATCCATGCATATGAATGAATGGGAGGTCACAGATTCATTCGCGGAGGAGTCCCCACACTCCCCCATGCTCTCCAGGGAACAGAGGTAGGGGGAGTCTTTGCAGGGTGGAGCTCAGAGAAGTCAGGAGGACAGCCCTGGGGAGGCTGTCTCCTCTTCCTCACTCTCTTTGCTTAGTCCTAGCTCCCCAGGTGTGAGGACAGTGGGGGGAGGGATGCATGGAAGCCCACAGTGGGAAGGGGGAAGCCTTTGGTGGCCAATCTCCAAGGTGAGGGGAGATGACCACAAGCTCATCAGGGGATGTGTCTCTAATCCCAGAGCACTGGCCACATGAAAAGGTTCTGGGTTGCTCGCCTGAAAACAGATCAAATCTTGACCTGTATTGAGTCAAGAGGTCTGAACAGAATCTGTGTCCATAGTTAAAATAAGCTCTCCAGGTATCCTGGAGGCTTTGGGAACTTTTGCCCACTAAACTAAGGCAGTCCCTCCAGTCTCAGGTCCAGAACTGCCCTCCCTCCTCACCACCCACCCCCTTGGGAGGGCCAAAGGCAGGGCAAGTCTGGATAGGAGGACAGCTGCTCTGGGGTGCAGGACGCTGGAAGTGGCAGGGCTGTTGGCCCCAGTTTAGAAATTCCATATTTGTTACCACGGCCAGAAGGAGCTCTGAAGAACAGGGGAAAGTGGGGGGTGAGGTCCCCAACACGAAGAACTGTGTCTGTGGCTCTTAGTTCTTCTAGAAATGTCCACTCTTCCAGGAAGCCTTCTCAGCCTCAGGCTAAGTTGAATTCCCAGACTCCGGTCCCTTAAAAAAGCAGAGACTCTACCTCTCTCTCAGCACTCATTCTCTGCGAAGTGAGCTACCTCTCTCCCTGCGATGGGGCTGAGTCTGGCCCATCTCTAACTCCAGAGCCTGGGTATGATGCCAGGGTGGGTACCCGGCAGGGGCACTGAGACCCCGTCATGTCTTCAGCCTGCCCCAGAAGGCACCTGCAGCTTCTATCAATAGTCCTCATCACTTGGATGCAAGCACCCCAAGGGCATCTCTAGCCATAGAAACAAGCTTGTCCCCCCTGTGACCCTGAATCAATGACAGATGGGAATTGGTTAGACAAATACTCCAGCTCTGCCTCCCTCCCCCCATACACCTTGGGACAGTCCCGAAGTGAGCTCTAGTCTGCAGGCTACACGAGCCCTGGTTGCCCAAAACAGCAACTGCTGGTTGACACACCTTCCCCGGTTACCTCCCCACCCCCTATGGTTCTTCTCAAATGACACATAATCAGGTCCTCAGTCTGCTTTTGGGACATCCAAACTGAAAAAGCGACCATATGAGGACCTCACCTTGCTAACAAGAATTAGCCTGGGGGACCCTGGGTTTTTGTGCACAGCCCTGCCCGGCCCTCATCTCCCCTGGCTCATGCAACCTAGCAATGCAGGCATTGCTTTTATTCCCAGTTTACAGATGAAGAAACTGAGGTTCTGAGTGGTCAGGATTCTCAGTTGAGGTCACAGAGCCAAGCAAACATCCGCTGAGGGCTGGAACCTGGGCCTCACTAGAAGGAGCGAGATTCCAAGATAAGGATTGCTAATAGGTTATCAGGTATCATTGCCCTGAACTATGGTTTCAAAACTATTGGGAGACCATAGACCTCCCATGTGTGGTGTTGCCAGTCTGGGCTCCAGGGCACTGGAGTTTGCAATCCATTTTCAGTGATCCCAACCAGGTGCTGTCCCAGTGGGGAAGGCTTGTGGTCCTGTTCCAGGTTCAAGTCTGACCTCCTGGGCGTGGGGTCCAGGACACAAGAGGACAGTCTGGGTACAAGGATGCAGTTCCTCTTCCTCGCTCCAGGCCTCTTGGCTCCTCCTGGCCTCAGGCTCTGGAGAGGGTAAGGCCGAATTCCAATCTGACCCGTGTGATCTTGGACTATGAATACAGACTCAGTTTCCTATCTGTAACATGGGGCTCGCAGTCCTAGTTTGCAGGGTGTTGCTGGGACCGGAGATCCCAACACACGCCAATCACTCAACAGGTGCGCAACAGATGGGCTAGAGACACTTCCCAGTGGCCCCAGGTCCCGGCTGAGATGGTCACCCCCGCCTTCTGGCTTAGTAAGACCAGCAGTGGGTCAGGCGGATAGCAGGAATGACTGGGGGTGGGGAAGGGTGGGGGTATGTCAATGGAATCTTCTCAGTGAGGAGAGCCATGAGGCCCAGCTCCCTGGGAGCCTGCGTGATCAGGAGCTAAAGCAGCCGTTAGAGCTCAGCTGAGACCTCTGCTCCCCTTCTCATGACCTGCTTGTTAGAAGGAGTTGGTGGGCCCAGAGAACAGGTGGTCATGGTGGTGGACCCCAGGGATCACAGCCAGCCTAGGGACATCCCAGGCCTGGTGAGGGCTTGCTCTCCGTTACTGGCCTCGACTCGTGTCCTCTGCCACCTGGCATCTCCAGGTGGAGGGCAGCCAAGAGGGTCCACTCCTCCCAGAAAGGAGCCCCGGGACCCTTAATCTAAAATGACAGATAACCACATAGACATAGTGAGCTTCCCTGTATTTACTTTACCTTTCTTTTAAAAAGAATATCTCAATGTTCTACAGAAACTTGGAAACACTTGTGAAATTGTACTATTTTTTGATAACATTATAATTATGTACTTAGATATTTACCATGAGCTATAGAGACAAAAATGGCACCAAATAAGTGGCACCGGTTTTTATAAACGAATTCAATCCTGTTCTCTTTTCTTTCTTGCCTTCCAGCTGACCCTCTACTGAGTGGCACTCCTGCCTCTGCCCACCTCCTGGTGCAGAAGCCATAGGGTGAGAGGGAGCGGATGTCCCTATCCCACTCCCACCCCCGGATCACACGAGCCCAGGCAGCCCTGCTCCAGGCTCTGTAACCTCCGCCACCTCCCCAAACGGAGTCCCCTGTTTTCGGGTGGGTGGAGGTTGCTCCCCAGACGTGGAAGGAGGGCAAGGGCTGGGCGGCTGGGTCAGGAAGGGAGGACAGGGCGGGGAAGTTCCTTCCTTGGGCAGCGCTGGGCGGGGAAAAGACACCTGCTGAGTCCACCTGGTCCGGACTAGGTCCGAGCGGCAGCGGTAAGCTGTCCCCGCGCAGCCCAGAGTCGCCGGTAGGGGGCGCCTTGGTCATGCATTATTCATCGCGGAGCCGCCCGCCCGCGCCGCCGCCACCTCCCTCGCTTTCCCCGCGCAGGCTGCGGGCTGCGCCGAGGAGCGGGAGCGAGGAGCCTTCACAATATTGTGGCAGCTCCGCGAGTGATGGCTCAGGGGAGGCGGGGGTGCGCAGCCTTGGCGGCAGGCGGCGGGAGCTGCCTCTGGGAGGGGTCGGGGTTGGGGGCGATGCTGGGTCACACGGCCCAAAGGGGGCTCAGGCTGGTTTAGCTAAGGGCATAGTCTTTAACATTCATCTGTCCTTCTTTCCTTCCTTCCTTCTTTCCTTCCTTCCTTCCTTCCTTCCTTCCTTCCTTCCTTCCTTCCTTCCTTCCTTCCATCAGTCAGCCAACACTTAGGAGCGTGTGCTCCGTGTGAGGTGAGGTGTAGGGGATGTAATGGCGAACAAGGTAGGCATGGTCCCTGGCCTTATAAAACTTAATCTGCGAGTGGGGGAGGGGAAGACAGATAAATAGCATGTAAAGGCATAATTAAGATAATTCCAGATAATGACAAGTGCTCTGCATAAAACAGAACACACGGGTGTGTCAGGGAGTATGTGTTGGGAACTGTTTAGGTGGCCAGGAGGGCTTTTGTGACAAGGTGACATTTGTGCAGAAAACTGAAGAACGGCAAGGATGAGCCTGACCTTGGCCAGTGCCTGGGCCTCTGGGAGTGCTGTAAAGGTCAATGCCTCCCTCACACATACCCCAAGAAGCAAGGAGGAGGGGGAGGCCCTCATGCGGGCTGAAGGGATCCCCACCCAGTTCTCTGGGCTGCAGGCGCCCCCGGAGGCCAAGGCGGAGGCAGGTACCTGGCTGGGCCTGGAGTGTGGGCATGGGTGTTGAAAGGAGCAGGTTCCAGTTGCCCCTCCCCACCCGTGCACGGACCCTGGGCTGGGGAGCGTGGGGTCATGAGTTTCAGCATCTTAGGCCTCCGCGATGGTCTTGCCACCCCCTCCCCCGCGGCTGCCTCCCAGGTCTTTGCTCTAGGTGGGCAGGGGGCACAGAGGGCGTGGGCGCGGGTCATCACCAGCATCGGATTTCCTTTCACTTGTGCAAAGACTCGTTGACGCCTGAGCACATCAATATCCTTAATGACAGTGAGAGGCGCTGGGACTCCAGACAGCCCATGGCCCCCCTCCACCTCCTGTGCCCTCTCCCCTCTTCGCTAGCTCTCCCTTCCTCCTTTTCTCCCTTATTCTTCATCTCCTCCATCTTTCTCCTCTCTTGCCCTGCCTCTCTCTCTCTCTCTCTCTCCTCTCTCCTTTCCTCTTTCTCTGTCTCGATATCTTTTTTTCTCTTTTCTCTCCCCTCCCCTGCCCTCCTTTCCTTTTCTCTTTCTCCCCCAGGACCCCACAGCTCCTGTGCATTCACAAACTTTCATCCCGAAGCTTAAGGGGACTGCAGCTGGACCCGTCCCTCTGTCTGTCTGTCTGTCCATCCCCAGCTGGGCCCCCCTGCCTTTCCAGGAGGCAGCCAATGCCTGTGGCAGGGCCCCCAAAGCGGGGCCTAGGGAGAGGCGGCTGAGCCTCCCGCCACCACCCAGAGGCACACACACCAGCTTTGAGCTTTTGCCTTTTGCCCAAAGGCACACGAGCGTTTGCCTCCCACTGCCCCATGCCATGCTGGGAAATTAAAGAGCCAAGTTTGGGTGTGGGGCCTCACGGGAGAGGGGAGAGTTTTGGGGAGGTTTTTCTGTTTTGTATTTTTTATGGCCATATATAATTTCGCATTTCTCCCCTCAGCCCCTGCCTCCTTGGCTCCCAGATGTGTCCCACATTGAAGAATTATCTCTCCTCCCTAGAGTGAAATAAATGCAATCAATATGAGTATTGCTCTCAGGGCCTTGAAATATTACATTAATGTTCCATGTGGTGACATTTTAGCTGGAATTTTCAAATACATTATGATGGTTCAAATTAATATTTATCAGATCAGCTTTTATATTTTGCAAAAGAGAGAGAGAGAGGGAGAGAGGGAGAGAAAAGGAAAGACAGAGAGAGAGCATTATTAAAATACAAAATGCAGATCAAGTCTAAAATCGATGGTCCATTTTCCCAGCACTTTCCAAGGGCTGTCTTTTGCTTTCTGGGTTTGTTTTTAAATTTATTGGTGTTTCAGGCAAATCTATCGGGCTCCCTGGGCCCCCTGGTTGGCCTCCCCTCCTCACTCCCTCTCATAGGATACAGGCTCTTCCTTTTCTGTCTTTCTCTCTTTATTATCCTGAAATGTAAATTACGACATTAGCCCGGTCCTTATTTTTTTTTTAAACTCTCTGATGATTAAATCTGCTACACGACATCCTTGTCCTTTCTATAAATTAAATCATCTTGGCTTTGCACCTCCAGCTCAGGGCGGGTTGTTGCCCGGGTCTGGAGGCATCGGGCAGCTGCAGCTGACGGCTGGGGTCCTTGTCCCCCTTCTGGAGGGGACACGGGGGGCCTTTGTGGGGGCAAAGAGGCCGCCTCCCTGGCTCCTGTTTTTCCAGTAAATAAGAATTGGAGGGAGGAGGTGGTAGCAATCATACATTCCACTTTATTCCAGTCCCTTCCAAACTGATTACTCTGTGAAGTGGAAAATCCAGGCAGATTAATGGTTTAATTCTCTTTCTCTTTTCTTTTGCTTTGTTTTCTTTTTCCCCTCCTCTCCTTTTTGCATCCCTTTCCCCTTTTCAGAGTTGTATTCATAAGAAGACTGAGCCGCTTTGGCGAGGGGCACACAAAGCTGCGATGTGGACAGGGAGCTGGAGGCTCCCCACCCCACCCCGCCCCTCCCCACCCCGCTCTGCCCAGAGCCGCAAGGGTTAACAACGCCCACCCAGCCTTTAACTTTCTCTCTTTGATGATTTTCCATTTCCCCCCTCCTCAAGTTCTGGGTGAGAGTTTGAACTAGATCGAGCATTTATTGTCGTATGCACAAAGATATAACACACACACATGCACACACACACACACACACACACACACAACACCCCCACCCAGTCGCAGGTCACACGCGTGCACACACAAGCACGCACATCAGCGCAGCTGCACAGACACTCTGAGCGGATCTGCATAAAGGGAGCTGCCCTCCTGATTTCTCTCCGCTGCTGATCCCGCCAAAAGAACGACAGGAAACTTAAAAAAGAAAAGGAGGAGGGATCGATTATTCGACCTGTACTTGAACCCGACTGAAAGAGATAAAGCGGAATTTTCAATAGGTCCCCTGCCCTTTTCACCAGGAGGGAAAGAGGAGAAGAAAAACAAGAGATATTTATATGACAGCAGCTGCTGAAAATAGCATTTCGGAGCCATAAAAAAAAAAAAAGGCAAAAAAGAAATCCAATGGCAGAAAAGGCAAGAAACTCCTTGTCTGCTCCCCAAAAGGCAAAGCAGGCGGCGGGCGTCTCGGCTGGAAATGCATGCATGCCTGCTATAGATCTGTTTGAAATTATACTTGTCATTGAGGGGGAATTTATGCTTCTATTGATCTGCAAAAGGAAAATATTAAATGGTTTGGTTTTGATCTTTTGGTGACCCCAAGGTCAAGGGTAGTAGCGGATTAGTATTCATAGAATTCATCACGGAATTGCAGCCTGCATCCACTTTATGCAAACATGCTCAAAACACGCCTGGTGAAGCAGGCAGCAAATGGCCAATGACAAGGAAAAAGCCAACAGTACTCCCTCCTACATGCTGGGGCTTGCCCCTTCCCTCCCCTGGGGGAGAAAAAGGAAGGAAGAGTATAGGAACCAGTGGATGGGCACATGAAGACACCCTGAGACTCCCCTGGGCTTGTACAAAAAGTGGGGTTCACAGGTTGGGACAAGGACACAAGTTCAGATTGCCTGAAACCAGGATTCGGCGTGGGGCTGAGGGATTCAGGAACACGGTGGGGGGTCCACGCCGGCAGGGAGGGGCACCATACTTGGAGCACCCAGGACATCGTGGGAAGGGCGATGGTCAGACCCACACGGGCACATGCGTGTGCACACGCACTCAGCCATCAGAAAACTGGGTCTTTTCTGAAGGGAGGAACACAGAGTGTTAGCCAGCGGACTGAGAGGGACAGTCCTCCCCAAGGCTGACATTGCTTCTGTGTTCCACCCTAAGGATCATCCTTAGTGTGCACACCACTTGAGTGCCCAGCTGGGAAGGGGAGAAAGGCCAGGCGCATGTGCTCCCCTAACCTGCCCAGGCCCGTCGGCTCCCCCCTCTGTCGATGGCCACGGAACCCACGTCCAAATGTGTGTGCAAAAGGGGCACACGTGCAGCCCCTGGGGACAGGCCACAAACACCCCTCCTCACCCTGTGTTCAGCACACAAGTGCCCTCTTAGCAGAGTCTGTCCCCAGTGGTGGGAACATTTGGTCAGTAACAGTCACTTGCCAATGAACTAAAAATAACCCAGCGAGCATATCCCTGCAATGGCAGGAATTCTGGCTGGCCGGCTGATCAGGGGGCCAGTAGGGGGCACAGATCCCAATTCCCCATTGGGGGCCAAAGGAGCAGACCTCTGAGGGCAACATAACACTGCTCAATGTTTATCAAGGTGCTGGCTACTTCTGTGCTTTACCTGCATTATTGTCTCAAGACCTACAACAACCTGACGAGACTGGGGTGGTGAATGTCCCATTGTATAGATAAGAAGACTGAGGCTCAGAGAAGTCACGTGTGCTCAAGGTCTAGGTG
Organism: Saccopteryx leptura; assembly: GCF_036850995.1. NCBI lineage: Eukaryota > Metazoa > Chordata > Mammalia > Chiroptera > Emballonuridae > Saccopteryx > Saccopteryx leptura. The sequence continues at coordinate 90,765,948 of NC_089505.1, read as the reverse complement.
CTGTCCTGATGCCAAAGTCTACTACTCTCTTAACCGCTGTGCTCTAGTGGCCTGCCACAGTCCAAGCAAATTCCAGAGTTGGTCCACACTTTGAGTTTGGGATGAGGACAGGAGCTTGGAGGCCTTAGGGGGCCTGGGGACTATCAGGAGGGAGAGGTAGAGTGGCCCCAGCCCTGCCTCCTGGTCCCCGTGAAGGAGGACGGCGTTCTGCCTATTAATCATGTTTCATTTATATTAGCTTGACTCGATCTACTGTATATTTGAAATGGATTTAATTTTAGATCACGCACTATGGAAGGGGGCCAGTTTGGTGTAAGAAGCATTATGAATATTTTCCATAAGCTGGATATACATTATCCAGGGACAGATATATGAGCAGAAGCCCCAGGCTCCTGGCTGGGGGAAGGGGGCTGCTCTGTCCTTCCTCTCGCCCCCCCCCCCACACACACACTCCCTGCAGCCCAGGGACCCAGGGCTCCGAAGGGAGCCCTCTCTGCCCCCTGCCCTGTGGGAGGTGGTGGGGGTGTCTTAGCCTCATCTTTCCCCTGCCCGTGAGCTCATCCCACTGACCTTGAAGCTGCTGCTTCTCCCCACGGTTCCTGCCGTGAGTACAAGCCTCAGAGCTGTGTACAAGGAGGGGGCAAGCCTGGCCAGCCAGGACCCCAGAGCTATGGGAGGCACAGACAGGGCCCAGCCGAAGTGCAGGACAGGGGGTGGGATAGGAAGGCAAAGGCCTCAGGACTCCCACCTTCAGCCCTAAGTTCTGATGGAAGAGCAAACACGGCTTCAGGCTGGTCAGCTGGTGGGTGGGGCCTTCTTGCTTAGCTAAGCCGCACATGGGAACAGGCCAGATGTGACCTTCTCCAGAGACCCCTGATCCTGGGCTAAGGCACACCCTTTCCTAGGGGCATCCTTTCCAAGGGCATCAGAGCTCGAAGGCCCCTCTCGAGGGAACTAAAGCTCATGGTGATCAAGGAACAAGCCCATGGACATAGCGCTGGGCAGCAGGGCTGGGTCACGGCCTCCTGTCCTGCAGTTCAGGGTGCATGGGGGGATTCTGTGGGGTCCTGCCCATCCCCTGCCCTCCCCCCGGCTCCCTCCTGGACAAGTGGAGTGAGAATACCTTGCATCTTCGTGGTGACTTCCATCTTCCTCATGCCCCCCACTCCCCCCCCAGGACTCTCACACCTGTTAGCTCAGCCCAGCCTTCGCACGTGGGAGCCATGCATCACATCGTGTTTTACAGATCGAGGAAACCGAGGATCAGGACAGTTGTGATGTTTATATCCAAACCTGAACCTTTCTCTCCCTCTGCCTTCATACCTGCCCCCACCTCACTTCCCCATCTCAGTCCCCCAAGCTCCACATGCCTCAAGTCCCGCCACCTTCCTTTCTCGCCCTCACCCTCACCACCACTGAGCCACCCTTCCACAACACCCTGCCAAGACCGCCCACTTTCCTCCAATGCTCCCATCCTCTGGTCCAAGTTGCCACCATCTGTCCTGGAGCACAGTGTGCACCTCCTGGAGGGTCCTCCAACCCCCGTCGGCTCCAGTCTGCTGTCCTGTTCGCACTGGGGCCAGCGACACCTGGTTTACACGCAACATGGTTGTGTTGTACACACCCCCTCCCCTCCCGGTGTCAAACTCCAAATCCAAATGCTGGCCAAGAAGGCCCATCATCGAGGGGCTCCTGCTGGCTTCCCCAGGATCACCCCCCCTTTCCTACTCCATCCCCTGCCTACCTGGCTTTTTAGACTCTTTACCTGCCATGTGCCATGGTCCTACCCCAGGACCTTGGCACAGGTTGATCCCTCTGCCTGGATCACTGCCCTTCCCATGTCACCTGGCTAGCCGCTCTTCCGCATGCCAGCTGTACTTCCATCCCCCAGGGAAACCCATGGCCACACTCCCTTCCCAGTCCAGTCTACGTCAAGTCCCAATTCTGCTTTTTGCAAACCCATACAGACAGGGGATACTTGGGGTGTGACTATCCATAACCAGCAGGAGAGACTCTGGGCATGCGCCAGGCCCATGCAAGGGGTAGGCACCAGCCGAACTTCACCACCATGTGCACATCCATCAGTCCCTACATTGACACGGAGCATAATGCCGCCATCACCCACCCCAGCCCAGGCTGGCAGGCTTTCAGAAGTGGCATGCCACGCTTCCCTTATTCATTCTTAATTTAAGGTTTGGTGAATTGTAATAACCCTCCTTTCCCCCCAATCACTGGGGATGGGACCTCCATGTCAGCCTAGGACCAGGAGAACAGAGAGGTAATTGCATTGCACGTATGCTAATGGTTGTCTGGAGAAGACAATGGCAGCCTGGTGACGGGATGGGGCCTTAACCCAGTGTGCCTGAAGGGTAAGGGAGCCTAGGGTGGAGGCGGGGAGCCCGCTGGGGGCATGTGGGGAACTGCGAGGTCCACGGGCCACAGTATAGAGGAGAAGATGAGAGGGGCTGGGGGCCCCGTCTTGAAGGCCTGACTGGGGACAGATACCCTGGAAAGGGACGGGTGGGACCCTCTTCTTCCTCCAAGTCCTCCTGCTCCACCAGGGTACAGGCTGCTCCGCTCTCTCCTGGGACCAGAGAAGCCTCCTAGGGAGACGGAGAATCTGGGAGAACGGACACAGGGCAGGCGGGGACTCTCACCAAGCCTACTTCTGCCTCCCGCAGGCCCTGTGACAACAGGAAACCAGCCGCGCACAACCACCCCGAGCCTCGGTTTTCTTGTATTGAAATGTCTTATTTCATTCGTGTTGACCTGCAGGTTGTTCTATGTATGAAGAGATAATGCATGCAAGCAAATGGTAGGGTGCTTGGCACATGTAGGTCTTCAACCAGTTGACTTATATCCAAAGTTTCTTTTAAACTATCAGTCTGCCATGGGTGTGCCCATAGGCTGTGATGAGGTACAGTGTGGGACTGCTGGCGTCCTACCCAGAGCGGAGGTGCTTCCAGGGTGCGGGGAGGGTCTGGAAGCTCAGATGTCACCCAAGGAGGCTTCCTGTTCGTCTCCGTGGCAGCATGCTCTTGCCCCTTCACTGAGCTTATCTCAGCTGGTAACTAAATATTTGTTTTCTTGCTTATTGTCTGTCCCTCTCTAGGCTGGGTTTATCAGGGCACTTGGAACAGGGCCTGGCACATAATAGGTGTTCAATGAATATTTATTGAATGATTGAATGAGTCTCATGCAGAAAAATGGGAGCCAAAGGGTATGTGAACGGTAGGGGTTTCGGGCAGGAAGGGTGCGGTCTCCTGGACCCATCTTACCTTTGCCTTGGGCCCTGTCCCCTTCCTGTCACTGGAAGGGATTTTCCCACCTCCCTGCAGGTTCAGGAGCTGGTAAGAGAGACTGATGGAGCCCCAAGAGGGTGCTCTCTAAACTTAGGGCAGGGTGCAGGGCCCTTTCCAGGCTGCGTGCCCCCAGTGGGCCCTCCCAGGCTCTCTCTCCTGTCCTGCCCCAGGCCATGCAGGGGATCTGGGGTCCCTCAGATCCTAGCAGCCATCCCCCCCTAGCCCGTAGGGCTGAAGCTCCCCCAGGGCAGCTCAGCTGTCCCACTATGGGATCTAAGCAGAGGTCTGATACCCCTTCCCTGGGAGGCTGCAGTCCTGAATGGAGAGCCAGAGCCAGCATTGTAAGCGGATTTCTCAGGGTGCTGGGCACTCCTGGGGAGCTCATCATGATGGCCAGAGTGACAATAGAGAAACATTGGCAGTGCCCCTCCCATAGCCACAGTCCCACTGCCATGGCCTACGGGGTGCAGAGTGACCCAGGTTCATGGCCAGGGCCAGCAACCCACTTCTAGCTCATGCCAAGAGGTGTCTGAGCCAGGCTGGCCTGTGCTCAGGGTGGGGGAGGTGTGTGGGTCCTCCACGGGCCATGGGGACCCTAACAACTCCAGAGAGATGCCCACTGCACCTCCCAGGGCCCCGAGGGAGGGCCAGGCTGCAGCGTGGCTTCTCTCAGAAATTCTGAGTAGTGAGGTTGAGGGAAAAAATAGCTCTGACGACGTGGACGCTGGAGGACTGGCCTTCCAGCTCACGGAGGCTGTGGGCTGCGTGGGTGAGGGTTCTGTGACACAGAGAGCCAGTGAGGGGTGGGAGGGGCAAAGACAGCGGGAGAGAGATACCAAGGGAGACAGATGCATCCAGAGGGCGGGAGGGTGGGGAGAGACAGAGAGTAAAGGCAAGAAGGGAGACAGAAACAGACTGAAGGTGACAGCAAGCCAGGTGGCAGAGGAGTGAATGTGAGAGGCATTCTGAGACAGAGACACACGCCCCGAGGTTCTGGGGTGAGCGGCCAGCGTGAGGCCCGCGTGGAGCCAGTGTGCAGACGCGGGTGTGCGTGTGCAAGGCCCTCGGCGAGACAGAGCGTGTGCTGAGTGCTGGGCCCGGCATGTCGTGCGTCTCGGGCCCAGCATTGTCCGAGCACGCTGCTAGGCACAGACTAGTTTGGCCACTTGCTGCGTTCAATGAAAAACTAGGAGGCGGGGGGCGGGGAGACAGGTGTTCTGGGTCCAGGAGAACACGTGTCCTCCCCATGTCTGTGATCACACGTGTGCGAGTGTGTAAGTGTGTGATGGTGCCCAGGAGGGCAGGGCTCAGTTTCCCCTCAGCTGTCCTCACACCCCCTCAGCCAAGGACTGAGTGTGCAGATGTCCCCGGCTGGTGGGCTGCAGGGCCGGGGTGGGTGGGCGGCCTGACACAGCCCTCACACGGGGAGCTGGGGGGCGGCCAGGGAGCTGTCAGCAGCCAAGGGCCGGGCGGGCAGCGAAAGTGAGCCGTAAAAAGGCCACTTCTCCCCGCCACTGTTCACTTGACACTCTCTAACCCAGAGGCCACCTGTTCAGTCATCAGTCACCCAAGGAAAACACAGCTTTCCTGAAACCAGGAATTGAGCGGACTGTCTCAGAGGGGGTGAGCCTGGGGGAAATGCCTGCCCTCCGCCACTTCCAGGGGTCTGCCGGGTCCGCCCCTGGGCAGGGCGTGGACGGCTTAGAGGCTAGCATCTGGCCTCTGAGAGCCAACCCCCCCCCAAAAAAAAAGCCCCTAAAAACTCTCCCAATTTGGCAAAAACCTGGCACATTTTGGGGACTCAGGGATGGTGGGAGCCCAGAAGTGCCCCCTTTGGGTTGGTGAAGGACAGCCCCTTTCCGGAGTGGAATAGCAAGCGCTGAGTTCTAGGGGAGCTGCCACGTGGGCCGTGTCTCCCCTGTTGGGGACGGGGCAAGGGCAGGTGTGGGGCGAGGGTGGCCAAAGCCAGGCTGGGCCTTGGGGGGCGGGCAGGGTGGCTGGGGCAGGGGAGGGACCTGGCTGGGAGGCAGGCTTGGGGCTGTGCCCAGCGGTGGCGCCCGGGCCAGTGGAGGCCCTGCTGTGCCCTGCCGTGCCCCGCCTCGGGTAGCTTGTTAATTTCATCGTTTAGCCCGTTTATGGTGCTCCCAGTTGCTGTTGCTTTTATAAACAAGCATTTTGGTGACCTTCCCCTCCGGACATCAGCTCCGCAAGAATCCCGAGCCCTGAACATTTATAAATAAGCCTTCTCTCAAGTTCCACAACAGGTGTGACCTCCCCCCCGCCCCCCTCCTCTGTCCTGTCCGAAAACTGAACAGTTTCAACAAGCAAAGGGAAGCCGCCTGGGCGTCTTAAAGGGGTCGAGTGGAGGCCACGGTACGCGTGGCTGCAAGGGGGCTGGCCTTCTTCCTCCTCCTCCTCCTCTTCCAGGCTGGGGGTCCCAGAGGAGAGGGTCAGGCTGGTGGGCAGTTGAACCCCTGACCCCACTTCCCCAAAAACCCGGGCCTAGAGGCTGTGGTCTGAGAGGACTCCTCAGCTGATGGAGTGTGTCTGCGCTAGGCTTCCCCACTCCAGGGACATTTTACCAGGCTCCCCACCATTCCCCCCCCTTCTTGGCCCCACCCTGAGGTGTATAGAACACTCCCCCCTCTTCTTTCCTGCCAAAACCCCTCTGATTAATGTTCTGCAACATTTCATACGTTTATTTAACAAGCATTCATTTATTCAACCAATATTTCTTGAGCTCCTGCTCTGAGCCAGGCTCTGTGCCCAGGACATAAAGCCAAAGGACTCAGCCCTGCCCCCAAGGAGCTCACCCTCTAGTGGGGTGAACAGAAAGGCAGCGAGACAAGTGAATGGGGGGCCAAGGCTCCTGCTCTCAGTGGACACAACAGGTCTTGGAAGAAAAGAAAGGCCTCCCAATCTAGACTTGGGGGTGAAGCAATTCCTGGAGGGGCTGGTTCTTACATTGTCACCATGGAGGAGTCCAGGGGGAAAAGCATTCCAAACAAAGGGAACAGACAGGACAGCACACAGAGGCAAACAAGAACACAGCCTACAGAGGGGCTCTATGAGTTTGGTCTGGCAGGAGTGGCAGGGAAGGAAGGACCTTTAGAGCCCACCATCCACATACTTGTCCCCAACAGGAGCACAGGTCTTAGCTTTAGAAATCCCCATGAGCAGGGATCATCAGGTCTGTGACAATTGGTCCCCAGGGTGAGAGGTGAATGGTCTTTAAAAGGTTCATTTTTTAATAACATTAGAAGACAAGATGGTGGCAGTAGTTTAGTCTAAAGATGATGAAGGTGGGGATGCTGACTGAGAAAGATGAGGAAGAAGGGGAGTGATGATGATGATGAAATGAAAATGGTGTGTGTGGTCGATGGTGATGTGGCTGTTGATAAGGATAATAATAGTGGTGATTATGGTGGGGATGGTGGTGGTGGTTGTAATGGTGATGGAGGTGATGATGGTAATGATGATGATGGTGGTGGTTGTGGTGGTGATTGTGATGGCAGTGGTGCTGATGGCAGTGGTATTGGTAGTGATGAGAGCAGTTGTGATTATGGTGGTGGTTGTAATGGTGATGATGGTGGTGATGATGATTATGGTGATGGAGGTGGAGGTGGTGGTGGTGGTGATGGTGGTTGTACTGGTGATGGAGGTGGCTGTGGCGGTGGTGATGGTGGTAGTTGTAATGGTGATGGAGGAGATGGTGGTGGCAGTGATGATGGTGGTGGTTGTACTGGTGATGGAGGTGGCGGTGGCGGTGGTTGGTGCCTGTGGCGAGGCTAGTGATGGTGGTAATGGTAATGGTGGCATCACGCTAATCAAGGGTGGTGATCCCAATGGTGGTTGTCATGATGATGGCTGAATTATAACAAAGGAATATTTTCCTCAGTGTACCCCAAAGCAGGAAGGTGGAGGATCCTAATTGTGCCTGGACCCAGCCATTAAGGTCACAGTTGGTTTTATGGGTCAAGTGTGACAGTTAAAATAAGGATGAAAACAGGACAGGAAACAAAGGCAAGAACCAGAAGGACTGAGCGCTATGCAGAGTGAGGACATTATGGCACTGGGCTCAAATCCAAGTCTGTCGGCAGAGGCCTTGGGTGAAAGTTTGCTTTTGCCTGGTACCCAGCATGTGTGCAGGGTGGGCTCAGTGGCCTGGAGGGATTCTGAGGGCCTTGCCTGTCTGGGCGGAGACAGCATGAGCCTTGGCAGTGTGCATCCTGGGAGCAGCCCGGGGCAGAGGGGGCCTGGTGTCTAAGGGAGGAACCTGGGGACCTCAGACCCCTCTCTATTTTAAGGGCCTAAATAATACTCCCTCACACGTGTCCTGTGATTCAGTTTAAAAAGAAATGTCCCCTCCTCTCTTGTAGAACTCACGGCAATCCTCTGAGCTGGACACTCTTACTCATTTTGTAGATGAGGAGAGGGCTTCACCTGGGACCCCGTTCTCTTCTTACCTTTAGTAACTCTGCTTGTCCTCCGGCCAGCACAGTGGGTCGCCTCCTCCAGAAGCTTCCCTGACCAGCCTCCGATGGGTTCCGCCACCTCCCCGAGACGGCTGCAGCAGGGTGGGGTAGCCCGGTTCTCTGTCTCCATACACGATTAGACTGTGCGTCTACTGAGGGCAAGCGGCCACCTTTTACCTGCAGCCCTGGTCACCCAGCATCGAGGCTGGCTCAGAGGGTGCAAAGAGAATGCTAGGCTTATCAACCTCAGTCCCAGGCTGACTCAAGGCCCCTCTGTGGCCCCTCGAAGCTCCCCAGAGTTGGCACCCCACTCAGTTCTCATGTGGGCACAGTCTGGGCCTCAGGAGAGAGGACAGAACGTGGGCGGGTCCGCTCAGCTGCCAGCGTAGGGCCTGCGGAGGGGAGGATTTGGGGCTAGGAATGTGACAGCCGTGCAGCTCCTGTGGGCTGAACCCCTTTTAATGCTCAAACTGTCTGTTCCCGAGGGGCTGGCTAATGGCTGACTGGGCACTGTGAATTTAACAGCATCAGACCCAAACCGGCCATGTCTGCCCTTGACTTGTCCCTTTCTCCAGGGCTTGAGGGCTCCCCAGGGGCCTGCCTTGGAAGAATCATCCAAGCTCTGGGGGCCTGGGGCTGGATTTTGGCCAGCAGACCGAGGAAGCAGGTGAGGGCGGGCTCCCAGGGCCCTGTGGGTGGCCGGGGTAGACAGTGCCAGGCCGCTGGCCATGAGCCCTTGGACGAGTCTCCCCACCTCTCCAGGCCCTGGATGAACAGATTGGCGCCCCCCTTGCTTCCTACCCCAGAGCTGTTTGTCAGCGAGGATGGATTTATACCATTCTCTTGTACCGTTCTCTTCCTTCCTTGGAAAGGAAGTCTATGAAAACACAGTTCGTAATATCATTGTCATTGGTAATAGCAATAAAACAGGGCCCCCTCACCTTTTGCACCATGCTTTTGTATTCACGAAGCACAAAACGCTTTCACACACATTGTCACCGTTGAGCCTCAGAGCAATCATGAGGGAGAAGGCAATAATAAGAGTGACCGTGATGGTGCGGCCGGCTGCTGCTCTGCTCTGAGCCAGGAGCCGGGCTGAGCACTTTGTCCTGGACCTTGGGTCTTCTGAGGCTCAGACACCTTCCCTTTGGCAGGTCTCCCACTTGGTGGCTCTGAAGAGGTCATCCCCGCCACCTCCCAACCTCGGCTCACTAGGGCTGGCTCCTGTGCCCTGGATGGGAATGGATGGAGGACACTCCCCCACTGCCACTGTCCTGATATGGAAACTGAGGCTCAGGAAGGAGCAGTGTGCTGCAGGGAAACAAGCCCAGAGTTCAAGCCCTGCTGTGTCTCAGAGTCCCTATGAAACCCTCAGGAGCCTGTCCCCTGATGTGGTACTTAGTGTCCCCACCTGTGCCGTGGGGGAAGGCGGGGTGTTGGACTGAAAGACTGCTGTCCTAGGTGCTGGAGATGCCTGGATGAAGGGACCGACAAGCACTGCCTTCATAGAGATTCTGGTCTGGCAGGAAGACAGGAGGCTGCGAGGAGAGGGAACAGGTAGGGGTGAGCCCTGTGAGGGCAATCGGACAAGGCACAGTGACAGGGACCCACGGCTTCCCTGGGTGTGGGGCCAGGGAAGGGCTCTTTAGGAGGTGACATTAGCCTGAATGACATGAGCAGAGGAAAGGCCCCACCTGCAGGCAGCATCAGCTGCCCATTTGGACCATCTGGAGTCCCATGGCTTGGAAGTGCCAACGGTAGGACTTGAACCCGGGTTTCCTGGCTCCCGTCTCCTTCCACGGGGGGGGGGGGGGCGCTGGCTGGACACTGGGGGAAGCAGGGTGGCGTGCTGCTTAAGGCCGAGGCTTGGGATTGAATCCCGGCTTCACTCTGCACTAGTGTTTCTTCCCCCGAGCCACGGCCGAGAAGCTTTCCAGGTCGTCAGCTGGGGCAGGCGCAGGCCGCCTCGTTGTGTCCCTTCTCTTCGGGTCACTGTCCAGTCAAAGGCTGCGACCTGCCCAGGGTTTCAAGAGAGACAGTGACACAGCCAGGACTAGAACTCGGGGGCTCGGGACTCCTGGCACAGTGCTCCTTGCTCTCCCCACTTCCCCACGGTGAATGGCTTGGGTCCTGAGGCCTCGTGAGACAGAGGGGATGGACACAGGACAAGAAGGCCAGGCCTCTGGTGTCACTGACCCAGGCTAGGGGCTGCTCCAGGGCAGAGCTTCTGACTCTTTCGGATAAAATGGTGGCCTGTAACCGAGTATCAGGGTAATCCAGACACATTCCATTGTGTCATCGCCTATAAACCCCACGAGCACGTGGGGGACACCCTCCGTTCCATCAATCAGGAGACCAGGGCTCCGAGAGGCGGAGAAGCTCACGCCAGGTCCCACAGCGGGAGAGGGACCGACTGAGCTGGAATTCGAACGCAGCGCAGTCGGCGGACCTCACCTGCCCAGGGATTCACTGGATCAGTCAGGTAACACACACTTTATTTACAACCCATGTGTCCAGGGCTGACTTTCAACAGACCGCAGCGAGGGAGCCGCTTTGCTATGTACGAAACCCTGACCCAGAAGCGGGTCATCTACACGTGGCTTTGCGCAGGTGCCCTGTGAACGTGTGGCGCGTGGCATTTTCTTTCTTCTTCACTAAGCACTGCTCTGTGCCAGGCAGGGGCACGGGCAGTCACTGCTTCCGAGGAGCTCAGTCTGGTCGGGGCAGCAGACATCACACCAACGGCAAATAAACCCTTCTCTTCCTGTAAAGTACCAGGTAGCTCGTTCTCACGCGTTCTTTCGGTTTTGACACAAGAGTTACGTCTTGGTGAGACTTACCCCGGACATCTTGTCTAAGGTTTCACCTCTCCCACACCCTGTTGGCTTTGTTGTTGTTGTTTTTTCTCTTCTTGGCACTTATGATTATCTAACATACCCCATATACTTAACTTATTTACCTCGATTATTTTTCATCTCTCCACCCCCCTAAATCAGTGGTCAGCAAATCACAGTCCTTCAAACCTGGCCCGCCGCCCGCTTGCGTACGGCTGATGAGCGGAGAATGGTTCTTAACGTACTGAAATGGTTTTGAAAATAATCAAAAGAATAGCATTTTGTGACATGCAAAAATGATATGAAGCCCACATTTCAATATTTCTACATAAAGTCACATTGGAACACAGCCACGTCCGTTCATCTCTGCGCTGTCTGTGGCCGTGTTCACGCTGTCGTGGTGGGCTGGCCAGCCGTCGCCGAGACTGCGTGGGGCACTGTCATTACTGGCTGCTGGTCATAGGCAGATCGCAGTGATGTGGTTATAACTTGATTTTGCCTCTTGACCCACAAAACCCAAGTATTTACTATTTGGCCTTTCCTAGACGTTTGCTGACCTTGACATTAAAATCCGAGCTTCACGAGGCAGGGGCTTTTTGTCTATTTACTTACTACTGGTGCCCAGAACGGTGATTGGATTTCCACTTTTGACATGATGGTGTAGCAAGACCGGATTTACCCTCTCACCTGAAAATAGTAGAAAACTGGGCTTTCTAAGAATGTCTAAAATCTACAAAACAGGTTTCCAACATTGGGCAACAGGTAGCACAGGGCAAGGATCCCCAAGGGAAGGAAAAAGATTTGAGGTGAGCCTTGCGGTCACCCCCAGCTCACTGTAGAGAGAAGAACCAGGCCAGAGCACAGGGAAGGCAAGAGGAAGTCAAGTGTGGCCTAGAGGTCTCACTAAGCTGAATCTGGAGTTCGGGGAAGCCAAGTGACTAGGATTCATGGGGGTCAATACTGAAGAGGAAGGCCACACAGGGGATGCACGCTGAGAGGGGAGGAGGGGTTCCCCTCACACCAGCCAGAGCGGAAAGGCCTCTCACCATCTGGGCCGTCCGGCAGAGTCCTGGGAAGGGCACTGTCTTAGCAGCGGAGCCAGGGGAGCCCGACTCAGGCCGCTCTGCACAGATGCTCACAAAGCTGAAAGTGAGTCTTCCCTGGTGGTATCAAAACAATTTCATGGTCACCTCGCTGCACCTTGGAGCAAAGCCAGCGATGTGTAATGGAAAACAACCCAATCCAGTTCTCAACAATGTAAAATTTGAAATGGTGGTTGAACAAATTAGTACCTGTGGGATTACTGGGTGGTGGGAGCCAGGTTTCACGTGGTTGGAGAGGGAGATTATGGGGTAAGCAGAAAGGGAAAGTTAGGACAAACTCTGTGGATTAGAGTTGGAAGCATCAGTGTGAATTCATGTTCAGTGTAATGTGGATACAGATGGGTAGATGCAGAAACAATTAGAGATATGTCTGTGTACATGGGTTATGTCTGCTGAGAGGGCCTAGATGCAAAGATACCTTAGTACAGCGGTTCTCAACCTGTGGGTCGCGACCCCAGCAGGAGTCGAACGACCAAAACACAGGGGTCGCCTAAAGCCATCGGAAAATACATATTTATTATACAATACATTTTTAAATAAAGTATGTATTTCCGATGGCTTTAGGCAATCCCTGTGTTTTGGTCATTCGACCCCTGCCAGGGTCACGACCCACAGGTTGAGAACCGCTGCCTTAGTAGAAATGAGCATACCCAGTCAGATCTCTATTTTTGGTACTATTCTCCCATAGGAGAAATGGAAGACTTTACAACCAGGGTAGAGACAACACAAGGTGCTCCGAGCTATCTCGTAGGGCTGCAAAGGAAGGAAGTGCTCCAAGCACAAAGGTATGGTGCGTGTCAAAGGGATCCAGGGACCAACCTAAAAGAGCTCCCAAGAATAGCCAAAGATGGAACAATTTGTACAATAAAATAACTAGTATAATATTGGATTATAATCTAAAGTATAAAATAAATATAGGAGTCCGTCCTGATATAAATATAAGGTTGGGTAAATAAATAAAGTGGGGAAGGACAGATAAATATTTCTTAGAGTAGAATTCCCAATAATATATATATGTAGATAATCTTCCTACAAGACATAAAGCTTAACCCCATCCCCTTGAGTGTTGGCTAGACTTAGTAACTTGCTTCCAAACGCTGGAGGAGGGCATGAAAAAATAGTGAACTCAAAAGTGGAGGAACCTACAAACACCTCCCTCACCAAGTGACGGAGAGTAACATCACTGGTGATGTCGTGTGGATATTATCTAACCCCCAATAGGATGTGGTAAGAAGGGCACTTTGTCTTAATGGTATTTTTCACCAAAACCCATAACTCTAATCTAATCATGAAAAAACCCAGACATACCCAGTTTGGGGGACATTCTATAGGATACCTGGCAAGTACTCCTTAAGACTGTCAAGGCCATGAAAAATAAGAGACTAAGAAATTATCACCATCCAGAGAATATTGGGAAGGGGGCATGATAATTAAATGCACTCTGATATTCTGGCTTAGATCCTGGAATAGAAAGAAGACTTTAATGTAAAAACTGGTGAATCGCAAATACAGTAAGGAGATTAGTTGATAATAATGTCTCAATGTCTGTTTCTTAGCTCTGACAAATGTTCATAGTAATGTAAAATGTTGGCAATGGGGGAGCTGAGTATGGAGCACGTGAGGCTCTCTGGATGACCCCTGCAACTTTTCTGTGAATCTGTAATTGTTTCAAAATAAAAAGTTTATTTAAAAATGTTCAGCATCCAATGAAAATTACCACGTAAGCAAAGAAGGAGAAAAATATGACCCATAACCAAGAGACAAATCAATCAACAGAGACAGATCCAGAAATGTCACAGGTGGTGGAATGAGCAGACAAGGACATTTCATACAACAATCATGAACATACCCATCATATTCAAGAAGGTAGAGGAAAGTATAAACATGACGAGAGAAATAAAAAAAAAAAATACAAGAAAGACTCAAACTTCCAGAGATGGGAAAGTATAATATCTAAAATGAAAAATACACTGAATAGGATTAACAGCAGGTTAGACACTGCTGAAATAAATATCAGTGACCTTAAAGTCATAGCAGTAAAAACGAACTAAAATGAAATAGAGGGGAGGAAAAAATACTGGGGGTTGGAGGACCTAATGGAGCTTTGCTGACTGGTGGGACCTTGCGAGGTCTAACACCTGTATAATTGAGTTCCAGAAGAAGATGGTGGGAAAAGATATTTGAAGAAATGTTGGCTAAAAATGTTCTAACTTTGATGCAAACTTGACACCCACAAACCCAAAATGTTTCCTAAGCCCCAAACAGAAGAGACCTGAAGAAAACCACACCTAGGAACATCACAGTCTAATTGCTGAAAACCAGTTTGTGATGAAATTAGACCAGTGCCTGGCCCAAGTAGTCTATAAATATTTGTCAAATATTGACATGGATGAAATGAACAAATCTATAGAATGTCAAATTAAAACTATTGAGAATAATAAAACAGGGTAAGGGGGAAAGGGTGTTCAAGACCCAGAGGAAGGACGTGCTTGGCAGGGTGGTTCTAATAATGTGACGTTTGAGCAGAGCCTGAGGAAATGTGGAGGCAAGCTGTGTGGGTGTCTGTGGAAAGAGATCCCAGGCAGGAGAACAGCATGTTCAAAGGCCCTGAAAAGAGGCCATGCCTGGTGTGTCCCAGGACAACAAGCCGGCCAGTGTAACTGGAGTGCGCGGGAGGGAGCAGCAGAAGAGGTCATTGAGGATGGGTTTCAGAGGACAATGTAGGGATGTTGGCTTTTACACTGGGAGGTGGGAGTTGCTGGGGGGCCTTGAGAAGAGGAGGGGTGTGATCTGAATATGGCTTACAGACGTTTCACTTTGGGCCTCAAGGGGCAGGATTGGCAATAGGGAGACCGCGTAGGAGGCCATTGCAATAATCCGAGGGAGAAATGACTCAGACTGGGCAGCACCCATGGGAATGGTGAGAAGTGGTCAGGGTCTGGATACCTTTTGAAAGTAGAGACACCAGGATTTGCCAAGAAGGTGGATATGAGGTATAGAGAAAAGGGTGCAAAGGAAGACTGGAAAGTTTGTGGCCTGGGTGGCTAGTGGAATTGAGTTACCATTTATAAGAAAGGGGGGCTGCCCTGGCGGCTGGCTCAGTGGTAGAGCATCAACCTGGCATGTGGATGTCCTGGGTTCAATTCCCGGCCAGGGCACACAGGAGAAGGGCCCATCTGCTTCTCCACCCCTCCCCCTCTCCTTTGTCTCTCTCTTCCCCTCCCGCAGCCAAGGCTCCATTGGAGCAAAGTTGGCCTAGGTGCTGAAGATGGCTCCACGGCCTCTGCCTCAGGCACTAGAATGGCTCCGGTTACAAGGGAGCAACAGCCCAGATGGGCAGAGCATCGCCCCCTGGTGGCATGCTGGGTGGATCTCGGCTGGGTGAATGCAGGAGTCTATCTCTCTGCCTCCCTGCTTCTCACTTTAGAAAAAAAAACAAACCATCGTGGATCTTCGTCAGGAGTAGGTTTGGGGTGGGGTGAGGATCAGGGATAGCAACTTTGGAGCCATCTCCTCCTGTCACAATGACAGACATCATTAATGGGTCACCTCACTCTTTCTCATTGATCTTAAGAGACAGCCTCAGAATTCTCAGCACGATCCTCACAGTAGGCCATTAGTATACTGCTCACAAAAATTAGGGGATATTTCAAAATGAATATGAAGCGATAAAATATCCCCTAATTTTTGTGAGCAGTATAGTTCACTTAGGAGGAAACAGATATAGCAGTTAAGAGTTAGAACTTGCCCTGGCCGGTTGGCTCAGCGGTAGAGCGTCGGCCTGGCGTGCGGGGGACCCGGGTTCGATTCCCGGCCAGGGCACATAGAAGCGCCCATTTGCTTCTCCACCCCCCCCTTCCTCTCTGTCTCTCTCTTCCCCTCCCGCAGCCGAGGCTCCATTGGAGCGAGGATGGCCCAGGCGCTGGGGATGGCTCCTTGGCCTCTGCCCCAGGCGCCGGAGTGGCTCTGGTCGCGGCACAGCGATGCCCCAGAGGGGCAGAGCATCGCCCCCTGGTGGGCAGAGCGGCGCCCCTGGTGGGCGTGCCGGGTGGATCCCAGTTGGGTGCATGCGGGAGTCTGTCTGACTGTCTCTCCCCGTTTCCAGCTTCAGAAAAAAAAAAAAAGAGTTAGAACTTGGGGGCTTGATTCCCTGGGTTCAAGTCCTGACCCCACCACTAAACAGCTTTTGACATTGGCCAATTATTTCATTACTGTGAGCCTGTTTCCTAATTTATTCAGTGTTTCTTTTTTTTTTTTTTTTTTTTTTTTGTATTTTTCTGAAGCTGGAAACGGGGAGAGACAGTCAGACAGACTCCTGCATGCGCCCGACCCGGATCCACCCGGCACGCCCACTAGGGGCGACGCTCTGCCCACCAGGGGGCGATGCTCTGCTCCTCCGGAGCGTCGCTCTGCCGTGACCAGAGCCACTCTAGCGCCTGGGGCAGAGGCCAAGGAGCCATCCCCAGCACCCGGGCCATCTTTGCTCCAATGGAGCCTTGGCTGCGGGAGGGGAAGAGAGAGACAGAGAGGAAGGAGGGGGTGGGTGGAGAAGCAAATGGGCGCTTCTCCTATTTGCCCTGGCCGGGAATCGAACCCCAGTCTCCCGCACGCCAGGCCAACGCTCTACTGCTGAGCCAACCGGCCAGGGCCTATTCAGTGTTTCTAAATTTTCATTCCTTAATACAGTGGTCCCCAATCTTTTTTGGGCCATGGACCGGTTTAATGTCAGAAAATATTTTCATGGACCGGTCTTTAGAGTGGGACAGATAAATGTATCACGTGACAGAGACAAGCGTCAAGAGTGAGTCTTAGACAGATGTAACAGAGGGAATCTGGTCATTTTTAAAAAATAAAACATGGTTCAGACTTAAATATAAATAAAACAGAAATAATGTAAGTTATTTATTCTTTCTCTGCGGACCGGTACTGGTCCACGGCCCGGGGGTTGGGGACCACTGCCTTAATATATTAAATAGGTAACACTTGGCACTTACCTCATTGAGTTTTTGCAAAGATTAGATGAGTGTATGAGAAGCCCTACACACAGTGCCTGGACACAGTGAGGGTCCCATAAAAGTTGCTGACAGGCCACCATGATTTTCTATGGGTTCACCAGAACCTTGCTCGAGGAGGGGCCCCTGGAAGAGGGGAACAGGGGCTGAAGGAACCCAGGGACAAGTGCTCAGGTTTGATCTCCGCCCTGTAAGTCCCTCTCGGGCTTTCTGGTGAACCCAGCCTGGGCCCAGATGAAAACTCTCCCATTTTTGGACAGTGAGCAGTCACTGAAATACAAGAAGTCCCTGTTGAAAAATGTCCCTGCTGTGAGCACTGCTGGGTGGATTAGCTGGCATTCCTTCTCCTCCATTGAGCGGAGTCGCAGGCTAATAAATATTTCAGAATTGGCTGTATTCAATCCAGCCCTTGTCCCGTTTGACGTCTGTTCGCTCAGCTTTCAGAAGGAGACAGGTGCAGAAGGATGAAAAGGGATTTAATTACTAAACATCCCCAACTCCCGATATGCAAACACATGCTGTACTCTACACACACCTACTGCACACGGTCACGCACTCCCCGTGCACTGTCACACATGTCCCCACGGGGCCCCCAGCACAGCATGCCAAGCAGCCGCCGGAGCGGTGCTGTGTTCACACATGCATGCCTGCCCACAGCTCACATAGGGGCCACATGCAAGCACATGTGCAAACCATACATGTGAACAAGTGTGCATGCCCCAATGTAAATGCAACACCCGTGGGTGTTGACAGGCACGTGTCCATAGTCAATATGTGCGGATGTGCATGTATGCACACATTTAAAGCGAGCTCACCCATGTGTACATACCAATAATACAGCCACTCAGATGTACATGTTTGCACACACACCTGTGCCACGTGTTTCTGGGAAAACTTCCAAGGCTCAATCATTGTCAAGCCATATTGTTTGCTATAGGGGAAAATTAGGTCATTTTGGTGAAAAGACAAATGGAAAGGGGGCATATAGGCCTTTCACATTGGAAACTTCTCTTTTCCTTGACATGTTATTGAGACGGGCACACAACACACATAGGCACACAAGTCTGTGCACACAGACTTGCAGGTCCACGAACACTCCACACCCAAGGTGCACCTTTTCTCCCCTGTGTAGACACTGTCATGCACAGCCTCAGCAGTGAGCGTGGCCTGGACTGGGCAGGCATAGCCATGCATGTTCACACACACACACACACACACACACACACACACACACTCTCACCCCTTTGCTGGGAATCTGTCCTTCCTCTCTAAGAACTCACCTGTCTCTTGCCGCCTGTCCTGTGGGCACTGGGAGACTCAGAGGCCTGGGGAAACAGAGTATTTCCAAAAATGCATGACCAGGCATCTGGCCCTGATGTGGAGGGCAGGGGTCATGCCCCTGGGGCAGGACAGGAGGGATGAGGGATGTTGGTGGGGTGGGAGGCAAAGGTGGAGGCAGGATTCTGCCTAGCAGCCCTCAGATTCCCTGACATCTACCCTCAGGGCTGGCCACAATAGCTCAGGGTGTCTGGTCCCTGTCTCAGAGGCTCTGAGGATCTCATCGCTAAGACCCCACTGGAAGATCTGAGAGTAACTTTGCTTATTCATTGATGGGATAGCCAGCAAGCACATTCTGGGTGTCAGGTGAGCACTGAGGACTGTTATTTGCTTTGTGTTCCTGAGCAATCCCTGAGAGCCTGTTTCTCAGCGAGCACCCAGTCCCACCCAGACCAGGCCTGTGGGCTAGCCTCAGCCCTCTGTCAAGCAGAGCCCAACCATTTTTTTTTTCCAGTTAGAGCCATTGCAAGGAGACGGGTTGGGAGGGGGGCTTGCAGAGAGCCAATCAGCGGGCCTAATGGAAATGTATGCAAATGAAAGAGGCAAATCAGCACAGAGTCTCTTTGCATCTGCGACCAGCCCAGCCTGCCCTAGGTGAGCCCTTACTTCCCCTAGACAGGAAGGTTGGGAGCTCAGTCCCAGCCGGAAGCAGGCCTCTGGCTGGAGGTTCAGGGTCCCTGCCTGCTGGTCTGGTCTCCCCTTTCCCCTATCCCTCTCACCCCTGCCAGGCCCAGTTTGCTCCCCTGTTTGGGAATGGAGTCCTTCCTTCTACCTCAGCCTCAGATGGCCTGGTCCACACTCACTCAGTTACATCTCACACTCATTTTTAGTCCAACACAAACTTACCTATGTGCAAATACACACTAAGTATATACAGCTATACTCATCGACACACTCATTTGTGCAATCATTTGTGTTACCGACCCCATTATGTGCTCACACTCATTAAACACACTCATCTCTGCATAATCTCACTCATATATACACAGTCAAAAATACATATTATACACATTTATATCTTTGTGTTTATACACATTCATACAAACTTACACCTTAGCCCAGTGTTTTTCAACTGCCAGTCCATGGACTGGTGCCGGTACACCAGAAGTTTTAGGCTGGCCCATGAAAGAGTTAACCACCTTGATGTTGAAAACCATTGTCTTAGCACACTCATTCACACACACACACACATCACTTACATGTGTTAACATATACCCGCACGTATGTCTGCACACACCTACCCTTGACCTCATGGGAGCCTGTGGACCTGGGTCCCATCTAGGCCCAGAGATCAGGGTCCTGGGAGAGACAGGTTGGTGGGGCCATAGGGTGGCCAAGGGCCCAGCAGAGGCTGCCCAAGGGGCCAGGGTCAGGGCCCAGCCTGAACCCCTGCGGGCTTCCCTGAATGGACGGGGACAAACACCTCCAACAGCCTCTGGGACAGGCAGAAGGGCAGGCACCCCGGGATATTGCCTCCCTCAGAAAGCGGTAATTGCGGGGTAAAAAATTAGATAATCAGTGCCACCAGGATGCGGGGATGTGCCTGCGTTGCCTTTGTTCCTAGAATGAGCAAGTGGGAGATGGGAGGGAAGGAACCCAGCCGAGCTCGAGGATGGCTAGAAAGGGGACTGGGGTGCCCGCGTCCTCACACGGCACCTGGTAGGTGCCACTGGTGGGACTAAGGCAGCACTGTCAGGCCCTGAGCCCACCGGTGGAGGATCCTCGGGGAGCCAGCTGGGCCTTGAAGGGGCTAGGAGGCACCCTATTGCACCCAGCGCCCACCTCTGATTTTCCTGGGGCCCTCCCCTCCATCACTGTGTGCCGGAGGGCCCAGGAACAAGGTGCACCTGGTTATATTGAGTAGTCGCGTAACCTCGGTGAGCCCCTAGACCAGGGGTCCCCAAACTACGGGCCCGCGGGCCACATGTGGCCCCCTGAGGCCATTTATCCGGCCCCCACCGCACTTCTGGAAGGGCACCTCTTTCATTGGTGGTCAGTGAGAGGAGCATAGTTCCCATTGAAATATTGGTCAGTTTGTTGATTTAAATTTACTTGTTCTTTATTTTAAATATTGTATTTGTTCCCGTTTTGTTTTTTTACTTTAAAATAAGATATGTGCAGTGTGCATAGGAATTTGTTCATAGTTTTTTTTATAGTCCGGCCCTCCAACGGTCTGAGGGACAGTGAACTGGCCCCCTGTGTAAAAAGTTTGGGGACCCCTGCCCTAGACTCTTCTAGCCTCAGCTGCTTCTCATGACCCTTCCTGCAGGTGCGGTGCTCCCCAGCTCACCATGCGTGGATGACAGTTCCCAGGCTGTGTGTCTGGGGGGCTTGCGTGCAGTCTCATCTAGTCCTCCCAACAACCCTACGAGGTAAGTTCATACTTTACAGATGAGGTAACTGAGGCATGGGAGGCCAGATGAACGTATGGGGTCGAACACTAGCAAGCAGCAGAGCTGGGCTGGAACTCAGGTCTCTATGACAGCAAGGCCCACGGGTTTTATCTCCAACAAGCTGCTACCTCTTCTCTGCCTGTGGCCCCCTCCTGGTGCAGGGACAGGCCCCACAGTCTTCTTGACACCCGGCCAAGGAAAGTGGGCTTGAAGAGGGTCACCTGAGGGAATGAGGCCATCACAGTGGAGTTCACAAGGGGGCAGGCCACCTTCTCCAGACTCTCCCTGCTCCCCACCTGCAACCCCACCAGGCGCACCGCCACGGGCCTCCATGCCTGCCACAGCCACCCTCATGTACTTGGGAGCTTTTCCTTGCTCAGGGGTCCGCCCATGTGTGCCAGACATCCACAGCTGGGGGTTCCCTCGGGAGACTTCCCACCTGATCTATGAGGCTGTCCTTTCCTGGCCTTGGATGAAGGGAATACCTCCCACCCCTGCAGCGGTTGGTGCTTTATACTCATTACAGTCCCGGCCCCATTGTACAGATGCAATCACTGAGGGCAGGGATGGGCAGAGGCTTTTCCAAAGGTCTTCTCCAGGCCTTGGTTTCTCCTTCTGTATGTGTAACGTGAGGGGGTTGGACTATCTCCCGCGCCTTTTGATATCCTCCTGTCTCCATCCCCACCAGTCTGGCTGCCTGGTGCTTCAAAGCCTACCTGAGTGATGAGGAAGGTTTTCTAAACTGCATGGGGCTATTAAAAACACCCGCAGACCCCTGCAAAGATGGGTGGAGCACATAGTGGCTGTGCGGCACTTGCTCCTTCCCTGACTTCACCATCCTATTCTCTACCCATCTGGTACCAAATGGACAGAGCTCTGGGGCGGGAGTCCCAGCCCGGATGGTGCTCTGACTGCACCACGGCTCAGCCCTGACCCGGGGCAGGCGAGCTCAGCACCCAGCGCTCGGGATATGACCTCGTTTCCTCCCCTTCTCAAGCCTTGGGGTTCTCACTTGTAAAATGGGGGTGTTGACACCACCATCCCAGAGCTCAGTAGCAAGCAACAGGGTAGACGAACCTGCACAAGGTGTGACAAAGGCCATTGTCAGCACCACTGTTGCTCATGAGCCTAGACTGTGGGCTCGGCCCGGCTCACGGGCTCTGCCTGTGTCCTCTCCTCCGGCCCCACAGAAACCCTCCAGGCAAGTACTCTTAGCATCCACTTGCTGTGCCCTCTGCCTGGAATGCTTTTCCTCCAGAACTGCCTGACTGGCCCCACACCTTTTTGGGGGATTGACCTCTTGTCTCAGGTTGTAACCTTCCTCTGCTTCCCTGCTCATCCGGCGGAGCGTGTGGTCCTTTATCCTGATCCTTTGTCTCTTACACGAGGACATGCGTTCCAGGGAGCAGGGACTTGCTTCTCTTTTGTTCGCTGCTACTTTCCTGATGCCCACTGCAATGCCCAGTACAGAGCAATGCTCAGTATCTATTTAGAGGTTGGACTTCCATTTTACAGATGAGGAAATTGAGGCCCAGACGGGTTCTGTGAGCTACTCCAATAATGGGAGGGCCAGAGACTAGACTTCTCAGGATTCCCCACATTTCATGAGAAGCCCCCCAGCCCCCACCTCCAATCAAATTGGTCCTGGCTTGGGGCTTGTTGCCCCTCCACCCTGTTCTATGTTGCAGTGGTAGTGGGCAGATAGTGCCCCCACCCACCTCCCACCCTGCACCCTCAGCCACTCACCTTCAGGACCAGAAGCTGGGAGGGGCTTCTAAGGGGACAGGGAGGAGCCTGACCCCTTTCTCTGGCTCGTCCTGTGCGACCCCCTCCCAAATCCTGACCAGAAATCCAACACCGGAGGCCCATCTGCCGCCCTCCTGTCTTCCCGCCCCTGGAGGCCTCCGGGCCTGCGGCTGCAGAGCAGTGATTGTTTCGGGCTGAATGGGCAGGCCCGGCACCCACGCCAGGTGCACCATTGTGAGAGCCCTGACACCTGCCTGGCAGGACCCAGGCCCTGCCCACGCAGGCCCTCTTTGGGCTGAGAGAAGCCACCCAGTTGTCTCCGGGGGTGGGGCTGGGGGCCAGGCTCTCGCAGTGCCCACAAGGTAGAACACCCCCCACAACACCCCAAGTCCCTAGCCAGCCCCTCTGTCCCCCCCACTTCACTATTCCTCTCTGCCGCTCAGCCCTGGTGTGTGCACGTTCAGGGGGGTCTCCACTTATTGGCTGTAATGGATAAGAGACACATGCTCTCTAAGCCTCAGTCTCTCATCTATAGAATGGGGGTGATCAATGAACCAACCACATAGGAGCGGTAGAAAGATCATAGGCGATAGTCCATGGGCCATATTAACACGTAGTGGGGGATAGAGAAGAGGAATCGTTATTATGAAGACCTAACCATGTGCAGGCCTGGGAACCCAGGGGAGCCAGGCCCAGCCCCCAGCAGGCCCAGCCCTGGGGGCCCCCAGCCTGCCCCCCCCCCTGCCTGCCTCCCCT
Organism: Saccopteryx leptura; assembly: GCF_036850995.1. Classification (NCBI taxonomy): domain Eukaryota; kingdom Metazoa; phylum Chordata; class Mammalia; order Chiroptera; family Emballonuridae; genus Saccopteryx; species Saccopteryx leptura. Next base: position 90,742,989 of record NC_089505.1, on the reverse strand, counting down.
TGCCCGGCCTCCCGCCAGCTCTATGAAAATTTAATGCCGGGTAATGACAGTCTGGGCTAATGAAAGAGGCTTCTCTTCTGGCAAAAAGAGAAAAACAAACAAAAATCAACAACCTGCAAGGGGGCATTAAGTTTTCATGAGCTGCTCTTCCCCACTGACACCCGCCCCCTGCCCTGGCTCACCGGGCAGCAGCGTAGAGCCCCCCTTCCTTCCATCTCCACGGAGCTGGGCCGGCTGGGCAGCCTGGCTGGGGGTGGGGCGAGCTCGTAGGGGCCCGGCTCTTTGGGGAGCATCTTCCTGGAGCTCTCCCACAAAGCACCTGCCAGCCCCTGGGAGGAAGGGAGGAAGCCTGGGAGGCCTCTGGGCTGGGACTCCAGCCCACAGCACTGTCTCTGGGCAGTGAGTGGGAGTGGGGGGAACAAACCCAGAGTGGGTGGAAGAGGAGAGGAGGGGCTCAGGGCCCCCTCCATCTGCCGACAGACTCCTGTGCAGCGGGCGGCACGAGGCCTCACCAGCTTGGCTGTCTGCTGCCAGCCGGGCTGGAAGTGGTCAGAGGAAAGGGTACGGAGCCCCTCTCGCTCTCTTTCCCTCTCTTTGTGGTATCCTGGAGAGCCATTGGCTGCTGCCTGTGATATCCTGAGAGATGCGACAATTAATTTTCTTTTAATCAAGGTCGGATGAAGTAAATTGGTGCGGTTCTGCAGCCCTTCATTTTCTGTTTTTGCAGTGATGCAAAACAAATATGATCAAATTATGCTCCTTCTCACCTTATTGAATTAGGAAGCATGACTGATCAGAGGGAGTGGAAATGTTCTAGACCATGTAGCACCCCCCCGGCTTCCTCCCCAGATACAGAGCAGGTTCGCCTCACCCAGGGACCCCAAGGTGTCAGAGGATGGCACCCGACATTGTCAGTGCTCAGGGAATGAGTAATGGAATGAATGAATGAATGAATGAATGAATGATTGATTGAATGAGTGACAGATACAGCAGATCATTAAATAGAGCTCAGTGGGGCTGAAAGAAGGATTCACTTTGGTAAAGACCAGAGGCTCATCTGCCCAGGCTCTTGTTAGAACATCCTCTTGTTTATTTCTTCATAGGATTTATCACCATCTGAAATTCTCCTGTTCCCGTGTCTCCAACATGTGCAGTCTTTGTCTTTCCCCCTCCGATGTGTGATGTGAGCGCTCAGGGCTTTGCCTATCTTGTTCACCAGAAATCCTGGCACATAGTAGGTATTCATGAGATATCAGTGACTAGGTGGATGATTCTAATACACCCCGATCAAGTGGTCGGGCTCCTGGTTCAGCCAGGGTGACAAGCAAGGGCAATCTTAAGGCCACGTCATGAGTGCCACACGGAGATCTGAACGTAGGGTTGCCAGCGCTGACTCCATGTGGTGAGCGGAGGAGGTTAGAGCTGGGCCTGACCAGGGAAGTAGGACTTGGACTCAGGGACAAGCCAGGGGAGAAGCTTCGGGCAGGGGCATTGCGTATGCAAAAGCTAGTGGTCAGCAATGACAGGGCTGCCTGGGACAGGGGATGGCTCACTTGGCTGGCCGGAGACTTTGCCACAAACAAGACAGTGCTCTCTGGTGGTTAGGGATGCGCCCTAGGCTCAAAACCCAGTTCCTTTTTAAAGACATTTCAGATTTTTCTGTCATCCTCTCTACAGTGAGGATCATAATTGACACCCCATCTCAGAGTTATCTGAGGAATGAATGAGGTGACAACCATGTCAGGCAGGCCTCACAGTAGGCACTCTATGAATGTCAGCCATCATCATCACCATTGTTTTTTATTTCCATTATGAAAGGCAGGTTGGGGCTAGATTGGGAAAGGCCTTGAATGCCACACCAAAGAGGTGGACCGAGCAGACAAGTATGTGGGCTTCCCGGGCTGCCGGTGGACACAGGCCACCATGCTTGGAGCAGGGCAGGCAAACTGGATCTCTGTAAACAAACCCATTTTGCAAGTCCCAGGAGTGCTGGCTGTTTGAGGAACTCCACCAAACATCCTTCTCAGGAGCAATCAATGACTTTCTGTAAAGTGAATGACCCCACCTTGGGCATCGGGTTAGGAAGTCAAAAGAGTGACAGCGAGGCTGACCTGATCTGAGATTCTAAGAGTGGCTGGAACACCACGACCCTCCGCCGTGGACAGGGCCTGTCCTCGGGAGTGGAGGTGGGACAGTGGGGAGGGAGGGCACTAATGGTATGATTATAACCCGTGGGAGCTTAAAACCCAACTGGGGGACAAGACATGCACGCACAGTGGTAAACGCCATAGAGTAGTAAGCAAGGAGAAACACACATATCCACACAGACAGAAGCAAAAACAGACCAGAGAAGTTTCCCAACTCTCCAGAAGCAAGTATGCTGAGTCCACGGCCTTGGGGCAGAGAGGCAAGTGGCTCAGGGAGGCACCATGGGGCAGGGACGCTACCTGGAGGAGGTCAGAGAGCTTTAAGTGGGGGTATAATGGGAAGGGAGGCAAGGACCAGGTGTTCCCAGTGGAAGGAGAGGCACTTGGGGAGGCTCAGGGACAAGACAAGTCCCCAAGGGCATGTGGATAAGTGGTATTGTCCACCTCTCACTTCTGTTGTGAAAACACCCCATGAATTTAGTCCTCAGGAGAATCAGGGGAAGTCCCGCTGAGCACCCAGGGGCACAGAGCATCTCCTCTCAAACATTACACAGTTTTTGGGTTTCAAGATTTAAAAATTTGAGGCTTATATCAGCGCCATCTTCAGCCAGGCTCTGGGCAACCTGCTGTTGTGGATAAGCTTTGGGATTTCTGGCTCTATCATGTTTGAGCTGTGTGACCTTGGGCAAGTAACTTGACCTCTCTGGGTTTGAATGGGATGAATCTCACAGGACTTGTTGTATAGACCCAACAAATTCTTTGATCTCAAGGGTTTCCCTTAGCTAACTCTGGGTCCTTAGCCTGGATTGGGGTGTAAAGAAATAAGGGGATACCTAAGCCATTGAGCAGATGGATGGCTGAACATCACTCCATGGGCCACCCCAGTGTGTGCCTGCTGTGCCCGTGGGCCTGGGCCACAGCCTGTGGGACCAGTCTCTGGGTGGGGACTTGTCACCAGCTGAATCATCACTCCTGGGGTGCAGCTGGTGACCCAGATAAGGCAAGATCATGACATACCTTTATCTCTGACATCTCTCCAGTGCCTCCCCTTCCCCTTCCTCTTCCTGTTCTCATCCCTTCATCCAGTCATTGGGTGGACCAGACTGACAGTGTGACTACTCAGCTACAACTCTCTCCTATGCTTGATAAGGTCTGTGGTCCTCCTAGGCCTTCTGTATCTTCTTCTCTAAGTTCAACAACAATAGTAATGACTGCCATTTATTGAACACTTGTCAATTATGCACTGCTTTGCATATGTTAAATCTAATCCCTCTAGTTGCCAGCTGAAGCTGTTACTATTATTACCCCCCTTTTACAGATGATGAAAAGGAGGCGCAGAGACATTGCCCAAGGTTACAGAAGTAGATATGGCAGAACCAGGATTTTAACCTGGTTACTCTGATGCTAGAGCTCATGATCTTCCCGTGATGCTTTGTGCAGTTTGTCTTTACTATGCCCCTCCTAACTAATTCTCTAGTGGTCCTCATTCCTCTCAGGCCCCTGTCCCAACAGGTTCCCATTAAACTGACTTGACCTAGGTTCTAGTCCATCAGTACTCTGTTCTCTCATTGGCTAATCCAGTCCCATCATCCACCCGGTTTAATGGCTTGTCTCTCTCCAGGAACTTGCTAACGTTGTCAGGGGAGACGTCTAGAGACGCTTCCTGACTCCAGAGGAACCTAGGCCAGTGCAGGTGGTGTCTCCAGCAGGCCCTGCAATCACAATCACAATCCGCTCTAGGGCAGTGGGTGGGGTGGGGGACCCCTGGGGTCATGCCCCCAAACAGAGCCTGGGATGCAGGTGGGGAGGTGATGAGAGGGAAGGGGCGGTATCACGGCTGTGGGGGGCGGGATGCCCAGCTGGTGAGCGGTGATCCTTCCTTATCCTAGCATCAGCAACTCGTTGCTTTTCCAGGCTGGAGTTTCAGATCTCATTTTCACTTTGGCCTTTGATCACACCTAGAGGGGGTGGCGGGTGGGCCAGGGAGGGGGGCGGGAGCCTTGAGGGGCACGGGGGGGGGGGGGAGAGTGCATTCCAAGGCGACACCCTTCCCCCACCACCCACGAGCATCTACTGTCACAAGAGATGCTCTAAGGACAAATGACAAGGGTGGCCCAGAGCCTGCGCTTCGGGACAAGACTCCCACCCCAGGCATCGCCTCTGCCTGCTCTTTTTATTTCCCCCAAATGAAAAGAGCTTTGCTGTCCCCCACCCAATCTGGTTATTAAAGTCACATATTTTTGTCGTATATGGCTCAGACAGTAAGAAAGAGAAGAGTCCCCAAATCTTCCCTGCCCCGTTGCTGACAAGGTTGGGGACGGGGTGCCTGTTCTATGCATTTACCCACACAGGGATCTTTCTCCACTAGGGAAAATGGATTGTTATGCCTCAAACTGCTCTGAAACCTGATTTTTTCACTTCCAGTGTATTTGAACATTGCTTCATGTCCGTACACTGACAGTTCCATCCAATGACCACATAAGATTCCTTAGCCTATGCTGTCTTTAACTGAGTCCCTCATGCTAGAAGTTGGCACTGTTTCTGATTTTGGCCCTCCCTGGTGAGGAGGCCAGTGGCTGACTCCTGGGCTTCCCTCTCCCGGCCGCTCCCACTAGGCCATCGCAGCGTCTGTCTCCCCATTCTCCTCCAGCTCCGTCCGCCGAGGAGGGTCCTGCTCAGAAGGACATGAACTGGTCCGGGCAGCGGGCAGTGGAAGGAACACGGCCATGAATTCAAAAGAGCGGGATTCAAGCGTCCCCCTGCCGTATACAAACCAGGAAATACTTGCATAAGCTCTTTACCCCTACAAACATCAGTTTTCCAACCTGAAAAGTGGAGGAAATAACAAACTCACCTCGCAGGGCTGCTGCGAGGCATGTGGGACTTGTGGAGGTGAGGATGCTCTGTCCTGGGCTTGGCCAGGTGGGCGGAACTCGGTCCGGCTGAGAGGAAGCTGAAGCGGAGGAGAGGGGTCTGTCCAGGCAAGGCAGGGCAGCCTGAGCAAAGGTGTGGAGGGGCTCTGACACCCCCCGCTCCTTCATCCTCACACCACCAATCCTCCTGTTGTCGTTCTTCATTTTCAAAAATATGACACACACACGCAGGGTGGAGAAATCAGAAAACACGTGAGGATTCTGAGAAGCAAGTGTAATTCCCTGGCAATCTGGCCCCCGTGAATGAACTACTGTGACTGTTTTCTGGTCCCGGATTTCCAAGGCAGCACCTTCCCATTCTCGCAGGGCCCTCCCCTACAGAGCCAGGAGGGTTTTAGGTCCACAGCAAGTGGGTTTTAGGGTAGATTTGGGAGGGACTGCCCCAGATGAGGTCAACATCCCAGGCTCAGGCGATGAAGGAAAACGGATGCTTCAGGACCAGAGGCTGGGGGTGCCCTGGCTAGGGGTCCTCTGGAGGTGGCAACCTCGGCGGCAATGAAACGAGGGTGGAAGGGAAGGGCCACGGAACAAGAGAAAAGTGGCATTTTGGAGGAGATAGCTCTCACAGAAGGGAGGGCTGGGGAGGAGAGGAGAGAGGGGCAAGGAGGGACCAGACCATTTGCAGCCAGAAACCTGCGTCTGGGAGGGGGGCTGGCGGAATGAAAGATGGTGGTAGGCTCTGAAATTGTGTGTGTCAGCAGTGGGCAGACCACGCCAACACTTAGAGCTGCCAGGCAAGGAGACACTTTCAGGGCGAGTGGAGAAAGGGCCAAAGAGCCAGGTCGAGCTATAAATCTCCAGCAGGACCCACGCACACCCCAGGAACTCCACCTTCGTCAGCCACCTCCGGGGGGCCGGGGATCTGGGGGTCCCTCCGTCGTTCTTCACCATCCCCTTGCCATCGCCATCTCCCCAGGAACGTCCTTCATCTGGCCCGCAGGGTTCATGTCACCCCATGGAGCGCGGGCTCCGTGCCATTGTACACTTCGGAGAATCATTAGCAGAAATCATTAGCTAGAATACAGCCTCCCCCATAAATCTCCCCTGCACCTGGATCGTTTGTCCGTGCCTAATTTCCATCTCCCGAACTTTATGATTTGTCCCTCGTTTGATGAGCGCTTCTCCCATCAATTGTGCCGTAAGTGCTTGCAGAGAAAGACCCCCCGCACTGACCCCATCTCAGACAGACGGGCTTGGGCTCCTTGCCCTGTATGCTGGGTGGAGGCCCCCTCCTCAGTCCCCTCCTCTGCTCATCCCTCAAAGGGCAGCTTAAAGACGCTGTGCCCTCAGTCTCTGTCACAGATGAAGGCAACGCTGGGCCCAGAATCTGGCTGGGACAACCAGGGGAGGAGAAGGAGAGAAGAGCCCAGGGCTGGCTGGGTAGCGTGATGGGAGAGAGTCCTGGGACAGGAGTCAAAAGGTTTAGGTTATATCTCTGTCCTCAAATCGCTGTATGACCTCAAGCATGTTGCTTTCCCTCTCTGAGCCTCAATTTCCTTATCTGAGGTGTGAGAATAACACTGCCCACCTTTCATGGTTATGGTGAGGGTTAAGGTCATTCATTTATTCATTCATTTGCTGATTCATTCACTCATTAGTGCTTTCACCCATTTAGAAACTGCTCACTAAGTTCATCCACTCTGTAAGTATTCATTGGGCCCCTGCTCTGTACCAGGCCATTCTGGGCTCAGACAGAATCAGTAAGATACTGGAACACTAGCAGAGCTGGAAGGAACCTTGGTGGTTAAGAGCCAGGGCCTTTGTGCCCAGGAGATGTGGGTTTTGAATCCTGTCTTTATCACGGGCTAGCTGTGTGACCTTGGGCAAGTCATGTGATCTCTCAGAGTCTCAATTCCCACATCTGTAAAATGGGGGTGAAGTGAGTGACCATGGAGAACACCTAACACACAATATACACCTGACACTTGACATGTGACACCCATTGCCATTGTCAATTTGCCACCAAGAAGAGGCAGAGAGAGAAAGAGACAGTGGCTTTCCTCAGGCACATGGGGATTGGAAAATGTGAATGAGATTATTTAGAGAAATGTAAACAGGGGACAGAGCCAAGGGCTTCTGCCCCGGGAGGAGGATTTTAAGCCTTGCCTCTTTGCCCAACTGAAGCTTTTGGAAATGTCGAAAGAACACAAGAAAGGGGCTGAGAGGAGGTTAGTGCAGAACTTGGATTTCCGAATTTCTGCACCCTACAAAGTAGGGGTGTTTCCAGGGCCTGTCCTCCTGGGGCCTCAGAACCCAAGGAGTCACCACTCTGCAGGCTGGGTGAGGTGGTGGAAAAACCCGGACAGTGGGCCCGGGGCCTTTCCGGAGGCAGATCTTCAGATCTGGAAGGCTCCCTGGCTGTGACTTGAGTTCCTCTGGGTTTTGGGACACAGAGTTCATCCCCATCTGCCCAAGGGAGGGTGCTGGGAGAAGCCAGAAGGGGCTAGGGGGGGTGTCACGACTGGGGAGGAAGCTGGGGAGGGAACACTTTAGTTCAACACTCAGGACTGGCCCCTTCCCAGAGGGCAAGAGAGGGGCTCAGGCAGCGCTGTGATCACAGTGACTGGCATTTGGCTGCGGGTGGCCAGGGCACCTGGTAGTTGGGTGTATATGTCACATGGCCTCAGGCAAGGCTACTTAACCTCTCTGAGCCTCAGTTTCCTCTTTTTTAAAAAAAGGATAATAATCTCACAGAACTGCTAAGGTTGTTGGGAGGATGAACCATAAACCTCTTAGTTTGGTGCTGGGGACACAGTAGACACTCAATAAATCGTGGTAATTGTCGTCATCCGAAGCACTGTGTTTGCTATGACATATTTTTTGCTTTATGACCTTTTTACAAATGTAAGGACGGGCATTGTATGCCCATTTTAAAGGTAGAGAAACTGAGGCCCAAGGTGACTCAGAACTTGCACAGTTGTAAGCAGCCAGCCAGAGGTTAGTTGGAATTAGAACCCAGGCCTTCCCGACTCCTATGTCTCCCGGGTGTCTTCCCCCAGTGTGTGAATTCCCAGGAGCCGAAGACAAAGAGCCGGGACTCGGATTCGTCAACACACTCCCACGGGGGTGAGTCACCTGCCAGAGCGAGAGCAGGGATCTGCCCCAGCACATCCCCGCCCCCTGGCCTGGCAGCAGCCACCCTGCTGACCCGAGGGCCAGGAGAGGGGGTGCAGGAGAGGAGGAGAAGGAAGGGGCTGTCTCCCTGCCCGAGGGTCCCTGATGCTGTGAAGGCCTGAGCCCCCAGGACGCCCAGGATAGTGCCCTTAGCCCGGGGGTGGGGGTGGGGGCAGGAGAGTGGAGCTGGGGTGGGCATGGGGCGTGGGGCCCGGGCGGGCGCCACAGGCTGGGAAGCAGCTTGCAGATTTTACAGGTCACATTATCTTTTATGGGCATCCTAAAAAGAATGTCAGGCACTAGAGGGTTTTTTTCTCTTTTTTTTATTTCTCTCTCTCTCTCTCTCTCTCTCTCTCTCTTTTTTTTTTTTTTTTTTTTTTTGACTCTGATCACTGCAGACGCCACTGTAGGACTTTTATTGCAGGCCTGGCCCGAAGAAGCTGTCCACCCCCCACCCCCATACCAGCTGAGCACCGGGTCCTGGGGAGAGTGGGCTATTTCTTCCTGGGGTGGGGTGAGGTTGAATGTCTGGCTGGTGGTAGTAGTATGTTCCCTCCCCCTTCAGATTGGGGAGGGCCATGTCTTCCCTCTCTAGCTAGGACACCATCTAGACCTCCAAGTAGTGGTTAGTGGCATTTTTGTCCCTCCACTGCACGTGTCTCTGCCCACAGGGTTCCGTCCACGGTGGGGATTCATTCACATCCAGCCCCAGCCCTCTGGCGCGGCTTATCTCAGCTTGGGGGCAGGGAGGCCAGGTGCCCACGAAGACCCTGACTGTCCTCACTCTTTCCCAGGTGGCTCCATGTCCCCTGGTCCCATTGAATTGATCTCACTCCCAGAAAGTAGCCCAGCCCTTGGGGTCAGAAACCAGCTTTTGGGTCCAGAAGTTCTGTCTGATCACCCTCACCACCCTCACCTTTAAAATGGGTTCAATCCTCCAGTTTATTAACCCAAGGGCCCTGCTTTTGGAGCTTTGGCTCCTTCCCTTTAAGGAAAACACCATTCAGGAGTGGACAGGGAGTGATCTGGAAGACAAGGGTGTTTTTGAGTGTGTGTGTGCGCGTGCATGCGCACATGAGCATGGAAGGTACATTAGCCAGGAGAAGGACGTTTAAAGGCTCTTTGAGTCCATATGGCATGGTGGTTAGTGGCATCAACTTTGGGTCCCTGCTCTGTCACACACCATCTCTGAGCCTCAATTTCCTCATCTATAAAATGGGTGTGATAATAATAGTCCTTACCTCAGAAGGTTGTTGGGGGAAGTCACTGAGTTCACAGGGCCTGACACATAGTAAGTGCTCAATAAATGCTAATGATCATAATTAGTATAATTATTAATCAAGTCTGGGTATGTCTGAGCTTCTGCTTTCTGTCCCTGGGGACTCCAGGAGAGGGGGATGTGGGCTGACGTGGCAGCAAGTGCCACTGAGGTGACACAGCAGGAAGAACTCCAGGCCATGATACCAGTGACAAGGGGAATGGGGGTGTGACAGCTCTTTCCTCTGAAATGGTTAAGAAATAGGGGAGACTAGCCAAGAAAGCAAGTGCTGCCCAGGAAAATTAGGCAGCGGGCCTAATGAAAACTAGGCAGCGGTCCAAGTAAGAAATGTGACCTTCCTTCTGCCTCTTTTCTCTTCCCTCTGAGCCTGGGCTGGGGCGGGGCAGGGTGTTTGCCTTCAGCTGGGTCTCAGGCAGGAGGTACCACTAGCATGGATGTTGGGGGGCGGGGATGGGGAAGGAGGAGAGGGAAGACCATGGGAGGGGAGTATGGGAGATGGTGTGGAACTGGATGAAGTCTGGCCTTCGAGGTAGGCAGGTTTCTAGGGTCTGCTGGGATCCTAGAGAAGCTCTCAGACAAGCCCATTATTTTATCTGCAAAGAAATGAAGACCAAGAGAGGTGAGGCGGCTGGCATGGCAGACAGGATCAGAGTCCTGACTTAATCCTGGGCTTCCGGCCGGGACACCTTCCGATCTTCCTGGCTCTAGGCTTAGCCGGAGGACCTTAGCCCCAGTCCTTTGGACACCTGGCTTTCTCAGGTGGAGACAGCTCGATCTCTGGGGCACAAGGTCTCCAACCTTCTCCCCCAAAGTGCCTCTAACAGCTGCCCCTACCCAGCGTGGCCTGCGGGTGGAGGCCCAGGCGGCTCACGCTCGGCCTTTTGTTTCTCGTAGGTTTACGTCAGGGGATGTGCCGTCCCACACTGGATCTGGGTTGCTGAAATAAAAAATAATGCCTGCCCCCCACATTTAAGAAAGAAAATGACATATTGGGACGACGTGTCAGATTTCTCCACATCTTCATGTCCTCAATAAAGTGGCAAGATTTCGGCAAGGGAGACAGCTCCACCAGCTAGATAAGCCCAGAGCTGAAAGGTCCACTGGCTGTATGTCAGCCTCTGGAAAAGAGAGGTTTTTTTCTGTCCTATTCACTGCTGTGTGGCAAGCACCAAGAGCAGTGCTTGGCACATGGCAGGTGCTCGTTCAACATGGTATGAATGAATGAATGAATGAATGCATGCATGAATGCATAGATGAAGTTGTCTGGGAAGCCCTGGCTAAGGAAATGACACTCCAGCCACGTTCTGAAAGATAAGGAAGTGGGGAGAGAGGAGACAAGTCCTCAAGTCTGAGGGGACAGCACATGAAGGTCTTGGGACAAGAAGAGCCCAGACTGTTAGAAAAGCTGAAATAAGGCAAAGGGGACTCGAGCGTGTTGAGTGGGACGCAGTGAAGTCAGGACCATTAAGCCCAGTTCCTTTCCTTTCTAGCTGTGTGACCTTGGACAAGTTATTGGTCCTCTCTGAGCCTCAGTTCCCTAGTCTGTCAAATGGGATAATAAAAGGACTGACCACATCAGGAGACCCAGGGATCAATGCGCAGGGCCAGCCTCACATAATCAGTGGCTATAATAAAAATAATAATAATAATAAGTTAATAATAATTATTATTATTACAAGTATCACAAGGAGGCCACATTTTTCATTTTACACCGTGCCCCCATGTCCCACCCCAAACCCAGCCCAAGCTGCAGCCTGGGGGGTGCCCCCTTCCTGTTCTTCTCCTTCTGAAGGTCGGGCCTCCCCAAGGTTATCTCTGTTTTTCTCTGGATTCTGTGAAGTCGCACAGGTCACACTCCGGGGCTGAAAAGTGTTGCTTTTTATAGCCTTCCCTGATGGCAAGGAATGCTTGTGGGGCCCGTCCTGTGAGTCCTTTCCCCTGGGCAGAGACACCTCCAGGGGCTGAAGGCCCTGCAGCCACACCAGCCAGATACCCTGGCAGTCTGTGCCCTTCTAGGCTGGACACCCACCCCTGCCAGGTGTCAAAGGGGGAGGGAAACTGGCCAGGAAGCAGAAGTGCCCTCAACAAAGAACCAGGACTCCCCGATTCCAACCCTGGTTTGGGGCAAGCTTCAGTTTCCCCATCTGTACAATGGAACCTTGCCTGCCTCCCCGGGGGGATGGGGTGAGGAGTTGAAAGACTCTGGAGAGAAGGAGGCAGAGGGTCAGGCCCTGGAAAGGGACAGGGACCAGGGAAAGGCCGGCAAAGCGATGTGGGGAGCCTCGGTTACTGTTTGAAGGACTTGGCAGGAGGAGGGAGGCGCGTTTCTGTGTGGCTGCATTCTCCCTTCTTCATGCCATTTCATCCTGGCCCTGAACCTTGGCAGAGAGGCAGTAATCAGCACAGCCTACCGATGGGGAAACCGAGGCCGGCAGAACTGAAGTCGTTTGTACAAGGTCGCCTGGCTTGTAAGTGTCAGAGCGGGGATTCCAGGGTCTGTCCCCAGACCTATGCCTCATCTGGGTCACTTAGTGGCTGGCAGCAGAGAGCACCAGATTCTAAGCTGTGTCCCTGGGCAGGAGACCTTCTCTTGCAAAGTCCCTGCCCCGCGTTCCACCAGGCAGGTGCCCAGCAGCTCCCCCACCAGTCTCTGCAGTCCCTGCCTTACCCAGTGCCCCCTATTAAGGGGCTGGGCTCTGGGGTCCTGGCTGGGCCCTGACCAGAGGGCTTGCTCAGCACTGCCCTTTGCTTCTCCCCCACCTGCCTACCCTGCCTCTGCCTCCTCCTCCCTCCTTTTAATCTGCTTCTTATCAAGGATGATAACATTCAGCAATAATAAACTTGAGTCCACTTTCTACCAGCTGATTGCCCCTACGCCCTGATTCAATGATATAGAAGCCCATGTCCTGTGCTGGCCTGAGGAGACCTCCATGTAGCCACCCCGAACCCCTGCCCACGGCTGTCGCCGGCCACTTCTGTCATCTTCTGTCCCTGGCAGACTCCCTGGGGAGACTCTGCGGAGCAGATGCTCTACAAACATCTCAAAGCTGCTTCTTTTTTTGCCAAATGGACCCGAGAGAGGGGCAAGAGAGGTTTCAAGACCAACCTATGGTGTCCGTCTGTCCATCCCTCTCTCCAAATAACAGCAAGCAACAGCTATCGTTTACTAAGCACCTATTTTATGCTAGGTTCTGTGGTGTTTTCAGGCATTTTCTCAATGAATCATCAATAATAGCTATTATTTTTAACCCCATTTTGTTTAGAGATGAGGAAACTGAAGCCCAGAGAGGTCAAGTCACTTTCCCAAGATCATACAGCTGGTTGGGTTAGGATTTGAACTCAAGACTGCTGGATTCCAGGGTCCAGACTCTCAAGTACTCTGCCTCCTGCCTCCTGCCTCCTGCCTGTGTTCTGCCAGGTAGACAGCACCGGCCAAGCAGCATCTGTCCTCACACAATGTGAGTGGTCCTGCCCCAAGCGAGACAGACATGGGACCCTGCTCCTTCCCTCGCCGTCTTAGGTCTGAGATGGCAGGGCTGAGTGGCTTCCTGTTGCTGCCCAAGCCTGGGCAGGCTTCCAGGGCTCAACTAGGGTGCCTGCACCCCATGAGGACCTTTGTCTCTTTAATAGGTCCTCCTTGGTACAGGACGTCCCAGGGCGGAGGGCACAGCTTGAGTGCCAGGCCTGGACAAGCCCTGCCCAGGCCACTCCCCATGCTCTGGAGTTGGGGGAAGGGCACCCTTGTCTTTGACTGCAGGCATTGGTTTCCCTGCCAACAAGAACTGGGGCTTCTAGTCACCCCCATCCAGAGCAGGACTTAAGGGGTCCCAGGCATGGTGGGCAGCCTGGATCTTTCCTAAATGCTATTTACCCCATCCACCCCCACCCTGTTTTCAACTTCACAAGTCTTGTTCCTCCCACCTCTACTCTAATCATCTCCCCCCCATTCCTGGAAAGTCTTTGCCTTCCTCTCTGCCAACTTTTGAGCTTCTACAGTCTTCAAGGCCCTGCTCCTGGCACCACCCCCAGGAAGCCCTCCCTGACTACTGCAGCCCATCAGTCTCCTTTTCCTGCCAGGAACTCAAAAAGCCCTAATGCAGAACACTGCATCATCCTTCAGTTCACTTCAGCCCAAACTGACTAAGCCCCTCCTGTCTGCCAAGCCCTGTACTTCTATAGGGAAGGGGGAGGAGAAAAAATTTTCAAGGGTTGGTCCCAGCCTTGTGAGTGCTCTCTGGCCTGAGGGGAACCAACTCACATTATACATTCCCATAGCACTTTCTAAATAGCATAAGACCTTGACCAACCATCCCCCTCAGTTCCCCAGGACTCTGCTCCCACGGGTACAGGTACCCCAGGCTCAGCCTTGACAGCCGGTTCATAGTAGATGTGCAATGAATACTTGTTGAAGAAGGAATTGCATGAGTGAATAAATGAGTCAATACCTGCGGATTTGCTCTATTTCATATCCTGGACCCTAAGCTCTTTGGGGACAGGGACAAGGGACTATGCTCAGGGAAAGCAGGGGTCTCTGGGAGCTTATAAGAGAGACCTGTAACCAAGGCTAAGGTGGTTGGTCAGGGAAGTGTTGTCTCTCTCATTTGAGACCTGATGGCAGAGGGGCAGGGGCAGGAAGCCGGTGGTAAAAGCATTCTGGGAATGCCATGCCATGAGCAAAGGCCAGGGCCATGAGGACATGGCACTTTTGGACAGTGTGTTGGAGCATCGAGGGCCGAAGAAAAGAGGAGAGGGTGGCAGGGTCACACCAGGCTGAACCAGATCCCGCAGGCTCTGGGAACCTCTAATGGACTTTGACAGGGGAGTGATGGCTCAGGTCCGCTGCTGGGGGACAGCAGGTGGCAGGACCAGCTTCTGGCCAGTGCCCTGTACAGCGGTGGCTGCAGAACCGAGGCGGGGGGTGGGGGGGCATCCCGGTTTATCACTTCTGCTTCCTCAGCTCAGAGAGTCTGGGCTCATGGGTCTCAGGCTCTGGGGACCTTTGGGGCTTGTTCTGGCCTGTTTTCTGCTTCCAGATGGGAGCACCGAGGCCCAGCGTAAGGGAGAGCCTTGCCCTAAGAGGCGGGGTGGGAAGCCAGGCCCCTGGTCTGGAGCAGGGAAGGGTGGTAGGCACCTGTGGGGGCAGCAGTCCAGCAGGAGGCCCCTGCTCAGTCCTGGATGGTCCTGGCAAGCCCCGGGCGGTTAGAATGGTCCAGACCTGGGGGACTGAGGATGAAATCAACCTTTCAAGGAGTGGGAGTAGGGAGCCATTCAAGGGTAAGGTTCGAGTGTGACACAGGATCCCAAGCCCACCGTACCCCCAGCCCTGGGGGACACCCGCCAGCTGTGCCAGTTTCAAGGAGGCAGCCCGAGTCATGAAGGAATAATGTTATTACTACAACTACAGGTGGTGACAGTGATGGTCACCCTCTGTCAAGCGCCTCCATGGGCCCGGCACCATGTCATTGAGCCTGCAGAGTAAACCTGGGAGGAGACTATTATTGCCCCAGCTAACAGATAAAGAAACAGAGGCATAGCCCAGTGACAGAATTTATGTCACAGGGGTGAGTGAGAGGCAGGATTTGAAACCAATAGGCCTGAGCCCAGAGCCATCTCCTCACGCTGTGGGGCCAGCACAGGTGATGCCAAGTGAGGAGACAGGCAAGTCTGGGTTCAGTCCTCCCATGGACTGACCCTGAGCTAGTAATTCTGCCTCTTTGAGCCTCAGTTTCCTTCCCTGCCTTCCCAGAACATGGGGAGGAGAATGAGTCAACTTGAGGGAGTTGTTGTGAAGACACAAGACAACATAAGACATGATATATGTAGTTCAAGTGCCCGGAACACAGAAGGACCTGCGGAAGTGTCAGCCCAGCAGCCAAGTTGGTCATTCCTGGCCTCGGTCCGTCACCAGCACCCACCTTTTTCCAGGCACGTTCAGTCTCTGCCCCACGCCCATGTGCATGCCACGCTGCCAGCATGGGCGGGTGAGCCAGGCCCGCCTCCCACCCTCCCCCTCCTGTGCACGTGGGGGAAAGAGCTAAGCCCTGGGGCTGTCCTTGCACAAGACGGGCAGGGGGCAGGGGCCTGTCAGACTCCATGTGGCGGGGGGCTGGAGCCAGGGGAGAGCCAGCACTGGACACAATGGGCAGCCATCCTCTCTGAGGGCCTGAGAGGTCTGGGAAAAGAGACAAAGCCTCCTTCTCTCATTCCTCCAGGCCACTTCCTCAGCCCTCGATAAAGGTATTTCATGAGCAAACACACACTCAAAGAGAAGGCCTAACTCTGGGAAAACTCTGGCTGTGCTGAGATGCCAAGGAGCGATTCCCTCCCCCACATCCCAGGACTGGCTTCCGTTAGGGTGCTGGCTCCGGGCAGTGCTCTGAGCCTCAACTCCCTCGCCTGTAAAATGGGGGTGAGACTTCCTTCCCGGAGGGTGGTGAGGCTTCCCTAAGAGCACGGGTAGCTATTTTAACCCAGCAAATATTGTCCTGCCCTCCTCAGCTCTCAGTCTGACCCCCCCCCCTTTTTGAGCACGTGGGGAGACTGAGGACCTGCCCTCAAGCTCCTGGGCGTACAGATGGGGAACAGAACTTGGGTGTCCCAACTTCTGCCTCTGCCCGTCCTTGAGGTGGTGGCGGCAGGCGCCAAGAGCGCAGAGGAATTTGGACAGCAAAAAAAAAACAACAAGCCCCAGCCTAATGTTTTTCATTTTTGTCTTGAACAATGCCGTTTCTGGGCTGATTGTTAAGCAAATATTGCAGGAGGCGGGCCCCATAGCTGAGGCAAGCTGCAGATATTATCAGAGTGACAGCCGCAGGGCCTGGGGCCCTGCCACCTCCAGGCTCTGCCCAGGACTCCAGCTGCCACTGTTGGCACTGCCCAAGCCTCACACCTCTGGGGGCGGGGGTTTCAGGGCCCAGGTTCCAAGGGTTCCTGACTTGGTAGAAGCAGTTCTGCCCCACCGTGGCAGGTGTCCCCTCCCTTTCTCCACCCTCTTTAGGACAACAGGGACAGGATTGTGGAGTTTCCTATGATGGGACTTTCAGTGTGAACACTGGGACAGTCTTGAGGGACTCAGAATGATGGAGTTGGCCACTCTACAGACTCAAAGAATTGAGAGTCAAGGAGGAAGATTCCCTGGAGGCTGCCGTTCCTGCTAACATCTCCGACAACCACACCGTTTAATGAGTGATTACTATGTGCCACTGAGAAGTGGCAGGGCAGGGAGTCGGATCCTGTGGGATTTCAAAGCCCTAGCTTTCCATGACCATCTGTTCCTCCTGGGAGATTGGCCTTGGACAACCACAGATGTTAAAACCAAGGTCAAGAGAGGTGAAGCAAGCCCAACCCCATGCTGGGGCTCCCTCTGTGACACTGGCCTTAGGGTGCCCCACCTATCAGCCTTGGGAGGACTGGTTGCACCTTGTACGAGCCCCTAAAAAAACATACTCCAGCTGATTTGGGGGAAATGCTTCTGTTTTGTCTAAGGGACCCCAGGAACTGCCTCAGATATGGGGGGTCAGGGTGGCCCCTGGGTTCTTGACTCCCCCTGATAGGTTTTTGCAAAGTGAAACAAACCCAGGCTTTCTCATCGTGGGAGAATCACACCCAGAGCCCTGGCCGGGCCAGGTCCCAGAACTCCAGCCCTCACGGGTTTCTGAGGACTGAAAGGCAGGATCAAAGCTGATCTGGATCCCCCTTCTCACAGGGGACTGGGCCTGGGGCTGCCCGTCTGGCCCCCTCCTCACTGTCCCCCGTGCCTGGCCCGTGCCTTGGCCTCCATGGCAGGGAGGGCGCTGGTGCTCGCTCCAGGGGTCTGTTTGAGTTTTCCTCCAGCAGCTGGTGGCAGCGGGTACAGCTCACTAATTAATTAGCGCTTAAGTACTTAGCATCCTCCTGCATCGTGTCAAACGAGGATTTGAGTCTTAATTCCCTGTGTAGGTAACGGTGGGAACGTGCCAGGGAGAGCGGTCAGGACTTAGAGGAAGCAGTTTCCCTAGCTTGGATTCAGGCTAAGGACACTGGTGCAGCAGAGGCAGGGACCCTCGGGGGCAGAGCTCCAGGACCCTCAGACCCTCATCTGCACTCCTTCCAGTCCCTTAGCCACCATGGCCTAGAGGAGCAAGGACACAGGCTCTGCAGCCAGACTGTCTGGGTTCAGCTCCCAGCGCACTGCTTGCTACCTACCTGTGAGCCCTGAAGGAGTCGCGTAATCTCCTGGGTCTTAGAGTACATGTATGGAGGTGATGGTGGTACCTACCCTTAGAGTTGCCACGGAGATTAAACAAACGCGTAGAAATTCTGTACAACGTGCCTGGCACGTGGTGGGAACGCCACTCACAGGGGCTATTATTTTTCATTTACGCACACTTTCTTGGTCATGTTTTTATCCAATAAACATTTATCAAGCTTCTACTATGTACCTGCTAGACACAGGCCTGAGTACTGGGGGTCCAGAACTGTGTCTGACCACCTATGACATAAGGACGATGACAGACTCTATCTATGGGGCACAAAAGAGATGCCATATGTCAAAGCCTTTAGCCCAAGACCTGCCGCAGGCTAAGCCCCACTAACCACAGGCTATTGGTGGGAGAAGGAAGAACAGTGGCCTCAGCAGAACCAGGCTGGGGGCCTCAGGGCAGGCAGGATGGCCTTACCTCCATCGTCCCTGGCCCAGCGTCACTCAGGGCCCATCTGGAAAGGTGACTGCCTTCCTTGGTTGACTGGGGTGGTGCTGGGCCCCAAAGATAGATGGTTTTCACTATGCTGTCACAGAAATGGCGTTGCTGGAATCTCTAGCATAATCCTCCCCCTTCCCACTCCCCTGCAGTGGGGGGGTCTGCATGGGATCATCTGAATCCTACAGAGTGCTAGTTGACCATTCAAGGAGCTGCAGAAGGTCAAAGGCCACACCTGGGTAAGTAAAAGTCACCATCAGATGTTGGGGAGTGAGGATCAGTGTATGAGACAGAGTAGGGGAGGGTAGAGGAAGGTGCTAGAAACTAAGTCTGAACTTCTTAGATTGACCACATGGCTCTACTCCTACTCCGTGACCTGAAGAAAGCCACACAGTCTCTCTGAGCTTGGTTTTTTGTTGTGCAATGTGAGGACGGCAATCCTGCAGGAGACCGCGTCCCCAGCTGAGCGCTCTGTGAATTGGTAACATGTCATAAAACTGTGGGGACTGTGTTCTTTAGTAAACAGAATTGACCGGCGGTCACACAGGAACCCTTACCCACTATGGAACCCTTCGCATGCAGAGACTCAACCTCAGCTGCACCCCCAGGCTCCTAACACTCTGTCTTGCCAGTAATTTTTAAAAAGTGTCACCGCAGGGCTTGCTCTGTGCCAGGTGCTGTGCTCAGCGCCGGGCAGTCCTTCACCATTGACTCTTCACAACAGGCCGGCAAGCTGGGCCCTCTCGTGCCCTCTCACACACACTCACGCGAGCCCGGGCTCCGCTTGCCGAGGCCACTGACCTAAGGTCTCCCAGCTGTAAAGTGACACAGCCAAGATTCAAACCCGGGTCTACTGCTCTTGACGCTTAGTGAATGCTTGTTGAGTGAATAAAGGAACACATGAATGTGTGGTTGCAGGAAAAGTGTTGGTTTGGGGCGAATAAGTAGGATCTTTCTTTTTACTGAAGCCACGAAGGATGGGGCCATGAGGACAGAGTCACCCAGGGCTTTCATTGGTCTTGAGCCATTTCCTATCGCAGTTCAGGTAGGCACCGGTTTCTATGGAAGACTCGGATAGGAACTAGGGACACAACCCAGGACGGAACGGACATCGGTCTACCTCATGGTGCTGACAGTGACTGGCAATGGGATTGGACTTGAAGCAGGAAGGCCCTGTGGAAGGTGGCACGCCTGTGGCAGCAGGGTCAGGGGCTGGGAGCTAACTAGATCTCGCCCCCTTTGTCTGCCTGACAGTCGAAACACTGAGGCTTAGAGAGGTCCCCTTGCCCAAGGTCAAACTGCTAAATGGTGGCAGATTCAGACACCAGGGTGACTGACGGCAGAGAGCAAATGGTCAGGGTGCAGTCTGCTTCTCCGGAGTCTAGTCTTTGGGTTGAAACAGATCCCTATGGTCTGACTTCACACAGAGTATTGGCATGGGACAAGTTAGGGGAGGGCAGGGGGCAGTTCCCAGGCCGGTAGCTGGTGCTGTATCTGCAAGGCCGCCTCAGCAGGCATGGCCCCTGCCTCAGGGCACCCGGGGAAAAGGAGAACCCTGAGACGAACAACTTGCGAAATGCACCAGGCTCTGAGTTTAAGGAGCAGTTTGGAAAAACCTCTCTGAAGGTTCCCGGCAATGTCCCTGTGGGGAGCCAGTTCATGTATTTTAAGAAAGAAAAAAAAATCATTAAAGAAGTTAGGACTATGGAGAGGCCGTAAATGTAAAATATTGGTGGTTCGACAGTACCTCCCTAGCAGCCGTGAGCAGGGTTCATCCTGACAAGCCAGAACCCTGTCCAAGAAATAAATCATTCTGTTTTTCCCAGATGGCTCCCCTTGAATCTTCCCACGATGCCCTGCTCCAAAGTTTTGACATGCCCAGCTAGCCCGGGACCTCCGAAGACCGTGACCGCCTCCAGCAAGGAGAGGACAGAGTGTTGGCAGAATTGTGGAGGGAGCTGGGCCCTGGTTGGTCATCCTAGCTGCTTCTGGAACGGGTGCCCATGGGACCCAGATTTCCAGAGCATCCCCAAGTCTTCCCTTACCTTGGTGGGAGCAACCGTAACCATAAGCCAAAGGCACTTCGCTTACTGGACCTCCCCGAGGAGGGGAGTCTGGACTTGGTACCTTTGAAGCACGCAGGGGAGCTTGGTAGTGGTGGGAACCAATGAACGGTCTGGGCTGTAGACACGGCATATGTTTGCCCCTTGGTCCGATGGTGTCATGTTCTTATTCAGGTGTCCCAGCAAAGAAGGTGGCACCACCCAGCCACTCTTCCATCCTGCTCCCTCCTTCCTTTGGCGAGCCATAGCCAGAATGAGGAGTGAGGAAACTCGGAGGTGGAGGGGACCCCCTTCCCCACCCTGCCGACTCAGATCAGATTCAAGTCAGGACTGGGCTGGCTGAGACAGAGGGTCAGAGACTGGAGGGAGGATTTCTAAGGTCCAATCCTAGCCACCCCCGCCCCCACCCCCAGGGTGACTTCCAACAAACCAGCTGACCCCTCCCCACCGCAGCTGGGAGACAGGGAGGGTGACATTGAGCGCCTGCTCTGGGGCGTCCTAAGGGTTAACTAATTAATGGTCGAAAAGTGCTTTGAAAAAATAAAGTGCTGGATAATGGGAAGGGCAATTATGTTGGGAGAAACTCCTAATTTGGCTGGAATTGATGTTAATGATAAAGTATCTGAAACATGTAGCAAGCAAGCGTGATTGTATTTTATATGACAGAGAGAGAGACACTCACACTCCGGGAACATGGAGAGCAGTTAATTTGGTCAAATAAAGTGAAAGATAAAAGGAACGCGGACACCGCGGTCCTGGCTGTTTATCTGGACTTGGTGTAACACTTTGGAATTGGATCGGGTCTTTTGACTCTATTATTTATTTATTTATTTATTTATTTATTTAATTTTTTTGGTGTGTGTGTGTGTGATTGAAATAAAAGGGAAAGTATCAGGTTTATGGTTCAAAAAAGAGACTCAAGCATGCCAGATGTAATGAGCACTCCCATCCAGGCACAGGCTGTGTTCCAGGGAAGACGCCAAGGTCCCGACAGAGTCCAGGTGGGTGAGGATATCCCCGCTGTACCCCACCCTGGAGGCTGAAGCCTCACCCACCAGAGCCGGGGGCGCAGGGGATGGGGAATTTAGATGGTAGCCGGTATAACTCTTTCATCTACCAGAGGGAGAACCTGGAACCCAGAAGAGGACTAAGGGAGAGGGAGTATTAGTTGATAAAGGGGCCAACCATTGTGTCAAACTCCTGTGTGCCAGGGCCTGGGGTACGATGTGATCCCATTTTATTCTCAAAGCAACCCTATAAGGTGGGTACCATTTTCACCTCCAGTTTACAGAGGACTGAATGGAAACTCAGAGAGGTACAGGAACGCGCTCAAGGTCACGCAGCCAGGAGGCAGTGGAGCAGGGAGCGGGGCTCAGGCAGCCTGGCATTCAGAGCAAACCTATGATCATGACTTTTGAACTAGTCATGTACTCTTGATATTCACGGCCCTGCTCTCCTTGACTAGTTCTGCCAGCATAAGGAACCGGGACAAGGACGGGGGAGAGACTTCTATCCTTGTCCAGTGAGGATTGAGTGTTGGGGTGCCTCCTGGCCTGGGACTCTCTTGGGAGGGTCTGAGCCATTGTTTGGGGCCCCGGAGGACAGAATGAGGTTGCCTCAGGGAAGAGCAGGAGCCTTGGTTCTGGAAGGTCTGTGGTGAGGTCCTCGCAGGTCCAGATTAGTATTCAGTATTTATAATATTTCCATAATGGTAAAACAAAAGAAAACAAGCAGAGAGAATGCATTTTTAATCACCAATCATTTCTCTTTGTTTGTTGTGAATGAACAGCGAGGTGAAATAGTATTTCATAATCACCCCATTCGAAATTTCTTCCCCACAAAGCACCGAGAAATCTCTAAATAAGATAAATAAACAAGCCAAGACCTTAAAATAAATTCCAGAGGGCAGAGTTTTATGTGTGGGTTATCACAACTGCGGGAAGACAGGGGCTGGGAGACGGGGAAGAGAGGACAAAGGGACAGGGGCCTTGTCAGTCACCTGGAGTGAGAGACCCAGGTCTAGGGCACCCACAGGCGCAGGTGAAGAGAAACAGAACAATGGCGTGAAGATCCCAAGAGTAGAACAGACTCTCCACCCTTCACTTTCACTTTCATATCCTTCCAGAATCTTCTGGCTCTCATCCTTTCACTATGAATCAAGAGAACTCCTATCCCCTGCCTCCATGGAGCTTCACAATCTCCCACTCAAAAGGCTACCCATCCAGGAGTCTTCCCTGTCTAGTGTCTACCTGCCCCCCACTCCCACCCCCACCCCTGAATTAGTCCAACCTCTCAATTGATAGAGGAAGAAAACATTGCAAAGAGAGAACCAAAGGGACATATCCAAGACCTCCAGCTAGCTAGTGTCAGAGCTGAACCTGGAACCCTGGGGCTTGACTCCCTGTCAAGTCACCCCTCCTCTACCTGCGCTTATCAGCAGGTATCTTTCGGAAGCCTTCTGGGCCCCTGAATTTTCTTCACTGGCTGTTTCTGATTATTTCGTTTCATGCATCTCAGCATCTCCAGGCCCTCTGCTGCCTGGCACGTGGGGGCACACACCATGTTTGTCTGGTACATGGAAGGGTAAGTGGATGAGTGGGTAGATGGATGGATAGATGGACGGAAGTGTGGATGGAAGGATGAATAATTAGATAGATGAATGGATGAATGACTGGATGGATGGATAAATGAATAAATAAGAGGTCAAAGCTGATTTGGTCCCCTCACTCCCGCTAGCTATGACTAGATAGATAGATATCCAGTGTAATCTAGTTAACATCTGGGGTCCTGGTGCCTTGAAATTATATCTTCGACAATCCCCTGAAGGACTCTGGAAAAAAATCACCTTCTAGCCCACCCGACCCCTTCCAAGTAGAAATTTGAGGCAAAGCTCTAGGGCCAAGCAGACCTCCAGGCAGACCTCTAGGGCCACCCACCCTCCAGGATGGGTGACTAGGTTTCTACATGGTTATAAAGAGCACTGGCCTGGGGTCAGAGGACCTGGGCTCTACTCCCACTCTGCCAGCAACTTGCTGCATGGTCATAGCTGAATAAGTGGCTTCCTCTCTCGGAGCCCGTTTCCCCCCTTGGAAATGTTCTCTGAAATGTTCTAGGCTCTGGGTCAGGCCCCTTCTATGTGGACAACTCAGTCAGAGCTTGGGAGAACTCTGCCTCTGGAGCTCCTGTTCTGTGGTTTGGGCAGCACTGCCCTCTGTGCCCGAGCCCTGCTACGTTTAGGAGCACCGCTCAGCCCTCTCCAGTCTTATCCCTGGTCGGCCACTTGCAATGGGGGGTAGCTCCAAGCATCAGGATATTCTCAAAGCCAGGTTGGATGTTCTAGCCATGGCCAAGGCCCATACTCCCTCTGAATCCTATTGAAAAAATAATAAAAAGGTAATTACTTTGTCATTACTGAACACTGGTTTGTCTTTTTTTTTTTTTCTTAAGCCATGACCATAAATAACCAGCCTATTACCCTTCAGAGTGGACACACACATCTGTGCAGACCTGCCTCTTCGTGTACGCGGGCTCACCCCCCACGCCACCATGCCCTGGTATACGCCACACATCCACACGCACGTGCACATCAAACACAGAGACGCTGACCGTTCACCTGACAGTTTCTAAGCATTCTCCTAGATATTAAAAATGATCATAATAACAGCTATTATTTGTGCATTCAGGTTAAGTGCTTGGCATGAATCATCTCAGTTAATCCTTCTGACAATGCTGTGAAGCAGATACTGATTTTGCTGCCATTTGACAGATGGAGACACTGAGGCTGAGTAAGGTCATACTGTGAGTAAGTAGCAGAGCTGGGATTTTTACCCTGGTGACCCAATTTGGAAATCCATGCTCCAATATGCCAATTGTTTAAATGTAGATTTAAAAATTACACACATACGTCATAGTCTACTGGGAGAAAACAATTGTAATATGATGTGATAAGTGCTGTGGCTATAGGAGGTCAGTGGAGGCATCCAACCAGTTTTGGGTAGGGGAACATCAGGGAAGCCTTCCTGGAGGACTCATACCTGCTTTGGTCTTCATGGGTGAGTGAGAGAAGGACAAGTAAAGAAGGGGAAGAAAGGCCTTCAGGGCAGAGGGAACAGCCTGGACAAAAGCCTGGAGGTGGGAGCTACGAAGGTACTTCGGGAGCTCTAAGCAGCTCCATGTGGCTGGAGCAGAGGGTGTGTGACTACATGACAGAGTGTTGAGAGGTGAGGCCAGAGAGGCGGGCAGGGCTGTCGCACATCCGGGCCAGGTTGGCACAGTGGGGCAGCCCTCCCCCACCCACATTCAGCTGCCTGGCACTCCTGTCCGTGTGACACGAGGGCACCTCATCAGCAAAACAGCTCTTTCCTGCCTCCCCGGCCAGCCCCGCCCTCCGTGAGACACCGTGCCATGGGCGGCGGCCAGCACCTGCACAGGTGCCCATCGGGAGGAAGCATGGCTACTTCCGGAGTCCCACAGCGGGCGCCTTTTGCTCATGTCCTGGCTGCGCCAACCCTCAGGCGGGATTGCAGCCTAGGACAGAAGCAGTGCAGCTGTGACTGGTCCACTTTGCTTCTGCTCTCAGAGGTCTGTGTCTGTGCTGATTCCAGATCAGGGAGAGATGGAGAGGAAGAGGAACAGGCAGGGGTTGAGATAGGTGCCCACATGGTCTGTGGCAGGAGCCACAAGGCCACAGGAGTGTGGCTTTTGCTCTGAGGACAGGTGGTGCCTTTGACTTCTCCATCACTTTGTTTCCCTTGTTCAACAGGTCCTTGGCGCCAGGCCTGCCCCTCCCCGGCAGGCCTGGGAGGGGGTAGGTGTCGCCCATGGATCTTTTCGTAGGAGGTGATGTCAGCAGTCAGTCCTGCCCCTCACCTGGCTGTGTTTCCCTGTATTCAGGTGTCTGTTGATAGCGTGAATGTAATCTTCCAGCCTGCAAACAGAACACAGCCATACCCACATAGACCCAATCCCTCCTTTAAAGGGACATGCAGTCTCACACACGTGTATACACACACTCTTCCATACAGATAAAATCAGACTCACACCTCAGCACCAAACGATAAAGACACACCAACCCACACACATCCTCAAACCACTTACGCAGACTGCTCGGTGGGCTTAAAAAGGTGTACCTGGTGGGTTTCATTTAAATCCATTCTTTTAATTTTTTTTTAAGCACAATTCACACCCAAATACATGGCCCTTGAATCAGGGTTTTTTGTGTTTCTTTTTTCTGCATTATATGTACATTTGTATCTTTCTGTTTTTCCTGAACTATTAGCAGCACAAGCAGATTACCCTCTTTTTCTCCTCCAGAAATTTAAGCAACTTTTTTTTTTTTTTACTGAGACAGAGAGAAGGATAGACAGGGACAGACAGACAGGAATGGAGAGATGAGAAGCATCAATCATTAGTTTTTCGTTGCGCACTGCGACACCTTAGTAGTTCATTGATTGCTTTCTCATATGTGCTTTGACCGTGGGGCTACAGCAAACCCAGTAACTCCTTGCTCGAGCCAGCGGCCTTGGGTCCAAGCTGGTGAGTTTTGCTCAAACCAGATGAGCCCGCACTCAAGCTGGCGACCTTGGGGTCTCGAACCTGGGTCCTCTGCATCCCAGTCTGATGCTTTATCCACTGCACCACCGCCTGGTCAGGCGCAACTCTTTTTTTTTTTTTTTTTTTTTTTAAGTTAGATGGTTCAGAGGCTATTTTACTGGAAGAGGTCATAGAGATCAGAGACCCTGGGACCTAAGGAAGTTTTCTAAAAGGAAAAAATCAGTCACCTGAAATTATTCCTGTTACCAGGCAGGGGTAACCATAAATACCAAAAAGGTAAATTAATTAGGACAAACTAGAAAAGTAAAAGGTTGAACCGGATAGCAAAATAACGTGGCCCTGACCTGGAGCTGAGCTAGAGCTCAGACAGGGGAAAGAAAAACAGATACAAAGTGTGGCCCCTGAGCTCAGAAAACAGGTAGTATTTATGGCATAGAATTCCCTAGGGACCTTCTGTCCAGAGAGGTTTCTGGAAGGTGTGGGTGGAGGGGGAGGAAGAAGCAGGAGCTCATCTCTGTTGAGGCTGAAAGACTGAGGTAGACCCTACCCACCCCTCTGCCCCCCTGGAGTTGAGCAGAGGCCCCTGGAAGTCTGGGCTCAGGCAGAGGCCCTGGAAGCCCAGTGCAGGGGCTGTGCTCCCTGCTCCAGCCGCCCCTTCTCATCTCTGCCCCAGGTTATGGGTCTGAACAAGGCCGCTCAAACCTTGAAACAACCCCTGCTTGTGGCCAGCACGGTTCTAATAAGGATTCATTACTAGAATCACAGACTCTTTCACCCATTAAATTAACAGGGGTTAAAAAATAAAGAGAGAGAGAGAGAGAGAATACCAAAGGTTGGAGTGTGTGTGGCAAGATGGGCTCCTGGTGGGAGGGCAAATTCACACAGCCTTCTGGGAGGGGCAATGTGGCATTGGGAATGGAAAGCTTCAAAACGTATGCACACTCCTTGATTCAACAATCCCACTTTAAGGAATGTGCACAATTATTTATGGGCAAGGCTATTCATGCGAGTTATTTATAATAATGAAAAGAATTGGAAACGAGTGCGACGCCCAAAATTTTCAATAATGAGGACTGGTTAAGTAAATTATGATCAAACTCTCTCATACAGCCATTAAGAATCATGTTGTAGAAGAATATTTAATGACGTGAGAAAATGTTCACGCTGTGTAGACATAAAAGGTGAAAATCAAAGTTAGGTTCAGTGTGACTCTGTTTTGGTAAAACAAAACCAAGCGAAAAACAAAACAAAAAGCAAAATCTAGACTGGCAGTAAATACACCAAAATCAACAGTGATTATTCATGGGTGGTGGGATTACAGATGATTTAAAGTTTCTCCTCCCGGTTTATCCTGTATTTTCTGAATTTTCTACAATAAACACGTGTTATGTTTACCATCAAAAACAAGCAATCCTGTACTTTGCAAAAAGAATGAGGGAATTTTTTTGGGGGGGAGGAAGGACTTGACATGTTCATCAACTTGAATGGGATTTGGGAACCCAGTTTAGCGTTTTGGAGGGGGGAAAGCCCCTCTCCTTTTCTCCCTTCCCAGGATTCCTGAGAGAGAAACATTCATACATGAAAGAAAAACAGTCAGCTTTTTTTTTTTAATTACAACTTGCCTAGTAATCATCATAATCACTTATCTCAAGTATTTGTCTATTGTCTCTAAGCGTCTATTGAGCACCTACAGTGACGTTAGCACCACGCCAGGTCCAGTGAACCCCCAAAACAGACCTCACCCAGGGAGAACCTCAAAGCCAGGAGTAAGTAGCTTAAGAAAAAGGAAAAACAAGCACAGTCTGTAAATTTTTAATTTAAAAATAGTGATTCTTGGCCGTTTAGAGAGTACTTACTGAGTACGAAATCTGGTGGTTGGTCCTGTGATGTCTGGTTCCTTCTGCCTTTTACTAGATTGAAATAAGATTTCCAGTTAAAGGACAGACCTGCTCTACTTCCTCCCTCCTCTTCTCCCAATGCACTCACATTCAAGTCTCATCTCTTTATGAAATGCAAAAGTAAAAAATGTTTGTTGCACTGGGGTAAGTCAGAGAGGATGGCTTTTGTCACCTCCCACCCCACCCCAATTAGCTGGTCCTGGGAGTGAAAAGCTTTGGCTGTGGAGTCAGACAGCCCAGCTCAGCCTTGGGAAAGTTACTTCTCTGTGCCTTGGTTTCCTTATCTATATAATGGGTATATTATAATAGCAACCACCTCATACAGTTGTTGAGAGGGTCTAATAAAATAAGTGCTTGGCATGGTGTCTGGCACATAATAACCACTCAGTAAACAAGCTATTGGCCTATGATTAGGTTTTGTTTTCTATCACTGCAGAGGATTAGAAATAAAAAAAACTGACCAGGAAGCTGAGCTGTGATTACTTTCACAGCTTTCCCAAATACACAAACAGGGTGTAAATTAATTTGTTTGACCCTCAATCACCGAGAGCCTCCTGGGTGCCAGGCACTGTGCTCGGTTCCTTGGCTTCTGCCATAAAGGCACAGACCCTACTCTCAGGAGTGTGAGAGTCCTTCCCGGAGATTTAGAAATGGGAAAGGTGCTGGGTCACTTGCAGCCCACCTGAAGACATGGCACTTGATAGGTGACCTCGAAAGAGTCTTTAGTTGACTCCACTTTTCCTTTGCAGCCTCCTCTGTTGGGGGACAGTTCACCAGAGCCATGTATTTCCCCACTGTCGATCCCTGGCCAAAGGCCAGAGGCTGGAATATTCAGCAAAGCCACTGTGCCAACCTGGAAACTCCTGGATTGAACCAGCTTCTTCTTTCTCCCCTAGACTTTGTCCTAGGAGCTTTTTAGTGACTCTCCTCAGCATAGGCACCTTCAGGGCAGGAACCACATAGGCTTATCTTGGTTCAATGCTTGACTCACAGAAAGTGAGGGTCTACTATGTGCCAGGCACTCTTTGAGGTGCCGAGGACATGAGGGGGCACAGAACAGTCTCTGACTCCAAGGAGCTCCCAATTAGCAGGAGCAGCTGGACAGAAAATATGAGAACACACTTGAATAAGAAAATCATTGTACAATAGACACTCAGACAGGGTAAAGTGATAGAGGCTGGGGAGCTACTTTAGGGAGCAGAGACCTGAATGATGCCAAAGAGGCAGCCGCAGAAAGGGTATTCCAGGCAGAGGGAACATGTGCAAAGGCCCTGAGGTAGGAACAAGCTTGGTGTTTTCCAGGACTGCAAGAAGGAAGTACATTGGGGGGCAATGTGATTGAGGGGAGGGTAGAAGGAAGTAAGGTCCAGGGACAGGCACTGGTCAGATCTTGCTGACCATGGAAGTTTGTATTATTTTAGAGAAAGCTCGGGAAATGCTAACATGAAGCAAACAAGGAAAAGGGCATCTGATTTCAGTACCTGCAAGGGGAGTGGGAGTGGGAAACAGGCACTAGGAGGCTTGAGAGACTCGGGGCTACTGTTTGGGTATGGTCCTCTCTCCTAACCCCTTGCTTTGGTATTACGACTATTATTATTTGAGTTGAGTTCCTTTTCATCTTACCCCAATGTTCTCCTTCCACCCCCACTAGACAGTTTCTAGTTTCCCCAACCCTAGATGAGGTTCCTTCAAAGGATGTAGAAGGACTCCTTGGGGGGGTGGGAGAATTGCAAAGTATCTGAGAAAAAATGGAGGGAAGAATAAATGTTTTGATAAAAGTTTGATGGGTGAGATGTAGCTGTTGGGGTAGGCGGAGGGGGAGGCTTGGAGTGGGAATGTGGGGAGGGGATGGACTAGCAACTCCTCAGCCAGCTCCTCAAAGGCCCGGCCTACCTAATTCATTTTTGCTCACCCCGCCTTGCTATAAGGATCTGCTTCTCACTGGGGCTCAGAAAATGCCGATGGAATGAATGAATGAGTGTAAGCTGCTCTTGGAGGGGGGAGAAAGAACAGAGGAGAAAAAGGAAGGGAGAGAGGAACAGGAAGCAATGAGAAGTAGAGGGAGCATTGCATGTCCCAAGGAGCAATGACAATTACTGGCATTTATCGATCACTATCTTGGCCCACGCACTTTTCCTACATTAACTCATTTTAGCCTCTCAACAAGCCCAGGCAGTAAGTTCTATTATTATCCCCATTTTACTGTTTAGGCAACTGAGGCACAAAGGAGTCAAATGCCTTCATCAAGGTTATTCTGCTAGTGGGTCACTGGGCTGTGACCCCAAAGCCCAAGCCATTAACCACTTCATCATACTGCCCAGGAGTGGAACAAATCCAAGCCAAAAATTAGAAGACCTTACTTGCCACTCTTCAGGTCACTACCTCTCACTATACCTCAGTTTCTCCTTTGCAGAATGTCAGGATGGGGCTTGGGATCTTTGGGGCTGTGCATTGTGCTGAGTTACCAAGCGCAAGAGTCTCATAGGCCAGCAGCGAACTCCAAACTCCAGGGAACTGAAGATGTCTTTGATGGGGACAGGATAAGGAGATGGCAATGGAGAGTAATGGGTCAGTGGGGATTGTTAACTATTGATGTGTTGCTTCTTCCTGTTAATTATGGGGCTAAGGAGGGGAGAAGCCCATATGAACCTGGGAGGTGTGTCTCATGCCCAAATCTGGCCTTCCTGTGCAGATAGACAAATTCCTGAACCTGTCCTAAACCCATGCCGAGTGGTAAGGTGACAGTCTCCATTTTTGAGTTGATTTCTTCCCCGCCAATCTAAAATAAGCAGAGATCACTCAGCATATAAAGGATGAGACTTCTCCCCCAAATCTGGAGAGTTTTAGGGGACAAGGCAAATCTTGGCCACCTCAGGGCCAGAGGGCCATAAGAGTCCTGGGTCTCTATCCGTTTATCAATTAACTTCCATCTTAGGCAGGACACAAAATGCATCCCAGCAGATGTCTCTCTTGGACAATTACCATACAGGGCTTCTGGTCACTTCCAGTCCTGAGAAGCTGTGCTGAAACCGTGCAGATTAGGTCCAAAACCTACCAGCTTGCAACAATGCTTACCACCATCAGCCTATGACATACTTTGAATTTTTATTCATTTATTCTACAAATTACTTAGCTATTTGGTTTACTATTGTGGTCAATTTCTCACTTATCTCACCATCTGAGTGTTTCCCCCTTTCTTTCAGGTATGACATTATTTGCATCCTGTCCTTGTTCAGAAGGAAAAACAGGTAAAGTGAGTAGCTCAGTCCTGGGATGGGGAGGACCTGGCCAAGAAAAGCACGACCAAAGCTATTGGGCAGAGGACTCCTGCTAACCTCCAGGCTCAGCCTGGTGTGCCCACCTCACACCAACTGGGAGGTGGCAGGGTGGGTCAAGCGAGAAAAGGGAGTTTCTCCAGTGCAGTATGAAGGTTCCCCCTCATAGAGGCTCTCCTCTTTCACCTGGGGGCAGGGGGACCCCCAAGACACTCTTTAGCCTATTGCCTTGTTTTATTTTTCTTTACAGATCATTTCACTCTCTGAAATAATATTATTCGTTTTAACGTTCATTATCCGCACACCCACACCCCTCTTCATTCTTCACGGCCTAGCTTGCTCACTTAAAGATTTATTTCTTGCATAGCAGAATGAATGAAAAACTCCCTTGCAAATAACAAGTGCAAAGTGGATATGGAACCGTGAGAACATCACGTTCATAACATTTTAACTTGCAGAAAAAAGCTAGTGCTTCAGGAAAAGTGACAAGCTCACTGGCTCTCTCGGGTTCATTCAGAACAGGTGAAAAGCAAACTACTCCTATCCCTCCTCTCTTCTTCCGCAGCCTCAGCTCCACTAAGTTGAGGAGTGTAGAAAGGTTTTCCAGCCGCAAAAGGGAGCCGTGCGCTCAGACGCTCCTCGGCTGGCCGCTTCTCGGGGCGCGCGCAAGCCGAGCTCAGGCCGGGCGGTGGGTGGGAAGAAACCCGGAGGGGAAGGTCTGGGGGTGCGAGGGTGGAGCGGAGCCCGGCCCCGCGATCCGGCCCGGGTTTTTTATGCCACTCAGTCGCACGCTCCGCCGCGGAGAATTCCATAATCACAGCGGGCGAGAGCGGAGACTGGGAGCGAAAAATCCGGGATCCGGCAACTTTGGGCAGCGCATGCGCGCCCGGGGCACTCCATCCCAAACACACACACACACATTTTTCCCCCGGACTTGGAAAGTCACCCAAAGCCGCCCCAAGTGCAGGTAAGAGACTCCGCGCTCCCTCCGCCACGGCCCTCCCACGCCCCTCAGCTTCGCAAGACTCCAGGGGTGCTTCCTCGTGTAGCCCCCTGTCCCGGTGCAGCCCCCCCCCACCCCCGGGGCTGCCGCTTGCAGCCGGGAGCGGGCGAGTGAGCGAGAGAGCCAGCCAGCCAGCCAGCGCGCGGCAGCTGCCACCCAACTCTGGCCGTGCGGGAGGCAGGGGGCACGGAGGGCTGGCACCCGGGCGCGGGGCGGCGCGTCGCCCGCCGTGGCCAGGGGAATGCCCAGCGCGCGGCTCCGGGGGAGGGGAGAGCTGCTGCTCCTGGGGGTCACTTACTCCAAGTGAGGGGGCGGCGGGGTAGGGGCGAAGAGGGGGAGGTGCTAGGCGAGAATGCAGGACTTTGCAAATAGGGTGGGGGCGCACCCCGTGCCGCGGGCTCGGGGGGGGGGGGAGGTGCTCGCCAATACCGGATAATCACTCCTTCCCCGTACGCCCCCCCCCACAGTTGCAGGGGCTCATGCGGTCTCCAGGGCAAAGAAGAAGGCAGGGTGAGGGGCACCTGGGGTGACTTTGCAAGACTTTGTCCTGGGGAAGGGGTGGGTGGGGGAAACCCTCCAGCCGACTCTGTGCCCCACTATCAGGGTATAGGTGCTACTGGCAGAGGTAGGCAGTGTTCACTTAGGTTCAGAGTGTCAAGGGGTGCCTCCAGGTGGGAAAACGAAGTCAAGAGGTTGTTACGATGGGGGGAGCAGTGTCCTCTTTTTCATTGTGCCTGGGAAGTTTGTCTCAAGTGCGCGGCTCCGGGCGCGGCAAGTGGCTCTCCTCACTCCCTCCACCCCCATCACAGTCTCCCCGGGCGCAGAGCTGGCAATGCTGGCACAGGGAGCCAGGGCACCGACTCAGAGCTGTGAGGCTGTCGGCCGGAGCCCGCCTGGGTCCTGGGAAAAGTTCGGGGGAGTTGCCGCGGTTATTATGTGCGCTGGGAGAGAAGTTGCGCCCGGGGACATGAGACACTGGGCTGGCGGGCCGGCGGGCGGGTGGAGCGGTGCGCTCCCAGGGGTCTTGACCGAAGTGGGAGAGGATCTGGCGGGATCTGTGCCCCAAGGGTAGGTTGAGGGTGACCTCGGGGCTTAGCATTTGGAAAAGGGGAGCCTAGAATCCAGGGTTACGCGGCTGAAATAGGCACCAGGTGGAGGACAGAAAAAAAGAGTGGCTTGTGGGACGCAGGGGGGCACCAAACGGGAGAGGCCCGGGCTACCGATCGCTTGGGGTCGAGCTTCAGGGCAAAGGAGCGTGTGGTGGCTGGCAGCGGAGTGTAGGGAAGCGGGGCTCCAGGGGGCGCACGGGAATGGGGCATCAGGCCCGGCCAACAGTTAGGGAGCTACCGGGGCAGGGGGCCGAGTCGTGCGTCTGGGGTGAGCCGGCCGGGCGGAGCGGCGGCCGGTTTATTTTTACTCGGTGGCATTTGCAGAATGTGCAGCTGATGGCCGTCGGCCGCCAGGAAGTTTTGCTTTCTGTTCTTTCTCTCTTTCCGAAGCTAACGCGGCCAGGAGCAGGCGGACCCGGGAACCGGGTCTGGGAAGGGAGGGGGCGACGGCTGGGGTGGTAAGGTGCGGGATAGGGGCGCGCTGGGGCGGCGGGCAGGGTCTGGCCCGACGAGGACGGCAGGCTGGCCCTGGGCCGCTGTGGAGCATTTGGGCGAATGTTCGTCCCCAGCGTTGGAAGATTCTCGGCGAGGGGAACAGGTGTATGCGCCGTCAATCACGGCAGGAGGAACACTGGGGGCGTAGATTAAAATAATAATAATAGATTTTTTTTCCTAGGGGGTGGGTGCAGATTCTTCTTCCAAGTCATCCCCAACCCGGGTCCGGAGTTGAGGGAGGAGAAGAGTGCGGAGGGCGGCGGGGGGCCGCTTCTCCCTACTCTCGAGTTCCTCCTGACCCAGCCTCAGCTTGGGAAGCCGGCCCAGGGTGCGGCGAGGACCTCCTTCCAGTCACGCTGGGGAGGGTGCTGGTGCGGGAGTGTATGATTTGTTCACCAGGGAAACAGCGAAAACACCCCTCTAATGAGCCTGGATATCCCCCAAACCCGGCCGGATCAAGGGACGACTGGGGGGTTATGCGTCGCTGCCCCAGCAGAGTCTGGAGGCACGACCCTCAGTGTATTTGGTAGTTCCGCCAACACCCGGTACACTAAAAGAAATGGGGGCAGCGAGGGGGAAACGGCCAGGCTGGTCGATGGGCAAAGTTGGTAAATTTAGGAGGTCTCAAAGCTGGTACAGGCGCGCGGTGGGGACTGGAAAACAGAACGCCGGGTAAATTGGAGCGTGCCCCCCCCCCCCATTGCGCGCGCGGTCACGGACACACACACACACACACACACACACACACACACCAGGCACGTCGCTGTCCTAAAGGGAGCTGTCCGGGCTGAGCAGGAGCAGCTGCGCCGGGCGTGGTGAGGGGGGTAGTTTGTCCTCGCGGGCAGCGCCCGGGCTGCGCTCCACGTGCCCAGAGGGGGCGCTGGGCTGTTCGGCGCCCGAGCGCAAAGCTCCGGGTTTGCGCCCTGGTGGCAGCGAGGCGGTGCGTCTCGGGCGTCCCGCGTCTTCGCCGACTCTCGCTACCTCACCCGACGCCCAGCCGCTTTCCCACTTCCCAAACTTAGCTTTTTGGTTTACCCTCCCTCGAGCTCTCAGACTCTCTGCGGGGCAGGGTGAGGAACCTCTCCCTTCCCGGCAGCGACCACTGCCTCTCTCCCCGGAACCCCGCGAATTGGAGAGATAGCCCCCCCATCTTGTTAGCCACCTTAGAGGCGGTTAACGGGAGTTTATGGGGAATATTGTTGAACTTCAGTAATCAGGTTTCCAGCGATCTTATGCCTCCTGTTTAATTTATTAGACTAGTTATTTATTCTGTTGATGATAATCTGTTGCTGGTTTCTATGGAGATGTTAAACTGATCTCTTTCAGAAATCAAACTCCATATGCACTAAAACGTTTAAAGGGGCAGTGCTTTCCTCCTTTTTTTTTTTTTTTTTTTTTTTACCCCTTTGGTTTTGTTTTTTAGACTTTGCACCTTGCAGAGACTTCGTGTCTTTCTCCGAGTCTTGGTGAATTTTATTTCCTTCTTACGAAGGAGAGGAGCCCGGAGACTCACGCTTTGTGGCAAGTACAGCTTATTATGGCTAGAAGAAAGCGAAGGCTTTGATCCCTAAGTTGTATCATCATTTAAAACAGATCATTTCACCACCACCCCCTTCTCCCCCATCATATAAGAGCAAAATTCTTTCAAGATCAAAGAGTCCAATCTAAAAAAAAAAACCCCAACTATTGTTTAAAAAAATAGGAAGTCAGTCAAATGTGAAGCTCTCCTTTATATCTGCTCCCCTTGTGTTTAAAGATTTTTTTTGAATAAGAAAAACAAAACTTGTAGCTCAGCTAATTTTTCATACTTATTAATAGTTTATCTTGCCCCCCCTTTCTTAATTTAAAAAGAAGTTCAAAGTTAGATTTCTCTGCCTGTGGGGGTTGAGGTATATTTGCTTCTCTTTTAGATCCTGACCATCTGTTTTTGGAAAATTAGCCTCTGGGAAGAGGGGAAGAGTTTTTAACTCAAACTTAATACAGTGCTTTAATTTCTTTTAAATACCCAAATATTTTAAAGTCCCTCATTTCCCTACTTTTTTTTAGGAGAATAGCAGCAACCTCTGTGTGGTGTGTGAGAGCATATGAACTTTTTCTCCTTTCCCCCTCTCCTCTGGTAGTCTTCTGTGGAGCTGTGACTTTGAGGGAGGTGGCTGCAGTGAATGAACAAAGTAAGGCAGAAAAAGATTATCTTGGTTTGTGACGCTCTGAAAAATTGCAAACCTACTCTGAACTCCCGATGTTTATCACACTGACAGATATGATACAAAGCGATTGCATTTCCTAATGATCCTTTGGGACTTAGTTGTAGGTAAAACCATTCAATGCATTTTTAATATTAAAGTAAGGCCTGGGTTCCATTTTCTTGGAGGTTGGGGGGAGTGGTTGTCCCTCTCTAGAGCGGATGCTTTCTGAGTATACTTCCCTCTTCCAGCTTGACCGCCCCCCTTCTACCCCTGCCCATTTCCATTCACTTTGGGGAGAGGTGAGCCACACACCAAGGCATTTGGCTTTCATAAATAAATTTATATCTGGCCAGAACGTCCAATGCTAAATAAGAGCACACTTAAAAAAAAAAAAAAAGAAGAAAGAAAAAACAAACCTCAGACTCCACCCCTGCTATAGGAAATAAAACAGAGGTAATTCTTGACTTTTTTTTCCCCCCTTCTGCCATTCTGCTTCTTTTTTATATTATTTTATTTTGGAAGGGGGTGGAATGGGTGTTGCTTCTCAGCTCAAAGAAGAGAAAAGCTCTTCCTGTTACTTTCTTCTGTGCTGCATTTTAGAAATTTGTTTCATTTGGATTGCAAATAGAACAGAGGTTTAAGCCTAGAAAAGAACACTGTAGCTTTAAACTCAGGAGTTTGCATATTCTCCTTGTATCTTTCCCCTTTGCTAATTATTGTGTTGTTTTCAGAGCAAATATGTCATATCCATGGCGACCGGGCAGGTTTATTGTCTTTCTGAAGCAATAGCTCACATAAGTAATTAATGACTTTCTTTTTTTTCCCCTGGCTTAGGTTAAACAGATCATTCAAGGAAAGTCATATCTCTCTCTCTCTCTCTCTCTCTCTTCTCTCTCTCTCTTTCTCTCTCCTTTTTTTTTTTTTTAGCCCAGTGACATAAGAACATGAGTTAGAACAAGAAAATACTTTAACCAAGAAGTCAACAGCTTATTTTCCTCCATTTCTTTTAAAAGCTGAAGTGTCAGCTTTCAGACATATGAGGCTGTCATTCTTGCAGCCGGGAGCTGTGCAGCCCATGCCTGGGTTGGAAATCCATTTGAAGGTTGTGCAGCCGGGAAGCGTTGGCATGGGGGGGGAGTAACCTAGAGGAATTTGCTTTTGAGGTTGGGGGAAGCACTCCAAAATGAGTATTTCTCTTATATTTAGCAGAATTTAATTAAATTGTTTACAGGAAAGAATGAGTTGGTAAAAATGCATCTCCCTCAGCATACCCCTTCTTTTTCCCAGTCTAGTTAATTGGAAAGACAAAGTTTTTCTTTCTGATTAACCTTGAACTTCAACTTTCTCCAGCCTTTGTCTCAAGTGCTTTTTCCTGGAAAAGTACCTTTTGGAATCCCCTCTGGTTAATATTTCCAGAAAGACAGTGGGGTTTTGTTTTTATCTTTTCCCTTTAGATCTACGATTTGAAACTGATTTCTGCTTCTCAGGAATCAAGAGCTTTGATGACTGACTATGACTTGGACTTTTACAACTTCTTTTTTTGGTGTGTGTGTGTGGGGGGGGTTGGCTTTTGAGGATGTATGATGATATAGTGAGCATCTCTCTCTTCTGTA
This sequence comes from Saccopteryx leptura, assembly GCF_036850995.1. Taxonomy (NCBI): domain Eukaryota; kingdom Metazoa; phylum Chordata; class Mammalia; order Chiroptera; family Emballonuridae; genus Saccopteryx; species Saccopteryx leptura. The sequence continues at coordinate 90,705,643 of NC_089505.1, read as the reverse complement.
TCGAGTGCCAGTATTGGGGAAGGTAGAACAGTTTTCCTTTTAAAAAAAAATCACCATGTATGTTCCACCCCTTTTCAAACGACCCTTTTGCTAATAAGAAGCCTTATGATGTCACCCTTTAACTCTAGAAATATACTAGATGTCCAACTGATATTCCCCAGTGGCCCTTGGCCTCCCACCCCACCCCCAAAGACATACGACAATTAAGCTCATTTATACTTTGTTCCCATCTTTTTAAAATTTCATGTATGGCCAAGGTTTTATGTGTGTCCTTAAGAGAGTGGAATGTGATGAAGAGAAAAGCATTTATATTATATTTATACTCCAACACAATTAAAAAAGGATATCTTCCCCCACACACACACACACCCCTATGTGAAGTAAGTTTAAAAAGGCTGTGTGAGTCTACTGAATGACTCTTCCGGCGTTTGGCTTTAAAAATAAAAATATCAAGCAGAAGAGAGATTTATTTGGTATCTGGTTTCTGAAGAGGAGAAGAGAAGGCCGGGCAAGTCTGATGCGGAGACTCCAGCGGAGTTGTAATTGAGCCCGTAACCTCTTGATGTCTATATCAGAAAAACAGACATGAGCACAGGGAACCGAGGAGAGGCAAACAAGCCTTGTAGAGGAGGGAGCTCAAGGGGAGATCCACACAGAGAGAGAGAGAGAGAGATTTAATTTATAGACATTTTAAAAACCGTAATTTCATTAGGATCTGTTCTTCCCCTTCTCTGAAGGGCAGCCCGGCAGACCGATATGGCTGGTCCCTCTGCCTGGATGTATGGCGTGGCTTGGTGGGCGCGCACTTGGGCATCCCTGCTGCCTCTGAGGGTTTGTTTTTTTTTCTCTGCCCACTTTCTGCTGGCTTCCTCATTTTGAAATTAAAAAACTAAAATAGTCAAAAGTTAGCCATGGCTTTTGGCTGCCTGGTGATCTCCTGTGTGGGTACCACACCGATCAGTGACCAGGTCTGACTCCTGCCTGGCCATTGGCATCTATCTGTGTGTCTTCCATCTGTCGCCAGGCTGCCTGTTGTTCCAGCCACAGGAGGCCACTGGGGAGAAGCCCCCTCAAGTTCACCAAGTTAAGTTACTGTGGTTCTGAGGCCATGGTGTCGGAGGGGGGGGGGGGAAGCTAACGTGGGTCGTAAATTCTGCAAAAATTAATCAACCGTTTAAGAGCTGCACGTTAACGAGGTTGTGCGAGCAAGTCAGGCCCTTCTCCTGCTCCCCTTGTTCAAAGTCCAGCAGAGTGAGGGGTCGCCTGAGGGGTGGGGAGGGAAGGGGAGTTCTGTTTTGTTTGTTTGTTTTTTGATCTGAATAATTGAGAACAACTAAGGAGGTAGAAGAAGAGAAAGGGGTTTATTGATTGTAAATCCTCAAGTGCCCTTGTTCCATATTGTTGGAATTTCTTTTCCCTTTTGGTCTGGATTTGTCCTGTGTGTCTTTGGTGGAAAAGACACGTAGAAAGAGAGCAAAGGGGGGTGTAGGGAGAGAGAGAGAGAGAGACATGTGGCTCCTTCGGAACTCATTATCATTCTTAATAAGTCTTAAGGAATAAAGAAGAGCATTGAGTATAAATGCTGGGTAATCCTAACACTTCTCAAGGTGAGAGGAGTCTTGAGGACATAGAGAAAAGAGAGAACAGAGGAGGGGGTGGGAGGTGGGGGCCCACGTGGCCTTGGGGAGAGGCAGGCCTAGGGTCTGGGAGGCTCTGCAGGAGGCCCGAGCGCTGGGGTGGTGTCGTCTGAGAGGACACAGGGGCCCTCCAGGAGAGGGGGACTTGCTGGGGCAGGGAGCAGGGATGGTAGGAACATACGTTCCGGGGCAGCCCAGCCTCCTGTTGTCCCTCCTGAGCTCTGGCTCTCCAGCCCGCTCAGCCCCTGTCCCCTGGCCTCCGATCCCCGCGGGCTCCTCTGCATTGTCCTTTCTGGGAAGCCTGAGAGACAGACCAGCGGCCAGAGCTCAGCTCCGGACACTAGGTGGCTTAGAGGATCTGCAAGGCTTTTCAAGAGGAACGCTGGCGTCCTCTTTCCTTCCCGCTGGTGGGCTCCGCTGTGCCCGGTCTGCAGGCGGCCCTAGCAGACACCCAGGGGCATGGCACAGCTCCCAGGCTGGTGCTCCCAGTGAGCTGCTTCCAGGCAAAACAGGGATGAGACTGGGTACAGCTTTCCTGGGTGCAGGGGCGGGGGCGCTGCTCAGGGCCACTTGCAGGAGGCACATTTGGAGCCCAACTCTGTATTCTCTGCCACCTAGGCATGAGACACTGCCGAGCCCGTGGTGGGGTGTCTCTGCTTCTTCCCCATTTGAGTTCATGTGCCCCCCCATGAGAATCCTCTTAATAAAAAAAAAATCTCATTAAGCATAAATACTGCTTATACTTTAAGGATTTCAGAGATCTTATAAACCCAGCTAAGGACCCTCTGGGGTCCCTTGCTCTGGTGGGCTTCTTTCTAATCCTCCAGCCATGGTGGGGGGAGCGGCAGTGAGGAGGCACTATCGGTTATGGCTGCCACTCCCGCCCTGCCTGCCGCAGTACTGGGAGAGCGGAGCTGCGCTGGACTGGGACACAGGGTCCCCGCAGGTGGATCAGGGCCACACGCAGGCTCCCCTCTGAGGAACCGTACCTGCTCAGGTAGATGCCCCACCCCGGGCCCAAGGCAGCCTCCCCCGACCCCCATCAGGCTGGCATTCTCTGGGACTCCGAGGGTGTTGGAGACAGGGTCTCAGCCAAGGTCACATCTGAACCATGGATCGCTTTCTCTGGGGACAGAAGTGGGCAGGGAGACACAATTCAGGTTTGACCTACTGTCATCAGGTTTTGCTTTTTTCTTCTTCTTCTTTTTAACTCTTATGTTTCTTTTGGAAAACAACTTCGGGAGCATGCAAAAGGGGGTGTGTGGGAGTTAGAGATGAAGGCTGGTGACTGAGCTGCTGGGAAGCCCGGAGGGAGAACGGGATGGGTTAATGGCGGGTGGATTCTGCTCTTCTGTTGTTTAAAAGCAGTAATAACCAAATTGCCTGCCCTGCATGTGCCTCGCTGACGAGATTTACCCAAGGAAGTGGTGCGGCCTCTCTGCTGCTAGTCCCGGGGTGGGTGAGCCTGTGTGTGTGTGCGTGTGTGTGTGTGTGTGTGTGTGTGTAAAGGAGAAGAAGGGGTGGGGGATTAGCTCTGCCAGGCTGGCACCCTTCCCCAGCACTAATTGCTGGCAGAGTACCCACAGGGGCTGTGCCAGCGTCTCCAGCTCCGCCCGCACCCCTTGCCCGCGGGGAGCTCAGCTGTGCAGCTTTGCTATATGAGGGCCATTTCCGGGCCCACTAGTCCCGAGACTCCTTTGGGACTTTCAGGGAAATCTGATCCTTGGTGGGGGGACGTGGTCTGGGATAGGGTGAGGCTTGGGTGGTCCAGAGTTCCGTTGAGGTCTAGTCACCGGCATCAGGAGACCCCGGTTCCAGTTCTAGATCTGAGTAAAAATCACAGCAGGGCCTTGGGCAAGTCATTTGACCTCTCTGGGCCTCAGTTTCCTCTCTTATCAAATGGCCTCTGACCCTACCACCTTCACAGAGTTGCTCTGATGGTCAGCTGGCCTCGTCACTTGAAAGGCCTTTGAAATAATTAAGCATAATGAAGAATTTGTCATCACTTTGCTAAGTACAAGGTGCCCCCGATGGCAGATAAGCTGCTTTTATATAAAATGGTATCAATCTCAAAGGCGGCCCCAGTGACTTCTACTCCAGATAGTCCTAGGCATAAGGATGTAGCGTGTGGTGGTGGTGGTGGTGAGGGGTGGCATTTTTGTATCAGGTTACAGTTTGGTTCTCTTATCACTGGGAGCTTAGGCTAAGTTGGGGAGTTGTTTTAGGCAGTATAGGGGACCCCATTGAGGATGTGGGGTGTACTTAGCCATTTTGAGCCATGGGTTCCTTGAGGAGTAATATATATTGTAGCTTGTGGATTTTGGAGCCAGTTAGCTAGGGATCAGAGTCGTGGCCTTAGATCAGTTCGTTAACTAGCCTGAGCCTTGGTTTTCTCATCTGTAAAATGGGGATAGCAGAACCTCCCTTTCGGGGTCGGATAAGCTAAGACATGTGAAGTGTTTAGAACAGGCTTGGCACTTGCGTGGGGATGAGTGGGGGTGCACTTGCTGCCCGCCAGGGAGTACGGTGGGTGGGGGCGTGAGAGAGCTTGCCCTCTGTACCTCTGGGGGCCAGGACTCCGCCAGGTGTGGAGTGAGTGCTCCAGTGTTGGTTAGAAATTCCGGATTTTGTGTTTTATGTCTGTGGGCTGCCTTGCGATCCTCCTGGTATTTTTAGGTTGAGTCAGAAGGGGACAAGAAGCAAGACAATATTCTCATTTGGAGTCGACCCCCCACACAAGGCAGGGGCCATTGTTCTCTTTTCTCCATTGTGGCCAGACTGATGTTCCTGGAACTTGGGGCGGGGGGGGGGTTGCAGTTTGGGACGGGAGGCAAGAGGTTTGGGGGTAGCGGCAGACCCTGGGAACTGGTGCAAGGTGCCCGTGGCCTCTGCCTGTGTTTGCACAGCCTGAGAGCTTGATGCTGGGTGCCAGGGGTCTCCCCCGGGTCTGCGCATTTGGGCTCCACGCTGATGAAGATGGTGAGGCTGGCAGAGGTTACGAGCATGCTTTTGGAGTCGGGCCGAGTCCCGTGTGAATCATGTTTCTCCCAGTTCGGCAGATTCATTCCCCTCATCCTCTGTATCCACATCTGTAAAATGGGGATCGGAATTCCCATCTTTTGAGAGAGTGAAGTAGAGGACAGTCATCATAACTAACATTTGCTGAGGTTCGAGTCAGAGCTTTATTTTGTGGACTGCGGTAAGCCCAGTAAGCCGCACCGAGTAGGGACTGAGGGATGAGGGTGAGATGATGAGTAACAGGCCAGCTTCGGGCCTGAAGCAGGGTCCCCTGGGTGACTGGAGCTAGCTATGGAGGCTTGGGTGGAGCTGAGGTTCCCTCTGCCCCGCACCCTTGGGCGGTCCTGTCCCCCGGGAGTCACTCCCCAGGCTCCGTGGAGGTGTGTGTGGGGAGTCCCGGAGAAGAGGCACAGGCAGCCTGGAGGCAGTGACCTAAGGAGGCAAGGGCATGGGGGGCTGTGACACGGGGAGCACTGGAGGGGCGAGGGGCACTTAGGGAAGATGAGGTGTATGAAACTCCATCGGCCTCTCCCATTTCACTGCGCTATGCCAAAACACCCCGGTTCCTGTTTCACTATCTGAGATCTGGGAGCAGGTTAATTTCCATGACGAACTCCAGGCCACGTGCTCGGAGGATTTATCTAATTAAATTGATGCTTTTTTTCTAAGAAAGAAAGAAAGAAAGAGAGAGAGAGAGAGGGAAGGAAAGAAGGAAGGAAGGAAGGAAGGAAGGAAGGAAGGAAGGAAGGAAGGAAGGAAGGAAGGAAGGAAGGAAGGAATAGAAGAAAGTAAGGGAAGAAGGAAAGAAAGAAGGGAAGGAAGGAAGGGAGGAAGGGAGGGAGGGAGGGAGGGAGGGAAGAAGGAAGGAAGGAGGGAAGGAAGGAAGGGGAAGGGAAAGGAAGAAAGGGAAGACAGGGAAAGAATGATAAGAGAGAAGGGAGGGAGGGAGACAGATGAGCTGGAGGCAGGCCAGTGTGTTTTGGAAGGCCATGATGGAGTGGGGAGATGCTTGGTGCTGAGGCGGAGCCCTCTCTGGTGGACCATGCTTCCATCTTCTGATGCTTTTAGTTCATTTCCAAAATAGCTCTTGTGCTGCAAGGAAAACGGGTGGCTGGAGGAATTCTGGATTCTCCAATACAGTAGCCACTAGCCCATGTGGCAATTTAAATTAAATTAAACGACACGTTCAGTTCTTCAGCGAACTAGCCACATCTCAAGTGCTCCATAGCCACATGTGGCTAGTGGCTCCTGCATTGGGCAGCACGGATAAGAACGTTTCCATCATGACGACATAAAGTCCGATTGGTTAGGAGGGCTGGGACCAAAGGGATGACCCTAAGGGACAGCGGTGGAGGTAGGGGCTGGGCAGCAGGGACAGGCCCACATGTTAAAGAGGGCTCGCTACCTGGTGCTAAGGCCTCTGTGGTGCTGGGGCTGCCTCCTCTTTAGATTCCAAGATTCCACTGTGAGTTTCCTCTCTCCTGGGGTAGTAGAGTTGGTACGGTGGGTCTAGAGTTAGGCAGAACGGGGTTTAAGTCTTTCTCCCATGTATGGTCTTTGTGACCTTGAGCAGGGCTCTTAACTCTCCGACCCTGTGGAGCTGTGCTAACAGTAAACAGTACCAGCCTTGCTGGGGGTCCTTGTGATCTCTGAGCTGATGAGCGCAAGCACTTCATATAGCGTTGGGCACCGAGCGTGCCCTCGAAAAGTGGGGACCACCGTTATTATAATAATTATTGTAATTGTTGATATTATTTTCACAATGAGTATTGAAGAGCTTTCATGACTGCCAAGTTCTTAGGGACACTCCCTGATCAAATGCTGATTTCTCCATAATCAACCTTTGCCAGAATTAGTTTAAATGAGCCCCCACCTCCCCAATCCCTTTCTTCAGGGAACTTCCTTTGGATCTCTTCTTTCCATCTCTTCCCTGTCCCTCCTTTCTTTAGGCAAAAGGAAGAGTTGGAACTTCCCCAGAATTAACTGTTGCAGGTCCTTCTACTTGTGAGTCAAGGCCCCTACTCTGCCTAACACGTGTGTGCTCACATGCGCGCGCGTGCACACACACACACACACACACACACACACACACACACACACTCTTCTCCATTGGCCAAACTACATTTGAAAAAAACCCGAAGTATTAAAGTAGGGGAGAGCAGATGTGGCCCTGGCAGGGCTGGCTGGCTAGGTTGTTCGGGACGAGGGCGGGGGCAGGGTGGTGGCCTCTGGGAGGGACGTGTGTGTTTATTCTCAGACATTGCCCAGTGCCCTGTGTGCTAATGTGGGGCTGAAAAGTCCCCCGCATTGTGCAGGCTCCTTTCCCCGTGAAAAGGCAATTGAGTCAGTGAGTTCCGAATGGATTGGAGCTGACAGTAAATGAGAATTTGGCAGTGGGTAGAAAACAAGCTCCCCACCCCCTACCCCCCACCCCCCAACACACACCCACACCCACACATACACACACACACACACACACACACACACACACACACGCACACACATACTCACGCCTCCCTAACCTACCCAGGCGTGCTTGGTTTTTAGAGGGGTTTTTGAAAAGAATTCCAGTTTCTTTTTGTGCGGATCAACATTATCAGCAGGGGCTCTACCCCAGCCTGCCCCCCTCCTAGGTTGCTGCAGCCCCCCTCCCTGTCGCCTGGGTGGCTCCACCAGCGATCCCGAACGAGTTAAGGGCTGAATCGACTCTAGACCCAGCTGTATGTACATTTCACTCTGGGTTCCTGAATGGAGCGATGTGCTGTGCTCAGCACGATTGGAGACTGTCTGCCCTCGGCGGCCCACCCGGCCCCCGCTCTGCTGGGCTCGCTCCACCAGCTTTCGCGGGGACCTGCCGCTGGCAATGAGGGCTCCGGTGCCCCACGCTGTGGGGACCTTGCTGGGTGCCCTCCCCACGCCCAGCCTACCTTTAGAGACCTAGTTTAACGTTAAAAGAAAGGGTGCCCCTTTTTGAGCTGGCATCATCCCTGGTTTGCAAAGAAGGCTTGCAATTTCGAGGTTTTTGTATGCCAGGAGGGAGGGACCCTGTCCTCCTCCATGGCTCTCCTCTCTGCCGTATCCAAACCAGTAAATCGGGGAATAGCTATTTACTTGTACCTGGCCCTTGCCAGTGGTCCCATCTCCCCAGACTTAAGCGTCCTCAAGAGAGCCAGGAGGGCGGAAATACTGCCACCTTGCAGATGCTGCTCCAGCACCCCATATGTGTAAAATGACATCCCTTTAGCCTGACCGCCCGTCTTCTCTTGGTGGAGATGTAGAGCCTCTCCTCTTTTTTTTGTGGGGGGGGGGGATAAGCAATAAAAAAGCACTCCTTTTGGCAGAGTTACAACCTGCTCTTTGGGGTTCCCGTGTCACCGTGGCTGGAGCTGCCTATCAGGAGTCCTCTTCCAGGAAAGACCTGCTACCTGGTAGAGTGTGGTGGCTTTAGGAGCTAAGCTGGGAGAGGGGTCCCTGTGCAGAGGCAGCACAGAAAAATGGTTAAGTGCACAGGTTCAAATCCCCACTTCCTCATTTATTAGTACTGTGACCTTGGGGCAACTCCCTGCCGCTTGGGACCCTCAGTGTCCTCCTTTGTGAAAGGGGTATAATAATAGTGCCCACAGCACGGGGTTTCCAAAAGAGTAGAGTGAAATAATCTGGCACACAGTAACAAGGGGTAGCTATTATTGCTGCTATTGCTATTACTACTCCTGCCTCCCCGTCTGTCATCAGGAAAGCAGGATGGTGAGAGCTCAGGCCTGTCCCTGGTTTCAGGTCCCAGCAAGGCCAGCCTGGAGCCTGTGCCTGGAGGCTGTGTCCACCAGAATTCAGTAAGCAAAATTGCTGAACCAGCAAAGCAAGCGTGTCAGCCCAGCACAGAGCCCTAGAGGCAGCAGGGAGAAGGCGTGCATGCCCAGGACCGGGCTAGGACCCCGAGGTGGCGGCCCAGGGGGCTGGCCTGCCCAGCCCAGGGTGGAGCCGACTCCCAGGCGCGGGCGCCATCTTGGTTTCCTCAGCTTTTCCTCAGCAGTGGGGAGTGGCCCTTGCCCGCCCTCGGGAGCAGGTGGCCTTTGCAGTCTGGCACCTGTTCCTGAGGGCGGCTGCCAGGGAGGTACAAACCTGGGATCGCCCTATGTGCCCTCCGAGTCCCTGCACAGGCAGGTTTCCCCCTCCCCCGGAGGGGCTGGCCTGGACCTGTCCCCGTCCCCGTGGTGGAGGTCACAGAGGGGCTTGTCTCTCACCCCAGCGCCCCCTCCCTCACCTGCCAGGTGAGTCCCAGGAGAGTCAGGACCAGGATCCTGAGGTCTTTGTGCTGGGGGCTTCCTTGGGGGGTGGGGATGGGCCCAAGGAAATGGGGTGAAAGGATGTGGGTGAAATCAGACAGGGTTCAGGGAGAGTATCTATCTTCCTTTTGCCCCCATGGGGCAGCAGGCAAGCTGAGTTGATTGTACATTTTCACTTTATTAAAAGAGGAAGGAACAAGGCATCTACCGAGCAGCACCTGTGTCTCAGGTGCTGGGCTGTGACTTTCTGCAGGATCGGCAGACACGCGACAGGCAGAGGTTCGGTTCCCATTGTACCAGTCGGGAAGCAATGCTCAGAGAGGTTAAGTAATAGACCCGCGTTCACCCAGCTGGTGACAGGAAAACCGGGGTTGGAATGCAGATTAAGATGACTCTGAAACCCATGCTTCTTTCCGTGCTGTGGGGAAATAGAACTGCATTTCAAACCGTTTAGAAAATATATAAAAGGGGGGGGGCATCACCAATCATTTGACTAAGGTAACACCGCCTGGTTTAATATTTAGTGTATTTCCTGCTGGTGTCTTTTTCCTTTGGCAACTGTTTATATTTTATATACATGCATTCTACGTAATTATAACCATAAGAGAATATGGTTTTGGTGGAGACCCAGGACAAGGTGGGAGGGTCTCCTGAGCTGGGGGGGGGGGCCCTCTGGGGAATGATTGATACTCAGCAAAATGGAAACCTGGTTTTGGCCCTGAGCCATCCTTTCAGTAATGAGGTTCCTGAAGTTGCTTTGGGGAAAGCAAATTGGGTGAACAGGGAGGCGAGAAAGACCCTCGCAGTCTCTCCTGGGTTGGTTTTGCTCCGTTAAGTGGTAGAATTTTCCTTTTAACTCACTTCCTTCTTGCTTTTGACAAATGGGGATATTTGTACCATTTTCCCAAATGACCTCCTCTCCTTGGGGTAATGAGAAAATGAAAGTCTTTGCTAAGTGCTTTGAGATATTCAGATATAAAAAAAAAAGAGAGAGAGAGAGAGAGAGGAGAGCGTTGTCATGGGCCCTTTGCTGCCAATGCGCTTTATAAAGAGGAAGTGCCGCTCACGGGGTGGGGTAGAGGTGAAGGTCGTGTGAGGATGAAGGCCATGGCCTTGGCCAGCCGGCCGGTGTTTCTCTCTGGGCACCGGGGCAGGGGCGATCGTGGCCCGCTAGAGGATGGGCAGGGTTCTGGTGGAGTCTCCGCCCATCCTCCAGGTACATGCTCCAAGCCCACGGTGATCTGGATCATGCAGGCCAAGCCCCCACCTTGGCTAGAATCACGTGTATCGTGATTCAGTGCATGGACGGGTCTCCCCCGGCCCACTCTTGCTTTATCGCATCAGCCCAAGAATAACACGGCAGAAGAAATACCGTGTCACCTCTACGAGTAATCATCCTGAAGATGATTTTGAAACATGGAAAAATGTTTATTATGTGAGTGGGGGGAAAAAAAAATAAAGACAAAACAAAACACCGAAGGCCAAGTGAGTGTTGGGAACTCCATGGTAGAAACTATATAAAAATCACAAATGCGTACGAACAAAGCTTTGAAAGGCAGTCCTCCGAAGTGGAAATTACAGCGTTAGGGTGATGGGACGACGGTGATTTGTTTTTTATTTCACAACATTTTCTTTAAATTCTCCCCTATGATTAAAAACCAACAAAGCCAATGTGTTGGCCCAGTCGGCAGCCCTGGGGAGGGGTGGGGGAGGGGGCGGGGCAGCACCGGGCAGGCAGGCGAGAGGACGCTTGTACCCACGGCCCCCGCAGGGTGCTGAGCTCACCGGCTGTGCCAGCCACAGAAACCTATGAGATCTCTAGAAGCTGAGGCGTATCGGTGACTCAGACCTTCGTGTTGTGCTGTTCAACAATAGCTTTTGTCCTTTGCCCAAAAGCCTAGGCCCAGCGTGTTAAAAAAAAAAAAATTATAAAATTAAGAGATAGTTTGTACTTTCCTTACCAGCCTGTGCCAGCTTCCGGCGCTTTATTTATTCAAGGTGGGGAGGCAGGGAAGGTGAGGTGGGGGTGGGGGACGGACAGAAAGGAAAAGAAAAACAAGGTAGAACTCGGATAAGGCCCAAGAAAGGTTTGAGCCTCGACAACAAACTTCCTTTTGTTTCTCTAGTGGGGAGAAGGAAAGGAAGAAAAAATGCTCCAAATAAAAGCTCCGTGTTTTGTGTATAGGGTGGCTTCTTGCAGTGGGTTTTGCCTTTTGTTTGTGGGACAGGAAAGCTCTTTGGTGACATTCACCTCTGGGCCGGAATGAGATGAGGTGGGAGTGGAGGAGCCCAGGCAGAAAGGGCTGGAGCAGGGGCAGCCAGGTTGGGCTCTGGTGAATGTGGATGTTTCGCTTGGTGGTTCTGGCCAAGAATGTCCAACTGCCAACAGCTTCTGCCCTCACTTCCAGTGGGGTTCAGAGAAGGTTCCTACTTCCTGGTGTCCCAGAAGTGGCTTTCTTCTAGTGGGACTCGGGATTCCTTGGGACCAGGGCTGAGGAGGAGTTTGCCTTGTCCCAGTTTGGACCACGTTTCTCCTCATGTCCACTGGATGACATTTTAAGAATAATAAAGTTCATGAAGAAAAATCTTGGGAGGGGGGAGTTTTGGAATGGGATGTATGTGAAAGTGTATGAGTGATTGTGTGTGTGAGATTGTATGTGGTTGTGTGAGAGATAGTATGTGTGAGATTGTGTGAATGATTGTATGTGATTCTGTGATTGTGTGTAAGACGGAGTGATTGTATATGTGATTGTGTGTGGTCATGTATGAGACGGTGTGAGTGATTGTATGTGACTATGTGAGAGGCTGTATGTGAGATTCTGTGTGAACGATTCTGTGTGGCTGTGTGTGAGACTGTGAGGTTGTGTGAGTGATTGTGTGTGTAAGATTGAGCGATTATATTTGTGATTGTATGTGGTTATATGTGCACATGTCTCTCCCTTAGTCTTAATCACTTTTTTCCTGTTGTATGTAGAAGCCAGGCTGAGTAAAACTCACGGGGCCTAACATCTGTTCTCTCAGGTATCGTCTTGTCTTCCTGTCCCAAACCAGCTCTCCTAGTGAACCCATGAGGCCACCCGGACCCTGGACTGACCTGGATTCTTTCTGCAAAATTAGTTCAAAGGATTTTGTAGGAATAATCCAGGATCTTGGCAGTAGTTTGACCAGTATGAGAAAGAAGGCTTTTGAGTTAGAGGCAAAGAAAGTCACAGAGGTCTGAGGCAGCCTGGCCTGGAACCCGGACGCCCACACCCGTGACCTTGATGAGGACCCCCTATTGTGGTGCTCCCCCGTCCCCCCTTGCCAAGGCCATCTCGGCAGCGGGTTCACTGTTGAGTTTCAGAGCTCTGGGAGCTGTAATGTATCTTCATCATGACCACTCATCCCTAAGGAGGCAGCCCAGGGATATTGTGCCTGTTTTACAGATGAAGAAACAGGCCTAGATAGGGGAGGTGACATGTCCAAGATCACACAGCTAGTCAGCGACAGATTTGGAACTAGGACAGACAGAGTCTTTGGGCCACATGCACACAGGAGCACCCCTCCACCCCCACCCCCATGGCCCAGGGCGAGGATGACCTGTCCCAGACAGGGGCTTCTGCTTTCCTTCGCTTCCATGAGACAAAGGGACCCCTGGAGGATCAGGTGCTTTGTGGCTGTGGTTGGGGGTGACTGGTCCTCTGCTTTTAGGGGCTATCTCTGTTGAAGAAAGAGCTCCCGCCTCTGTCACCCACCAAGTGGTCCCTTCCCAGGGCCTCAGCTTTGCTGTCTGTGGATTAGGAGGCCCGACCTGGTGGTTCCTTGTCCCTTCCCACTTCAGGGTGGCTGAGCTTCCTGCCATAATCCAGAGTCCCCAGCTGTGCCATGCGGCAAACCCTCTCCCACAACCTGCCAAACCAGAGGTGCCAGTTTTTCCCCAGGGCGCCTATGAGCTCCCTGCCAGGGAGAACTTTTGCGGGCTGGCCGGGCAGGGCCCCCAGCCCAAGCCCCCTGCACCTACTTATTGATATCTGCGTGTCTAAATGTGCCTCATGTCAGAGCCCTTTGGCCTGAACTTGCCGAGTCCTGCGAGGCTGAGAAAGGAGGCAATCACGAGCAGGGCAGAGAAGAGGCAGCTGAGGAGAAGGGTAGGCGAGGTGGTGCTCGGGGTGCCTGCCATCTGGGCAGGAGTCCTGGCTCCCAGCTGTGGGGGCTCTGGGAGGGCAGAGCCTGGCAGGGATGATTTTGAAGCCACTACTATGGAGATTAAGGGGATGAGAATGTAAATCTCAAGTAAAAAGGTAATTGAATGTAATAGCAAACACTGCTCGCTCTATGTTAATTTTAGCTCTTCCCCTGGATACAAGGCACTGTATTAGTGTTTTATTACCATTTTGTTTGCACTAATAAAATAGTAAAATTTATTTCAAGGAAGTTGAAGGATGGTTTTACAATGCAAATTTGAAGAAATTGGACTTTTCATTTATGCCTCTGCTATTTTAAACTCTGACGGGTGTAAATTAGCTACAGGGACCGAGCAGACCCCACTGATGGGGATGTTCCAGACTAGCTCAGGGCAGAAGGCAGAGAAGGCTTCACGGAGAGGCTTGGGTGGGGGTCTGATTGGGTGGGATGGGGTGATGGGTGAGGTTGTGTCGGGCAGGAGTGACTCTGGTTGTGGGCAGGCATGTCATACACACATACCCACACACACACACACACACACACACACACACGCCAAGCCTGTGGGGAGACATGTGGCCACAGACCTCAGGGATGTGCCTTTCTTCTCTGCCCTTTGGCCTACTCCCTTCCTGTCTTGTCATTGAGCCTCGATAAACCCGCTGAACCCCCAAGGGAACTGAGTGACCTCTTTCCTCTGCTCCTATAAAGGAGAGGGGTCGAGAGTAGATGTCCTGTCCGTTCACACACACACACACACACACACACACACACACACACCCTTTTAAAAGATTTTATTTATTGATTTGAGAGAGAGAGAAAGGCGAGGGGAGCAGGAAGCATCAACTCATAGTCGTTGCTTCTCGTATGTGCCTTGACCAGGCTTCGAACCAGCAACCTCAGCATTCCAGGTCAACACTCTATCCACTGCGCCCCCACCGGTCAGGTCGTTGACACCCTTTTAAAGGGGCTGTAGTTTGCCGGCAATGACAGGAGCCGAGAGGAAAGAACTTGAGCCTAAACGAAGCTGGGGAGAAAGACCCAGGCCGGACACCAGTCCAGCAGAGGTTTGCAGGCGTGTTCCCCTTCTCCGTCTGCCCTCTGACCCGGACGCATTTGAGAAACTCGGAGTAGGACGTTTCCAATAAACCAGCATCCCTTCAAGTTGGGCCTGAATGGTCCCCTGGTGTGCTAGTGCGTCCATAGATGAAAAGGCTAGAGGACCGATTTACTATTGTTTTTATTTTTATCCAGTTGTCTAAATTTTAGGGAATTGGATGATGGCCTAGGAAGGTGAAAAAGAGCCTGGAAGGGGGTGATCGGAGAGTTTCATATCGAGTTTTGGGAGAAGAATTCAGGTTGGTTCTTGTTTTATCCAAACCGGTTTGTTTATCTCTAAAAAATTATCAGCGGCAATGGCCCGAAGCAATGCATTGGGGGACCAGCTTCCAAAGGCAGGGACCCGAACAAGTGTTCTAATGTCTGGCGAGGTCGGCAGCATGTATTGCCCAGGGTTCTCTGGCCGCCTGCCTGGTGCGGGGGAAACGGTGAGCTGGTGGCACCGGTTTGCCGCCCAAAACCCAGGTTTTGTGGGGTTTTTCTCAGTGTATTCTCTCCTTTGGGAGGGTTGTGTGTGTGTATGTGTATGTGTGTGTGTTTTTAATGTAAAGATTCAAAGCGTTGATACTGGCAAGGCCAGAGTTGAGAAATTGGAGGAGAGAGTCTGGGCAAGACAGCGGAGCAGACATGGTGGCTGGAGACACTGGAGGATCCCCTCGACTGCTGACGGTGTGAGCTCTAGCTGCCAGCACGCTGCTTGTGGGCGGGCAGGAACTTGGCATCAAGGCAGAGGAGGGTGGGCACAGGCTCCCAGCCTCTCCTGGTGGCTCTCCTCTAGCGTCTGCGGGGTCAGGTTTGAGGCCGACTTGGGTCGTGGGAAATACACGAGGGTCAGGCCAGCCTCCAACAGCAGGGCCAGCACCACGTGCTTATTGTCGGAGCAGGGAAGTCCTCCATCTGGGCCTCTTGGCTTCCTTTTGGATCAGGGGGCTGTGTGTGTGTGTGGGGGGGGGGGGGATTTCTTGGGATCGTGGGTTTAGGAAATGTACAGAAGGCAAGGGAGTCTTCAGACCAGCCCCGTGACAAGCCAGGCCAGGAACCTCCTTCCCGCTGCTGGGTACCCAGGAGACCCTGGTGGTGCTGGCCCCCTAGCTGAGGGGACAGAGCGGGAGAGTCTGAGGAGGGTGGATGTGGGCAAGGCCAGGGAAGCTTTGCGAGTGTGGCTGAAAGAAGCCAGAGATGAGAACGTTTCAAAGTGGTGCGTCTCTCAGCCTTTGAGATGGTTTCCGATGCGCTGAGCGCGGGGAAGTGCATTGCGGCGCACCCATGGACTTAGAGGGTGTGTCCCAGGCGGGCGGGGGTCACACCCCGGGTGCATTTCAATCCAAAACTGTAATTAGATCAAGGGACAAGAAGAAATGGGCAAAGAGGGTTAGTGCTGTGGCCCGCTTGGGCCTGGTGGTGGAAGTGACATCAGGATTGCCTCTCAGGCTCGACCTGTGTTCTGGGATCATGGGGAAGGTGGTCCGCCCCCAAACAACTGGGACCCCGGGCACCTCCGTTCTACTTGTTGACTCTTATTACTTTCAAGTTTCTTCATTGCTTTGGGAGAGACAGAGAAATCACTGGTTGTTCCACTTAGTCGTTCCATTAGTTGGCACACTCATCGGTTTCTTCACCTCTGGGCCCTGACCAGGGACTAACCCCATGACCTTGGTGTGCTAGGACAATGCTCTATCCACTGATCCACCTGGCCAAGGCCTACTTGTCTACTCTTAATGCTCCCAAGTCACCTCTGGAGAGTTGAGGCCCCTCTGAGAAGCCCTTGGGCTGCTCCCCACCTTCCTGCTTCTTCTCAGTGCCTGTGGTCACCCATCTGCTCCAGCTCGGGACAGAAGGATGCTCCATTTGGAGTGATTTGACTTTCTTTTTGGCATGGGGCATGGGTGTGTGTGTTGGGAGAGGATGACCCGAAAGGACGCCAGTGGATTGCTCTCAAAGGTGGCCGCAGTAAGCCCTGGAAGCTGCCCCCCCACCGGCTGCTTTGTGCTGTTTGATAAGGGGGACCCATGGCCTGGTCTTGAGCATGTCCCCATTTCCCCCTTTAATTGGGAGAAAAGGTGGCTGAAACGCTTAGGTCTTTGGCCCTCAAACCTCAGACCCTCTCTCTCATCCCGCCAGGCCCCCTGGGGTGTGACGGGGGCATCCCCAAGTATCCTGAGCCCCTTGCTCACCTTCCCTTTCCCTTCTCCCTGCCCCCCTTCCCTGCACCTGTCAGCTGTTTCATTGACTGTCTGGCTTGGCTGCCACCCATCCTATCCTCCCAGGCCAGCTCCGCCCCCACCCCTCCCCCCCCCAGGCCCACACTCCCTCCCTTCCTGTCTCTGCCCACGTCTGTCTCTACCTGCCCGTCGCCAGCACACCTGAGGATCCGAGTCTGCCTAACGGAGTGCGGAGATGGCTCAGGGTGTTTACCAGACAGCAGGGATAAGGTCTTAAATCCTGTTGCTGTCTTCCCAGGGCCAGCTTCCTCAGATGGTCTTCCAAACTCCTAATCTCAGTGCCCACATCCCTGCCCAGCCCATGTTTGATGGGAGCTTTCCTCTCTGATTGAAGCTGAGATGGAGCAGGATCTGTCGTGGGCTTGGGTCTGGGTTCCCACCGGTGCATGATGACATGGAGGTCCAGCCCTTCCTCTCTGCTTCTTCCTTCCTCTCCTCCTTCCTTTCCTGGGGAATCTCAGTGAGTGGGAGCCAGGATCCTGCCACCAGGTGTGCCAGAGCCTTCTTGAGTGCCCCCACACCTCCTGCCACCAGTGAGGTCACGAGGCCGCCTGCGGTAATGTAGGGGAGGGGGCGTGAGATTGATCTTAGTGGCAGAGGCAGAGGGGAACCCCGCTTGAAGATGGTCTGAGGTGGGGATGAGCAGGTGGACGCCAGCCCTTCCCGATAGCTCCCCATGACAGTTCTTCCCACTCAGAATACAAATGACCGCTGCGGGGTTTTGCTCAGGGTGCCGAATACCCTGGCTCACCCCAGGAGGGTCCATAGAGCAAACCTGCTCATCCATGCTGGCTTGGCACTGGCTCTGGGGATGACAGCGCAAGGGAAACGCGCTCCTGTGCGGTGCTCAGGGTGGATGACCTGCCCTCTGTAAGAGGGCCTAGCCCCGGGGGTGACAGGAGAGCTCAGGTGCTCCCCAGGGAACGGGGACGCCGAGGCACTCTTGATGCGGGGAAGAGGCAGCTGGTGGGGGCTTCCTGTGGGGCATCAGGGCTTGCCCACCCTTCCTGGGATGGCAGGACTGAACACAGAACAGGGAACTCTGCCCCCTCCTCGCGTTCCCTCCCCAAAACTAGGCTAAAAGAGGCAGATTAGCTTACTTCCCTGGCTCCCCACACTGGGAACTCGCCACGAGGGAAGAACAGGATTCTACACCAATGGTGGCAGTTTGGCCAACACTGGGGGCCCGAATCTACCCGTCTGGGTACTGACGGATGTGTCCTTTCTCCGGGCTGCCTTGTGACCTGAACAGACCCTTGTCATTTCAGCTTCTCTTTCCCTGGCTCCTTCTCCTCCTTCCCCCAGGCAACCAGAGGTCTCTTGGGTTTCACAACCCCAGGGCTTCCTTCTCCCCTCAGGTCTCCAGCCCTCGATCCTGCTCAGGCTCCCGCTGTCCCATGTCTCCACCCGTTCGCGGTTGCCTTGGCAGTCAGCGTCGTCGCACTGGGCTTTCCTCTGTCCCTTCCTGAGCTCGGGGCACTCACAGGAGCAGAGGCGTCCCTGGGACCCAGCAGAGAGGGGCTGGAGAGCAGAGGACAGGCCGGAGGTGCAGCCATGAACTTCAGGCCGTGTCCTCAGCCAGGACCCTTCCCGCCGAAGCCTCTGTCATCGCACGAGCCCGGGATCCTGTCGGGGTCCTGGCTGCCAGGGTTCCTGATTTTATTTGGGGTTATCTTTTTCAAATATGTGTGGGGCAAGGATTAAGAGGTGAGAGGGAAAGAAGGGCAAAAAACGCCTGGAAGGTGACAGTTGGGCTGGTGAGGGGGAGGAGGAGGAGGAGGAGGAGGAGGAAGAGGGAGGGGGAGGAGGAGGAGGGAAGAGGTGAAATTAATTCATTAGAAAAACTTGTTTACTGGCTTTGCTCAGGCGCCTCCATTTTAAAAGTCTACGTTTACAATAAGTCGCTAATTAAAACACAAAATTAAGCAACAGCTATGTTTTTTTTTCCCTTACACTTTAATTGCGTGATTTTTTGTGATGTAATTTCTGGAAACACCCAGCGTACCTCACAGGGCTGATTGTTTGATAAACCAGAAGCACCTGAAACCAACCCCCAAAATAAATATATAAATCCAAGGGGAACTTAAGGCAGATTGGAAATGGCGGAGAACTGCAGACAGCAGGGAACCAAAAATCCATACGAATAAGAAGAAGTCTTGTAAATAAGGACATTTAGCCTGCCTACCCCCCACACACCAGAACAATCTGTGTACCTCAGAGGGGAAAGCAGCTGAAATGGACACTAGACCCAGTGGGGGTATCGCTTCCTGTCCCCAATGTCCCAGTTGGTACTGTAGATAAAAAGCAGAAACAACTCGGAATCTTCTCTGACTCTCTTGCTAGCTGGGCTCAGTACCTGCTGGGGCGTCTCCTTTCTTCAGATCTTTTAAGAGAATTCTCCCCCTCTCCCTTATTAGGAATCTCAATGCAATCCCAAGGAGGGGGTGGTGAACAGGGGCAGTGTCTGTCTCTCCTGGGAAAAATCCAGCCTCTCTATGCCCACAGAGGGCAAGACAGCGTGCTCCAGGCTTGGGCAGCTGGCCCGGAGCTCCTTGGCCCTCCTGGAAGGTGGTGAGAAAGGGTGGTCCCAGATAAGAAAGGTATGCGTTGTCTTTTGCAGACAGACCCATGACCTGCTGCCTTTTTCAAGATGTAGACCTGAATGATGATTGCAAAACTGCTGAGAAACCTGTCAGGAACCGACTCCAGGGTGGGGCTGGAAGGAAACTAGGTCCACTGGTAGCCCAGCTGCTGGAGGATCCTAGGCCCAGCATCCTCCGGGGGCCCTGGAGCCCCCTGAGTGCTGGGCATTTGGGCAGGAGGTTGGGGGACAGAGGGACTGTGACCACACTGCCTTTTCCTTTCCCATACAAAAGCCAAAGGCTCAGTTGGTCAGGGACCCCAGTAACTTCTCTATACACTCCTCTCCTGGGGAAAAAAGATTTGCTGCTTTTTAGGGTCTTTGAAAAAAAACAAACACACACAAAAAAACATTTTCTCCCACCTGATCAGTGATGGTGCTGTGGATAGAATGTCATCCCTGGACACCAAGGTTGCTGGTTCAAAACCCGAGGTCGCCAGCTTGAGCTTGGGGTCACTGACTTGGTTATACTGGCTTGAGCATGGGGTTGCCGGCTTGAGCATGGGGTCGCCACCTTAATCCAGAGGTTTCCGGCTTGAGCCCACAGTTGCCAGTCCAATCCCTGGTCAAGGCACATACAAGAAGACATCAGTGCACAAAGCTAAGTGGAGAAACTAGATGATGCTTCTCTCTCCCTCCCTCTCTCTTCCTCTCTCCCTTTCTCAAAAAACTAAAAAACAAAAACAATCTCCCTGATTATAACTTATGCTTATGACTCACTGGAAAATACAAAGAATTGTGAAGAAAATAATTTTAAAATATGTACTTTCATTGCTAAAAGTATGGGTTAGGCAAACAGAGAGACCTGGGTTCGTGCCCCAGCTCTGCCTCCCAGCGGTGTGACTTTGGGTGAGTTGCTGGATCTTGGCTCCCTCCATAAAGCAGGGAGAGTGATCTCGCAGGGTGGCGAGGATTCAGTGTGATGCTCCGTGTAAAATCCTGAGCACTGAGCCTGGCACACAGTGCACTTACACATTAGCTATTTCTGTTATGATAGTTAATAATGATTATTTCACTGCATTGAGATCATGGGCTTTAAAACTTTTATTAAGAATTTTTTTTATATCGATGAAATTCTCCAGCTAACCCTGTGCTGTTCAATACAGTAAATAGCCTTTAGTCGCATGTGGCTATTTAAACTTAAATTAACTACAATTAAATAAAATAAAAAATTTCGTTCCACAGTCACACCCGCCACGTTTCAAGTGCTCAGTAGTCACACGTGGCCAGTGGCTGCCATACTGGACAGCACCAAATGTTCTTTGGGGTAGCATTCTAAACAATGGCGTATTCTGAGCTTCTTCCCATTAGTTCCCGGCTTCCCGTAAATGTCTGTTAATGGCTGCATAGTAGTCCGTGGTGTGGCTGAATCGCACTTCGTATTGGTTTGAGTCTTTGTGGCTGGGCTGTTGGAGCACCCTCTGGGCTCTGACTGGGCCTGCCTGGGTTACCCTTCCTGCCACTGGTGCTGTGACCCTCTCTGATTGGTGCACCCTCCTGCAGGAGGGGATCCTGGGAGGAGCTGATTGGCTTTCCAGTGGTGCCAGGAAAAGGGGAGGGGCTCTGTTTTCCCCCAGTCAGCCCTGGAGGATCAGGAGGGGGCTGCCCCTCAGCCTGGCTCATGAGCACCTGCCACCTCGCAGGGCGGAGGCCAGAAAGAAGAAGCGCATGGTGAAGGTGGCAAAACTGAGCAAGAGGGACCCACCCTCCACTGAGGCCCATCCCAGGAGTCCCCGGGGCCTTTCTTGGTGGGGAGTGAGTGCCATGGTGGGGGCTGGCCCGGCTCCCATGACCTGTGCAGGCCTCCCGATAGAGCCCTTGGGAGGGTCTTCAGGCTTCCAGAAGGGCCATGACTGAAGACAGTTGTGAGATTCCAGGGCGGGGGTGCCAGGGTCCCAAGTCGGGGGTGCAGCTCCAGGAAGACTTTGCCATGTCGGGTGACCATCCCATGGCTGGGGTTGGCAGAGGGGGCATCCAGGGTACAGGGGTGATGCCAGTGTGGTGACCCGAGTCTCTTCTCTAGCTGGGCAGCCCAC
The DNA here is from genome assembly GCF_036850995.1 of Saccopteryx leptura. NCBI lineage: Eukaryota > Metazoa > Chordata > Mammalia > Chiroptera > Emballonuridae > Saccopteryx > Saccopteryx leptura. Next base: position 90,684,526 of record NC_089505.1, on the reverse strand, counting down.
ACCCGCCCTGTACAGTCGAGGGCAGAGCTCTGGGTGCGGGGCTGTGGGCAGCACTGGCTAGGGAAGTAATCCCCGGGGCAGTGGGCAAGACAGATAGGGAGAGCCGAAACTGGACCTGCTGATGTGGTCCTTTCTGCTCGCAGCGGATCATAAAATATGGCTCAGATTTTCATTACGGGCTCTATCGATTATCTTCTGGGATGGATGAATTATAGAGAACATTAAATTTTTTTAAAAAAAGCAAGTGAGAGGAAATATCTGAATGAGTCGGGGTGGTCGATGGTAGAAAGGGCTGAGCCACCAAGCCTGCATGGCCTCTGTCTCCGAGCAGGGTGAAGACCAGACCACACAGGGCAGGCAGCCTCTGATTCCAACTCTTAGCCTCCCAGGCCTCCCAGGCCTCCCTGGGCCCCCCTGGGCTTGGCCTTGCAGCGGAGAGGCCATGGCTCTCCTTGCTACACCTGCCCCATCCTCTCCAGGCAACTGCCTAGGTTCTGGGGAGGCAGACATTTGAGTTATTCACAGGGTTCTGACCCAGAAGTGGGGACCTTTCCCAGGCTTTAGGCCTCTGTGGCTGGGAGCTCTGTGGGCCCCAAGCTCAACTATTTTCTCTCCAGAGACCTCCTGATTCTGAAAATGCTTCCTGGGCAGAGGGAAGGGTCAGAGGACGTCATTGGTTTCCTGGGTTCCTGAGGTCAGGACTGGGACAGGAACTCCTGAGGAATGTGGCCACCTGGGCCTGTAGGCCACCTCAGTTTTTCCCTCTTCTTGTTCCTTCCATCCGCTGTCACTGGCTCGGAGGATTTCCGTTTTCCTTTATAAGCTTGGGGAAAATATGTGTGGGTCCCACTGCTTGCTGTGCATCTTAAGTCAAGTCAGAAAAAGGAACCTCCTGAAAAGCCATCAGTCCCTCGCTTTCTCCCCACCCCTTCCCTCTCCCTCTCCTTGGGGAGCATTATAATGCATAGTATCAGGCCTGGGTTCAAATCACTTCTGAGGGTGTGACCTTGGGTGGGTTACATCCTTCCTCACTGGATCCTTGTGATTACATGTATTAATGTATTAAAATCCTTAGTACTACCCCCCTGCCCCCCCCCAAAAGTCCTTAGTGCTTAATAAACATCATTCCTCCTCTACTGTGGCAGAGCCTGGGGACCTTTTTCCTCTTCCCTGCATTTCGCCTTTTTGATTTATTATTATCGCCATTTTGCAGATGGGAAAACTGAGGCACAGAGAGGTTGAAGTAATTTGCCCAGGGTCACACAGCGTGTAAATGACAGAGCCAGGATTCGTACCTGGCAGTCTGGCTCCGAAGCTTGTACACTAACCCACCCACTAGGTTCTGCTGTCTCAGTGACTGATGGGTTGCCTGTATGCTTGTGCCTGTGTGTGTGCTCGTGTGTGGGCCATAGCCCTGCCCTCGTGCGGGTCTCAGGCCGACCCCACTTCTGACCCCTCCACACTGTCATATGTGGCTACCTCGGGTTCAGCGACCCCATCGTTTTCTGGGGCCCTGTGGCCCTGCTCTGGGTGGAGCTTATCTCCCCACCCCCTTGCCGTCCCCCTCACCCTGGCTTCACCTAGGCTGCTGTGAAAAGGTGGTGGTTTCCATGGATACCCGTCTCCCTCTAGCGACACGCCCTTTTTTGTATAACTCTGTTCCCTGGAGTTGATTGTTTTTGGCACAGGGCTCTGTAAACGCATCCAACAATTAAAAAGGGGGAGGGGTGGAACAAAAGGGAGACAGATAATAACTGTGGGGTGAGTGACACACAGGAGAGCCTCTGGGGGTGTGGGTCCCCCTCTGTGTCCCCGGGGCTGGCAGCAGGACAGCCCCTTATGCGGACAGAAAGGCCACCTAACCAGCTGGCCCGGAGTTCTGCTTGTGGAGTTCTGAATTCCCTTCCTTCCGTCGGAGCTGTGTTCTTGCTGCATTTATCCCTTCCTCAGAAATCTAAAGGGGCCCAGGCGCAGAGCCACCCCAGCCATCTCCAGAGGGCACCTGAAGCCAGGAGATGCCAGTGTGGACCCATTTGCATATTTGCTGCCCTTGTTTTGGTTAATTGTGTGTGTGTTTGCTCTGTTTGTGTACCTGCCATCAAATACCTACCGCGCTGGGCGTACCCGTCGGAGGCTGTGTGAGGTCACTGATGAAAAATGCAGTGAAAAACACTTTCGTGCCACAGCACATCATGTAGGATTTTTGTATTAAGATGTGGATTTTTTTATTGTTTTTTTTTTTTTTCCTTTTCCATACAGGCCTGGAGTTGGGCAATGTGCACGTCTGTGTTTTTGTTTTCACTCCGGGTGGTTTATGAAATCTGCTCATTAGGGCTCTGTCCTCTCCCCACCCCCGGCCTGTTCTTCCAGCCCTTCGTCCTCTCCGTGTGGGTCTTTTCCCACCACCTCCCAGTGTCTTCTCTCCTCTGGGGAGGTGATGGGTGCCCTCCCCCCAAAAAAACACACACACTCACCCAGGTGAAAGCCGGGCTCCTGCGGCCCTGTTCCCAATCGTGTTTCTGAGGCAGGTGCACACTGCGGTAGGAGGTCCCCATGCTTAGCTGGAGAGAAAAAATGGAAGTTGTCCCATCCCCGCTGAACCTCCTCACTTAGAGTGACGCTCTCCTGGGTGGCCTTCTTGTCCCCCTTGAGTCAGAGGACAGGTGGTGAAGGACAGCTCAGCCCCTTCGCTGTCCAGGAGGCCATGCCCACCGCTGATACCCCACTTACCAGTAGGTTTCAGGGTTCTCCTGCTCACCAGGTGTGTCCCTGGAGGACTCGCCTTCCGGCACTTGGAGCCTAGCCAGAAGGGAGCCCCCAGCACAGCCTTTGCCTCCCGTGCCCCCCTCCCCCCACACACACACCAGTTGTGACTTCGAGTGCTGTCTTGTGGTTCTGGGATCTGATGGGGACTCGTTTGGAGGGCAGACCTGAGATTCAGGTGGGAAGTGGCATTAGCTCTGCGTGGGTGCTGAGACCCTGGCTGGGGACAGAGAGGAACCTCTGTGTGAGTTGGGCCTTGGAGCTCATCAGTCCTGCAACACTTCCGGGCTGTGACCTTCGGCAAGTCACTTTGTATCTCTGTGCCTGCCCTTTCTAATCTGTCTACAGGGGCCACAATCCTACCCCCTGCGTGTTTGTTGTATTGTAAAGTTTCTGTGCGATCACTTAGCATGGTGCTGGGCGGATCGGAGGCTACAGTTAGTTAGCACACTTAGCTTTCACTCAAGCCTACCGGCTGACCGCCCCTCCGAGTATGCCCTCCGCTCCCAGCTTGCTCCCTGGCACATAGTAGGCACTCGGTCAGTTCTTATGGGCATCAGTTGGAGGAGGATCAAGTAACCAAGCAGCCCCTTTGAACCTGAAAGTCATTAGTTACTGGTGCTAATGAAGGAATAGGGAGAGACCTAGACGCGGGCCGGGGCTTACGGGAACTGAGCAGAGTGGAGCGTGAACGTCACCAGGGAAGCACTCCACTGCTTGGGCCCGTCTGGCTCCGACAGGACATCGGGGACTAGTGCGGCCCTGCACACGCTCCCGCTGCCCACGGTGGGCCCGCTGTTGTGCTGAATGCTGGGGACGCCCAAATAATGAGGACCCAGTCTCTGCCCCCGAGGAGCTGAAAACCCAAAGGCAGAGACAGTCTCGTGAACAAATGACTTGAGCCTGGTGTGGATTTCAGTGCCACAGCGAAGGATGCGTGAGTTGCAGAGTAGAGGGGCATCGGGGCCTGCTTGGGGTCGGTTCTGGAAGGTGACCTGGAAGACTTGGAAGCACAGGGCGGAATGTTTCTGGAGCACTGTGAACGCCTCACAGCCCTGGTCGGTCCCCCACCCAGCTGCTAGGTCGGACAGAGGGTGGCAGGCACTGTCGCCCTCTGACCCGTGAGGAAACTGGGTCCTAGGGAGAAGGGATGGCTTGTCCAAGAGCCTACGGCCATTTGAGGTGGCAGAACTGGAACTCGGAGCCGTGGCTTTTGATTCTTGGCCCAGTGTTATTTCTATAACTGCACGTGGCTCTCACTTCACCCGGAGCTGCTGGCCAGAGAGCTCCGTCCTCTGGGCTCTGCACGTCCTGGCTGGGACTCCTGCTCCGGCCGTGGCCCCGGGGCCTATACCGTGGGAGGGCCCGTCCATGGGAGGGCCCGTCCGTGGAAGGCCCCGGGGCCTGTGCCCTGGTTTGGTAAATGGGTCAGGGCACTTGGTTGAGGACAGTCCCCGAGCGAGGCCGCACCCTGGCAGGGCTGGAGGATGGCAGGAATGGGGAACACTGAAGAGGAGAGGAGGAGGAGGAGGAGGAGGAGGAGGCGGAGGTGGCCTGGCCACACCCTTTATTCAGTTGCTCCGGCTGCCCTGGGCATGTCTCTCCCTCAGCTGAAAAAGGCCAGGCCAGGGCCTCGCCAGGGCCCGAACACCCTTCCCCTGTGGCTGGAGCTCGCTTCTGAGCTTGGGGACCTAAGACCCTGGTGTCATTAGTGTTCACCATTCATGTGTGGTCAGACTCAGGTCTCGCCAGCTCCTTGCCATGGGTCAGGGAGGTGGGAGTGTTTCTCTGGACCCTCTCTCTGGGGAAATGTGTATGCCTGGGAGGGCCGAGTGTCAGCCGCCTGGGTAAGGTGCTGGCTGGCAGGCGGGGCAGGGGTCATCCCAATGGGTAGAGAGCTATAGGTGGTCTGAAACACCCCTTCCTCTAGCTGAGAGATATTTGGTTGGTGGGTGGGCTGCCCAGGACTTTGGGGAATCTGGACCAACAAGCAAGGGAGTGTCAGAGCCTGGAGGAATGAGTCTCCCAGTGGCCCTGAAGTTCCCATTAAAGTGTTTTTTCCTCTTTTTTAAAGAAAAAAATATTCCCAAACTGGAAAACAAAGGAAATCCACTTCCCCCAAATCACACGAAACTCACATTAGGGGCCTGGCGGGAATCCATGGAAACCAGGAAGCCCGCTGTTAACCCTGTGTGCGGCTGAAGGGTGGGGTGGGAGCCAGCCTGATCCGAGCCCCAGACCACTGTCCCCAGCCCTCCCGATGGCGTCCCCCAGGGAGCTGGTCTCGGTGGCATGGCCCCAGAGCAGAGGTGGGGTAGAGCCAATGCTGGAAGTGCCGGCCTTCAAAGCACCAGCTCCCCTTCCGCTGGTGACCCAACCTTGGGAAGCAGGAGAGGAGGGGTTCGTGTACCTCAGGGAGGCCCCTGGGGGATCCAAAGGCTGGGCCAAGGTGGAGAACCTGCTGGGCAGCTGCCCACACCATGCCACACTGTGGAGTCAGGGCCGAACCCACTCACACGCTTCAGGAACACATAGGTGCTGTGGATGCTGCAATTCCCCAGCCAAGGGGGTGGGGGCGGGGCGGGGTGGGGGAGGGAAGGGCCGGAACTTCAGCCACCTTCCTCCCTGCTGTCAGCCCCACAGGCAGGGTGAGTGCGACCGTGGACAGAGGGCCCCAGGGGCTCCTGCACCCCACTCTCAAATCTAGGAGGCCGGATTGCCAGGCCTGGGAGGTTGGGCGCCCAGGTGGTTAGAGTGTTCATGTATTTGCACACATATGGACTAATTTTTCTCAAAGGGCTGAAAATATTTACAGGTTTGAAGTTGAAACACAAACAGGAAAAGCCCTTTAAAAAGTGAGTGTAGTGGATATTCAAAACAGGAATCACCATGGAAACACCACAATATTTGCTTAAATTGATACAAAGGTTGCCAGTAGCAGGGCACCAACTTTCTTTGGTCACTTTTTTTCTTTTTTCCCCAACACCTATAACAAATGACCCTCGGCAGCCCGCTTTCTGGGTGTGTGCACACACCGTCTCCTCTCTTCTATGAGGTGAAACCGCCCAGTACCCGAAGAGAGGGGTGGGGAGGAGAAGAGGAAAAACCAAACCCGCCATTCTGAGTAGCTGCACAGACACCTGTTGATTCCATTTTTAGAGATTCCCATAAGGCCAGCGGGAGGTCATGGGAGCAGCTGGGAGCTAGCTGAGGGAAAGTCTGGGGGAGCGGGAGGCTGGGGAGCCCAAGGGTTGGTTCGGTTGCATGGCTCTGGGTCCGATCTGGTTTCCAGTGTTGGCTTGCTCCACTGTCAGGCTGACCTTTCACCCCTGGGCTGAGCCTTGGGTGTGATCACTTTGTTGCTACCTGAGTTGATTCCTGACTGGTCTATTATTGTTTCTACATGTTTGATTTTTTTGTTTTGTTTTGTTTTGTTTTGTTTTTTTGTTAGGTGTGACAACTCTGTAGCAATTGGCCAGTAATTGTGCAAAGGGTGCATTGGCTGTAGGGTCAGGCATGGCACTCAGCACAGCAGTGCCATCGCTGACTAGCAGGCAAGTCTGAGAATCTCTTATTTTGCTGGCTGGTTACTGCGTGAGATGTTGGAACCGTTCCGGCCTGCGCCCTTCCTCCCCCTGGGATGGATTTGTGGGTCTCAGCTGTAGCCTAACAATCCATTTTCCGTTCTTATTTTGGTAGACAAACAGACCTCGCTGACTGAAGGCAAAGACCCTCTCCAGCCCATCTGCCCTTCCAGCTGCCTCAGCTGTCCCCTCCTGCAGAAGGGGTCCTACAGCTCCAGTGGTGTGCTTTGGAATGGACTTCAGACCCCGGCCCCTTGGGATGCAAAGGTAGTTGCTCCTGATCCCCAGGACGTCACTGGGAAATATGGGGATGGGCCGTGGTAGGCCTCTCCCAGTGGGCTCTCACCTGGATGGCGGCAGCTCAGGCACCAGAGGTGAAAAGGAGAAAATGTAAGGTTGAGGAAAGAGCCTGGGACACCTGCCTGCCAGCCCTGGCTGGGCCGTCTACTCATGGCTTTCTTCCCTCTGGATCTCGGGTCCCCATCTGTAAAATAAAGAGCTTGGAAGGAGTGACCTTTAAGAGCCCTGACAGTATGACCAATGTATGGCATTGAATGGGGCCAGCAGCATACAGGTTTTCCAGGGGAGGCCTGGGCTTCCGCGGACACCACTCCTGGAGCTGAGCACCAGGTCATTTCTCCATGTCATCTCTGAGAGCAGTCGGTCCAGCCTCTCTGCATGTCCAGTGGCTGCTGCTTCTCTCTGAGCTCGGGTGGGCCTCTGGCCCAGGCAGGACCCGCCTTAGAGGAGAAGCCACAGGTGTCCTTAGATCCAGGCTCGGAAATTACCCCTTGCCTTAGGAAGGTCATGTATGCCAGGAATGCGTAATCCAAGGGGCTGGTACTGTCAGATACTTACCTGCAGGACTTAAATGTGGTTTTTAGGTTTAGAACATGGCAGGTGACATATCACATGTTGGTCATTATTCAGCGTTCTCTTAACATCCTGAGGGAGCCTGGCCTGTGGTGGCGCAGTGGATAGAGCGTCCATCTGGAATGCTGAGATTGCCGGTTCGAAACCCTGGGCTTGCCCGGTCTATGCACATACGAGAGTTGATGCTTCCTGCTCCTCCCTCCCTTCTCTCTCTCTCTCTCTTCCTCCTCTCTAAAATAAAATCTTTTAAAAAAGGAAAAAGATCCTGAGGGAACCAGACTAGAGGGGTTGCGTGTTGATGGGCAAGGCCTTGGGGTAGGGGTGGGACTGAGGGCCTAGGGCAGGGGTCCCCGAATACGGCCCGCGGGTCACATGCGGCCCCCTGAGGCCATTTATCCGGCCCCCGCCGCACTTTCGGAAGGGGCACCTCTTTCATTGGTGGTCAGTGAGAGGAGCATAGTTCCCATTGAAATACTGGTCAGTTGGTTGATTTAAATTTACTTGTTCTTTATTTTAAATATTGTATTTGTTCCCGTTTTGTTTGTTTTTTTACTTTGAAATAAGATCTGTGCAGTGTGCATAGGGATTTGTTCATAGTTTTTTTTATAGTCTGGCCCTCCAATGGTCTGAGGGACAGTGAACTGGCCCCCTGTGTAAAAAGTTTGGGGACCCCTGGCCTAGGGGATGGCTGGGAGCCCACGGCTGGGCGCCACTGCCCTGGTGTGTGCCAGACAGGAGTCGGCAGAGCCAGGTCACCCCATTGTGCTCCTGTTCCCCACGGGCACGGCAGGCAGGCGTGTCCTGCCCCATCCTCTGTGGCCTGGCTCCACACTTTTGGACTTTGAACTGGCCGGGAGGAAGCCCTTGCAGAGATGATGCCTTGGTGCCCACTGGGGTTTGAGACGTTCCCAAAGTTGTAGGCCAGCTTCATTTCAGGCCGTGCCACCTCAGTCACAGAAGTCTCTGATACAGCCAGGGACTTGCAAATCGGATGTCAATGTGGCCTTTGGTGGCCCGTGGCGCAGCAACCACGTAACCATGTGGCTGAGACTCTTCGTCCTGGCTTCCAGCATGCAGCCGCATTCCAGGGACTGGTCTGTCCCCACTGAGGCTGTGCCGCCGCTGTTCCTGGTTGGGAAGGGCCAGGGGGACTGTGGGGATGCATGGTGCCATCTTGCTGGGTTTCGGCACCAGCGCCTGCGCGTCTCTGCCTTCCTGGGCTCTTCCTGCCAGACTGCTTCCTCGATGAGCACGGGTCCTGGGACGGCAGGCCCATGCCTTCAAACCTCTGGGTGGGCTCCCCGCTTGGGCCCTGGATGTGAGCACACTGCCAGTGTGCCTGTGGCCACCCCGTCGAGGGAGAGCGTCTGCCTGTGGTGTTCTCAATGGCAGGCCTTTTGTTTTCTTTGTTCCCTTGGTAAAACATGCCCATTCGTTTTTTCCTTTCTGAAGTTTCCACTCAGTGCGGCCTCCCAGGGACCATGCAAGCTGGGATTTGCACCTGGCACCAGATACAGGCTCCCTGAATCCTCTGGGACCCCAGCATCCTCTCACCAGCGGGCTTGGGCTTCCCAATGAAGCTTGGGAACTGAGAGGGCTCTGAATGGGAATGGGATTGTCATGACCAAGCCCGTCCTCACTTACCCAGCCCTTCCCCAGGACGGGGTCCCCTGTGGCAGGAGGGCCCCATGGCCTCAGAGGTGTCCTGCTGCACGACACAGAAGTGCGGGCGAGGGGCTGAGTCTGTGCTTGGGCCTGGTCCACAGGCCTAATCCTGTCTAGTTCAGGTTCTCCCCGTTTCTGGCTACACCACAGAAGATTCGTTTGTATTTATCCTTCCGTTACGGAGGGCCTGGGGTCTGCAGCTCACTGGGGACCGAGTGAACAAGACAGCCCAGGCTCTCGTGGAGTTCTGGTTGGGTAAACAGACGGCAAACTAACCCACAAGAGAACAAGGAAGCCGTTAGTGCAGAATGGCCATGGGGTGTGATGGTGCGGGAGGTGACAGGGCCATCAGAGGAGGTCTCTTAGAAGAGGTGACACCTGAAATCGAAGGATAGGAAGCGGGCATCCCACCTGAAGGGGTGGGTGGAAGACTGTTCCACTCAGAGAGAGCAGCTTGTCTGGAGTCCTGAGGTGGAGTGAGCTCAGTACTACTGTGAGTGGAAAGAAGGTCCTGGTGCCCGGGTGGTGGGCGGGCTGGGGGCCGCGGTGCACGCGGCTTAGGCATGCCAGGGAAATTTGGGATTTTGTTCTTTGGGTGACACAGAAAGCTGCTTGGAGGGCTCTTGAACAGGACGGTAGAGTGATCTGATGTTTGTTTTGAAAAGATGGGTGGATTGGAGTTGGCAAGGGGAGGGAGGGAACAGGAGGCCAGAGGGGAGGCTGCTGCAGCCACTGGAGAGCCTGACGTGGGGAGGTGGACGTGGAGAGCAGCGGGCGGGGTCCGTGTATTCAGAGGGAGAGCCAACAGGATGGGCGGAAAAGACCCCTGGGTGACTCCAGCATCCCAGGCGTGTGACCCTCATTTTTCTCCTCTCTCTCGTGCCCAACAGGGCCAGAAAGGACTCATGGTTTTCAGAGGTTTAACATCATGTGGACTAGGGGGAGACGCACCATCCTGGTTGCTAAGAAAGCTTGTTTGAGTGGGTTAGGCATCTCTCGGTCAGCGCCATGTGGAGGGAAGGCCAGAGGCCTGCTTTCTCCAACACTGTTTTCAGCAGGGATTTCCAAGCTCGCTGTCCTTTGTCCCTGAGACTGCACCAAAGCCTGTTTTGTGCCTTTGCTCTACATGTTCTGTGCAGGGTCTGAGGTTGGGCCTAGAGGCTCATCTATACTGGATAGTTCCTCTCATTGTGGCTTTAGATGCGATCTGTGTCTCAGGGGCTGAGCTCCTGCGTGTCTTCTCCCCTGCGCCTGGACACACAGACCCGAGCCCTGGGTTTGCCTAAGACCTCATCTCCAAGGGGCCAGCTCAGCCTCCAACCTCAGCTCGTGGACAAGGGATTCTAGCAGTCTTCCCACATGAAAAGGCTTTGCACAGTGCGTGGTGTGAATTGCCATAGGTACCCCATCAGAAATGACCTGGGCCACTGTCCCATTCTCCAGGGTGTCTGATATGGGGCTCTCCACGGTCCTGGGTCCTGGGGTCACCTGTTTGGGCCAGGACAGAGCAGGCAATTCCAAGAGCGATGCTGTAACAACAAAGTGATCCCCAACACCAACCCTCCCCCGGCAAGTGCCATATAAGCCAAACAGCAAACCAGAAGTCTGGCTGGAGTGAGCATGAAGCCATCCCAGCCAGCTGCAGGGGCCCCAGTGAGTATTCACCCACACTGGCAACATATTCCCAGCCATATGGGCCAGGTCGGCCCTCTAGGGAAGCTCTGGGAGGCCTGACCTGCAGGGGGAGGGACAGGAGGGAGCAGGCTAGCAATGTCTTGCAGGGGGTAACGGGGAGGTCCTCAATGTGCAGCTGGTGTCTCTGTCTGGCTCCGAGGGGGGTGTCAGCCAGTTTTCTTGGGTGTGTCTGCTGGCATCAGAACACTGGGCTGAGCCCTGGGGGAGGGTGTGTCCGGGTGGGCAGGCGCGTGTGTCTGTGCATGCGCGGGAAGCTCTTCTGCGTGCTGCCTCCATGGCCTGCACTAGATCCGCGGCTTTCACTCATAACTGGACTGGACAGTTCTAACTCCACCCTCCAGGGCTTTGATCGGATGTGGGGCTGGCCACTCTGGAGCACACGGCCGGGGTGGGGGTGCGGAGGGATGGGATCAGGAGAGGGAGGTGCTGGCTGAGGGGAACGGGGACCCAAGTCCTCTGCTGCAACCCCCCGACCCCGGCCCCGAGGCGATACTGTTTTTGGAATAAAGCGGACCCCAAGGTCGCAGCCCCTTTAGGGTGGGTGGAGACACGATGGGGAGATGGTTTGGGAAGAATTACTGATCCTCCTGATTTCTATCCTGTGAGACTTCTGCCTGATGTTACCGACACCCCCGCCCTGGGCCCTGGGCGGGGGTGTCCTTCCTCAGTTCTCCCTCGTGCCTTCCTTCCTCCTTAGCATCATCGGAAAGCGCCTGGGGTCCACCAGGCACAGACTCAAAGGGATGGGAGTTGGGAAGGCCAGCAGCATCTGCTCTGCCTGCAGTTACCCAGGATCCACTTTTTATTTGGTGACTTGGTTTCCCGAAAGAGGACAGCGGCCCGTGGCTCTGGGAGGATTGACGTCTGGGGAGAGGCGTGTGTGCCCCGCGTACACAGGGGGGACTTGCTGGCATGGGAGAGATTTTACACAGGGCTGGAGCCCTGGTGGCTGCACATGCGTCATCTTCTCTTGTGGATAATTAGGCTATTCCTACTTGGTCTTCTCCCAACTTTCTAGAACAGGGGTTGGGAACCTTTTTTGGCTGAGAGAGCCATGAACGCCACATATTTTAAACTATAATTCCATGAGAGCCATACAATGACCCGTGTACGTTATGCATTATCCAATAAAAATTTGGTGTTGTCCGGAGGACAGCTGTGATTGGCTCCAGCCACCGCAACCATGAACATGAGAGGTAGGAAATGAATGGATTGTAATACATGAGAATGTTTTATATTTTTAACGTTATTATTTTTTTTATTAAAGATTTGTCTGCGAGCCAGATGCAGCCATCAAAAGAGCCACATCTGGCTTGCGAGCCATAGGTTCCCGACCCCTGATCTAGAATCTACCCAGGTATTGACACCTGGGCCTGGTGTCAGCCCAGAGGATGCCACACAGAGGCACAAAGCTGTCGGTGGGGGGAACCTTGCAGCTGCTCCTTCATCAGGACCCTTGATGGCCACCCACCAGGGCCCCCAGTCCTGGGCGTATCCCTCGCCACCCAGGCTTTCTCCCTGGTTTGGTGTCTCAGGCCTTCAGGAACAGGAGCCTTTTCTGACCCTGAGCCTTCGTCCGGTCACCTGGGCTTGGGACCCCTGTGACCAGGGTGGGTGAGAGGCGGGAAGATGTAATTAATCACTAGTTTCTTCTCCGGAAATGCTAATCAGGAAAAGCAATTAAAAGCAACTTTTTTTTTTTCCTTTAGTAATCTGTGTTAAGAGCTGGTAATGAAGTTTAGGGCCGTTGTGACTCAATATTTCAGCTTCACCGACTCAAGTCAAAACAATGCAGGTCCCAGAGTTTGCTGGCAGCGGAACCTGGCCTCGGCAGGGAGTCCCAGGCGCTCCCTCTGCTCCTTGGGGTTCCCGCCGCACACCACCCTCAGCCTCACGCTGCTGCTGCTGCTGGGCAGAGAAGGCCGTAGTCTCCTCCCGTAGGGGTGGGTCTGGGTGGCACAGAGATGGGTACCCCAGGACATCCCTCAGGAGAGGCCCGGCCCGGAACTACGTCTTCGGGGACATGCTAGGTAGGACTGGAGTGTGAGTAGCACCTAATTTGGGGGCAGAATTGGGGAAGGGTGGGCTCTATAGGGTCAGGGGGAAGGAGACAGGTTCTTGGGGAGCCCTCTGGGTCAGGCCAGGGCCCAGACACACACGGGGCTCAGAGCCAGAAGAGGTGATAGTGGTCCACATCCGGACCTCTGACCCTCTGGTCATTCATATTTTGTTTTCATTCATTCATCGAGCATTATTGAGAGGCACCGGGAACTGGAACTGGTCATAGCAGTGTGAACAGACCAGGCGAGGACTCCTGTCCTTGTGCCGTTTGCATGCGGGTGGAGGGAGGCCAACGAGAGACGGGATGAAGACGTCACGGACGTGTGAGACAGCGACGGGTGTCCAGGAGGAAACGGGAGCCGGTGTGGAGAAGGGAAAAGGGGAGTGTGGATGGCAGGGGGAGGTGGGCGGATGGCTTGTCATGTTGGGTGTGACATCCGGGGCAGTCAGCCCTGAGATGGTGACATTTGGGTAAGAACAGAAGGAGGTAAGAGGGAGCAAGCCACCCTAATTGATATCAGGGAGAAGAGTGTTCCCATCACCGGAACAGCCAGTGGGAGCTCCCAGAAGCAGGAGCCCCCTGGTGTGTTGGAGAACAGCATAGATAGGGAGAAGTGAGTGGGGAAGATGCCGCAGAGGTCAAGGGGGTCCCATTGGGGCCCCCCCAGACCCTGGCAGCCTCGGAGCCATTGTGGGAACTCAAGCTTTTACCCTGAGTGAAATAAGGGGCTTTCTGAAGAGTTCTGAGTGACATGATCTGATTAAGCACAAGCTCTTTATTAAAAAGCAAGATGCAACTGTCGCTGACTCCTCCTCGGACGGGTCCCGTTTGTGCCCAAATCTAGGCCCCTCTGCTCCCACCTCCCTCGCCCATGTGCCCTCGAGCCGGCAAGGGGAGCGCTGCAGGGTCCGTTGGAAATCGCCCTGCCCCGGCCTCGGCCTGCTCCCCTGGTCCCACCTCAGGGAGCAGTTCAGAAACAGGGTCTTGTCACTTTAAGCAGCCCCCCGCCCGGCTTCCCTGGTCTGCTTTATCTGAAGTCCACGCGCATGTTGTTCCAGGACCGATCCGCTTAGCTAATTAATAATCTGACAGGAGCCACCCAGGGGATTAGCAGCTGAGCTGAGCTCCACCAAGCCCCAGCAAAATGAGCCCTGCACTCCTTGGGGACATGGAGGTGACTTTGGAGGGTGCAGGGAGAGGGGACCCCCACAGGTGAGAGCCATGGCACTGGACAGTGTGGAAGTGACCAGTGAAGGGAGATGGCAGGCAGGGTGACAGTTATGACCAGACCCTCTTGTAAAGAGACTGCTGTTCCGAGATGGACAGGACCCTGCACCCTCCCCTGCGGCCCCTCATGGCTTTGCTCACCCAACCGAAACCCTCCCCACTCGCCCCGTGTTCCCTGCAGAGGACCGGGCCGGGGTTGCTAGAGTTAGTAAATAAAAATGGAAGACACACAGTAAAATCAGAATTTCAGATAAACCACAAAAAATATTTTAGTGTAAGTATGTCCCATGAAGTATTTGGACAGACTTACACTGAAATAGTATTTACGGTTTACCTGAAATTCAAAGTTCACCAGTTGTCTTGCATTTTCTGACAACCTCGAGCAAGGAAGGCCAGAGGCTGTGGGCCCCCTCCCGAGAATAGCCTGGAGGTCCCTTGGGAGGAGGCAGCACCCTGGAGAAGATGCTTGGGGACTCGGCAAGCAGGACGAGGCTGGGGCACTGTGACTTCACTCCCACTGGCACGGGACAGGGACAGGACGATAGAACAAAGGCCAGCCACTTGCCAGGGTCTCCAACCTATATTTAGGCCCAGCTGGCCCTTGGATGAGTCAAGTCCAAGTCTCCTCTGAAGGGTCAGTGACCCTTGGGCTGGGGAACAAGTCCCAGGACCACCTTCCCCAGGTGAGGCTGGTGTCTAGGAATAGTCTGGGACCTCTCCTGAAGGGAGGGTCTGAAGTTCCTGGGGTCATTTGGGTTAGGTGGTCATCTGCTAAAAACAATTGCTCTGAGCCCAGGAAAGGCCTGTGGGGAAGGCTCACTGTGTGGGAGGGGCAGGCCAGTTCAGATGCAAGGTCACAGACAGATGCAAGGTCACAGACAGCCTGCTGAGCAGGGCCCCTGGGCCCTGGACAGAATTCCCTGCCTGCTGACCTCTCTGTGCCCAGCCCCAAGTCCGCCAAGAAGCCCCATGCCAGCTTCTCAGGGAGGATGTGCCACCGATGAGACAGGGCTGCCCAAAATGTCATTCCAGGGACCGGGAGGATGGTCTTTACTGTAAAAATTGATGGGGTCCTTACGGCTCCCTCTCATGACCCTTCTCACCAGTCCCATTCCTAAGTGGGCAGGGAGCTCAGGGCAACGAGAGGGGCCTGCTGCCAGCTGGTGCTAGCCCAGCCGCCTGCAGCCAAGGGGCCTGATGCCAGACGGGCACTGCCCCCGAGGTGGGAGCTCTCGCTCCTGCTCTGCCCTCCAGGAGTTAACAGCATCCTGTGCCCTGGGCCGCCTCCTCTCCCCCAGCCCCACTGCCTGCCTCCCAGCCTTTCCCGGCACAGCCAGCCCGGGCGTCTTGTGGTGGCGCAGAGGGGCTGGGGGTGCCTAGCTGGTGGGAACCTCTTCCGCTTCCCGAGCTCTCAGCCTCTCCCCCAGCGTGCCTGGCGGTTTGGCCCTGTTTCGCGAGCCGTCTGCTGCCCGTGCTGCCTCTGACCGACATCGTTAGCGTGGGTATTTATATTTCATTAACGACATTAAGCCCAAATGGCATTAAAAGCAAAGCTGGTGATAAATAGCTTATTAATAAACAGGGAGTGCTCCGTGCTGCCTGGCCTCGCTCAGCCCCGGCGTTAACCCTTGCTGCCCTAGATAAATACGCTTCACCCCAAAGACCATCCCTCCTTCCAGGACGGGCCTGGAAGAGCCAGTCACGTGTCCTCAGTCCCCCAGCTCCCCTGAGGTCAGTGCCTTTTGGATCACATGCGGGTCAGCTCTGGGTCACTCAGGCTCACAAAACCTGGCCGGCCCCCTCATAGCTTCTAATCAAATCTTCATCACCCTCTCCTCACTACTTTTGATTTCGTGCGTAAAGAATTCAAGAAATGTGGCTTTTTTTTTTTCTTCTTTAGGCTGTAAGTGCTCAGATCTTCCCCATCACCTGGTGGTTCCGACTGAAAGGAGGCTCATAGAATATTTGGAAACAAAAAGAGTGCTGCTCAGGAAAATAAGAGCAAGGGCAGTGATTGCTGCTGACATTCCCCAAGCATAATCAGAAGCAGGACTTCTGCCGACTGTCCCTCCTGTGGCAGCTCTTGAATGCTCCCGGCAACCCCAGGGAATGTTCGGCTCTGGCTCATGTTTTAGGGGAGAAAATTGCCTAGAAAGGGAGGCAGACCCACCCACGTCACACGTCACACAGGTGCTGGCTCCAGGGCAGCGTGCCCCCTCGCTGGAGACAGGACCTGTTGCAGAGGGGCCCATCCCTGGCTCCTGGGCCTCAGCCACGCCCCCCTCCCCCAGGCCTCTCAGCTGTGGCTCCAGCCTTGCCTGACCCAAGCTCCTTGCCCTTGGGACCCTATCACTCTGCTGCATGATGTCCCTGCCTGGGTGAGTGTACCTGTGCCAGCTGGCCACTTGGAGGGCACAGCCATGCGCCCCACCTAGGACCTGGAGCTGCCAGCCGAGAGCCACCCCCGGGGGTGTCCGGAGTGCTGCACAGGCCCCAGGGAGTTTCCGCTTCTATGGGGTGTCCTCCTGGGGCAGGGGCACCAGCCAGGCTTTGGTTGTTTGGGGTTGTAAGTTAGTGTTTCTTGGATGTAAGGCCATCTCTTAACACTTACAAGAAATGGGGGTAGACTCAGCCCTGGGAACCCCCCTACCCCAGCCCTCTACCTGAATTGTCTGAAGTCAAGAAGAGAAAGTAGAGCCTTGTCTAAACTTTGGCCCCAGCTGGAATTCTCCCTCTGTCCATGGGGGGGGGGGGCTGTCTGGGCCCCAACCTGGTGGAGGGGGACAAGGGGCTCTCTTGGAGTTTTGCAACATAGAAGGGAAAACAGGTTGGGGGGGGTAGGGGGGAGCGTCAGGTGAAGATGCTGCGTGGCTCCAAGGGGAGGAGGGGCGTCCAGGTAGCGTCACTGGGACCATCTGGTTGTGTCTGGTGAGCACTTGGGTAAGACAGAGCTAATTAATTAGCAGGACTCCTGCGGCCTCTGCCAGGGGCCTGGACTGCCTCTCACGACCCATTCCCAAACTGGGAAGGAAGCTGGGATAGCGGCCGCAGGTCTCCTCATCCAAGAGGAATTCCCCTTCTCATCCTGATGGATGGGAAGCCTGACCACCCCACAGAGCTGCGCCCGTGGGAGGAAGCCAGCAGGGGGGCCCCCACCTGGCTGATGTGCTAATGTTGGGACTGCCTGGCAGGTGGGATTAATGCTGGCTTCTCCTCCTCCTCCGGGGAAGGTCTTCCAGCTGGCTGTGACCTTGCAGGCCTTGGCCCTCACAGTGGGGCCTGGTGGGCGACAGGAAGTGGAGTCCTGCTTGTCAGCGGGCGTTACACGTGGAGCGCACAAGGCTCAGGCATTAAACCAGGGACCAGAGAGCCCAGCGTGGGAACAACCAGAGGGAGGGGCCAGCCAGGCCTGCCCCTGCCTAGATCTCGTGTCAGGCAGGAGAACTCGTTGGGAGAAAGGTCCAGTGGAAAGAGACGAACTTGGGAACCGGGGCAGCCTGAGTGGCAGGCAGGCCAATCATATTGTCCACGTGTGGCTCTCACCTCACCGTGATTTATCTCAGTGTCCTCTTTTGTGGACTGGGCACAATCATACCTCCTTTGCGGGAATGTGGTCTCTAGAGTGCCTGCGATAGGGCCTGGGGCCCTTAGGTTCTAAGAGAGGGGAAGCTGCGGTCCTTGTTGCTGTTGGACCCCACACCTGATCCGGGGTTGCTCCACCTTCTGTTTAAGGAATGGGAAAGGATATGGGCAGAGGATGCAGGGCGGATGGCGGCGCTTGGGCTGCGGCTCTGCTGGGGGGCAGTTACAGCCACAGGTAGGACGGGCCAGCCTATGCACCTGGGTTCCTGGAGCTCATCCCCCTCTACAAGGCTTGGAAGAGGCAGGGGGGCAGAGGAGAGCCTTTGAAAGGGGTGCATGGGGCAGCTCTCTCTCAGCGGGTGCTCATTCTGGAAGGGGAGCCGTGTGTGGGTGTGACAGTTCTGGCTGCAGGTGGCTGCAGTGACGCGTAGGGGAACAGAAGGATGGTGGGGGGGTCTTTGGCATGGTTGCCTCTGCCGCCTTTGAGGTCTGCTGTGGGTGAGGCAGGGTCTTGCTGTGCCTCCCTTGGTTGTAAGCCTACCTCACATCCCCTCAGTCTGCAAAGGGGGTGGGCGGTGGGGGTTGGCGGGATGGCAGCCTCTGCTCACTGGCTTGACACAGGCTGGGGCGTGTCCTATCCCTGGGCTCTTCCCTGGCCGTCTGGATGCATGCCTCTCTCCTGCCATTGGGACCTGGATGTTGTATAACATCGATTGAGGCCATTGCTTCTGCCACAGTCTGGCGCACGCTGGTCTTGGCACTTAGCAAGATGCCCCTGCCATGGGCTTTGGTTGACCTGCAAGGTTATGTCTGTTTGTACAAGAGATCGAGAGTATGAACATCCCCTCCTCCTGTCCACCCCCACTTTCCCAAGGACAGCGTCCCCTTCTTTTCCCAGCCGCTTCCTTAGTTAAAGTCAAAGGTCCCCTGTATTCTCCCAGGGCTTGAAAGGGGATGATGGAGTGGCCAGTGCCCCCGGGAGTGAGGGGTCTGTGTGTGCTCCCCTTGCCTAGGCCGGGTGGCGCAGATGACTGGGAGCCTTCGTGGCATGCCCCTGACATCTGAGGATTTCTGCCTACTCAGGAGAGACCACGTAAGGAGAAGCCTTGGGGACATCTGCTTTGCTCGCCTGACCTCCCAACTCCATGTGGGCCCAGCAGAAGGGCCTGCGGTCACAGCCTGAAGACAGCTCCAGGGAGTGGGAGAGGTGCTGTGTGGGTAGGTTGGTCATTGGCCAAGGAGCTGGTTCGTGTCACTCGGTGAGCAGATCTTGCACTGGATCAAAGGCCACTCCAAACCAGAGCTGTCTGCTTCCCCTTGCTCCCTCATCTCCAGGACCGGGAGAAATGGCTCCCCTTCCCCATGGCCCCATGGCTCCCTGACACCAGGCCAGCCTCTGTAGGCCGGGGCATAAGACGGCCCAAGGAGAAGGATCCAGGGCGAAGGCTCGCCCTCAGTAGGGGTGTGAGGTCCTGTCTTGGCCCTGTGCCTGCCCCAAGATGGGCAGCGCCAGC
The DNA here is from genome assembly GCF_036850995.1 of Saccopteryx leptura. Lineage (NCBI taxonomy): Eukaryota > Metazoa > Chordata > Mammalia > Chiroptera > Emballonuridae > Saccopteryx > Saccopteryx leptura. Next base: position 90,665,561 of record NC_089505.1, on the reverse strand, counting down.
CCATCGGTGGGAACTGCTGGGGCCTGCCGCAGGGCGGCATCGCCTTTGTCGGAAGCCCCAGGACTCGGGAAGGGGGAAGAGACCACATGCGTCTTCCCTCCCCAGGGAGCTTTCCCCTACTTTCATTTTCTTTTTGCCACTATTTTCTCGTGGGGTCTAATTAAAGACTTGGAGCCGTTTACAGCCTGTGGTTGGCTTTTTATTTGGGTCCTTGGCAATTACCTCCTGCCCTAAAATAAGTTTCGATGGAACAGGGGTGGCTTTTTTTTTTTTTGCCAAATTCTTTGCTTCAGTTTTGCCATGTGTGTGTGTTTGCATGTTAGTGTGTGTGTTTGCGTGTTAGTGTGTTTGTGTGTTAGTGTGTGTTTGTTAGTGTGTGTTTGCGTGTTTGTGTGTTTGCGTGTTAGTGTGTGTGTTTATGTTAGTGTGTGTGTTTGCGTGTTAGTGTGTGTTTATGTTAGTGTGTGTTTGCATGTTAGTGTGTGTGTTTGCGTGTTAGTGTGTGTGTTTGCGTGTTAGTGTGATGAGGCCTTTCCTTCCTCCTTTTTTCAAATCCGGCCTCCTACTCCTACTCCACCTTCTCACCGTCCCCATCTCAAGTGTCCTGTGGCCAAGGGAGAGCCTGGATCACAGGAACAGTCTGTCCTCAGCCTCACCCTGCCCAGAGGCAGCTCTGTGACGACAGGCAGGTCAGCTGTTGACTCTGTGCCAGTGTCTTCACCTGTGAATGGGGCCAGCGGGCCGCACCTGCCACGGCCTTCCCCGCTGCGCTGCTCCCGAGCAGACCTCTGGCCAGAGCGGAGCCGGCCGGGCCCGGAGGGGAGGAAGCCCCCACGAACGTGGACAGGCCCCACTTTCCTCTCTCAGTCAACACACTTGTATTTGACTAGGCGCACGTAATCGTGGTCCCAAAGCTCTTCCCTGCTGTACCCCTCTCGGCTCCCCTGAGAACAGGTGTGATCACCCCACTTTATAGAGGAAGCTCCCTGCAGCCAGAGATAATTAATGGCTTTTCTGATGTCACCTGGCTAATAGGGGACAGAGCCTTGGGATTCGAACCCAGGTCCTCTGATCTTCCAAAACTCACACCCGGGACCGGCGACATAATTTGTTGGCTCCGTGCAAAATGAAAAGCCGAGGTCCCTTGTTCTACAATTGTTAAGGATTTCACAGTGGTGACAAGAGGACATCGAACCAAGCGCGTGCCCTTCTGAGCATCGGACCCTGCGTGGCCGACCCCGTGGGTTGCCCGCATAGGGAGCCGGCCCTGCCCCCGCCTCCTTGAGTCCCCTTCTCCTGTTTGCTTCTGCTCCCACCCGCCTGGTGAGAGGCGGGGAAGTCAAACAGAGCCACCTGTGCTCTGGGTCCCTGGCTGCCATGGCTTTCTCCTGCAGGCGGAGGGGACTCTGGGTCCTCCTGATTCTTGGTCAGTCCTGCCTATGTCGTCTAATCTAGGGGAGTGTACAGGCTTTCTGCGGTGCCCTGAGCCTCATAGGGTCCCTCCAGGCCTTTGTGAGGTAGCCTGAGACTTTGGGTCAGTCAGAGGCGAGGCCATGTAAAAGGAAGGACAGAGAGGATTCAGTAAGAACTTTGTTTCCTTGGGGCAGAGGGTGAAGCTGTCTGGGGACTGATCCTCCCGGTCCCGTTCGGGAGCTCCACCACCTCTCTGTCAGGGTAAAGCGTGTGATGGAGGACCTGCCCCAATACCCAGGTCATGCTGCGGTGCTCTGACTTCGGTGCTCGGGGTGGGAGGTCAGGTGGCCGCCGTTCTGTGGGCCAATCTGGAAGCTTCCTCGCTGGTTGTTGGGGATTCGAAATAGCCGTGGAATCTTGTGGGGTTCCCAGATGGACTGATGGAGCATATGGTCGGGCGTGTGTCCACTGGTGTGCATCTGCATCCTGGCGCGGACACAGCGCTCTGTGTGCCGGGAAACTACTTAAATAAAAGCTACCAGGATGAATGGCTCTCACCGGCCTCCCTGGACGGAGTAGCTTTGGCCTGCCCTTCTGGGATCACGTCTCTTTGTCCGTTCCTGCCCTCTCCCCCGAACCCTTTCTCACTCTTGCTAGTGCACCCCTCCCCAAGAAGTCTGGGTACCAAAGTCCTGGCCTCGGGACCCCACCCCGGCTCTCTCTCTCTCTCTGAAAACCTACATTCCAGACCTTGGACGAACTTCAGGATGAACTGTGTCCTAAAAGCCACAGGAGCTGTTTTTACAAAGGTGAGGGTGGGGAACAACTTGACCTAAAGTCGGGGGACAGACAGGGAGGGGGTAGGAATCCCATAGGCGTAAGGTCTGAAGTGGTGTGGCTCTTAGGACGGGAGACTGCCTGAGTTCCCAAGGACTGATTAGATGGCATGCCAAGTGTATTAAATTTTGCAGACATTTTAACAGCAATATGCTAGATAGTTGGGTGTCCCCTGAGGCGACTGGATTTTTTATATCCTTCACAGAAGGTCGGAACCCCCTTCTGCCTGCCTCCCCCTCCAACCCGTGTGTCGTGCGCGCACGCTCTCTCTCTCCCTTGCCCTCCCTTTCTTCGACAATTTTCCTTGCTTCTTGCTCTCTGCTCATAGAAAACCTAAATGACACCTCTGGTCCCTGCCTGACAGAGGGCATGTTGTTCCTCTTTGCCCTCCCAGCAGGAGATCTGGGGGTCTCCCAGGTGGACAGGGAATGGGTACAAATGGGGGGATTGAGATCTTTTCTCTCCCCATTTCCTTTTCCTCCCCCATTTTAGAGACTGTCAAAGATCTACTCCCTCCCCCCTTATTTTCATAGGGGGAAAAAAAAAAAGGCAGGAAAAGAATCCATCTGGCCTATGAATAATTGAAATGGCTCAACTCTGTTCCTGTGGCTGCTGTTTGTTCTCGGGCCCCCGGCCCCCTGAGTGTGGGTCTCTGAGTGGAGGGTGTGCGGGCATTCCCAGGGGCTTCTCGGCAGAGGCCCAGGGCTGTCCCTGCTCTTGGACCCTTTCTGCCTCTGAATCCGCAGGTCAGAGGGGGGGGGCATTTGGGGATGTGGGTGGTTTCCTTCTTGCCATCCTTGTGGACTGCCAGCCTCTGGCTGGAGTCTCCCCGAATATCACTCAAACTGGAATGATTCCTTGGGCTCTTGGGCCTCCAGGGACAGCTTCCCCCTGACCCTGACTTCCCACAGGGTCTCCTGGGGTTCTCTGGTTCATGCCCAGACTCCTCCTTTTCTCCTGCTTCTTCCCTTCTGCCCTCCGCTTCCGAGGCTCGGGGGGGGGGGGATCCTGTCTGGGGGAGATATAGCCTTTCCCATGTATGTGATAGCTTAGCACCGTCCAGGGGGCGGCCGCCAGCCCCCCACGTGCACCCCAGGTGCCTGCCCAGGTCTTCAGCCCGAGTGCTGCCGCACCCTTCCTCCTGTACAGCACAGCCCTTTTTGTTGAGAGCCATGAAAACCCGAGCGAGGTTTTACACTTCCTCCCACCTCGACATGTTGGAGGCAAACTCAGCGGCAGGAGGTTGGGGCAGCGGCCGGCCGGGATGGGGACGAGAATGGACTCAGGCCAGGCCGGAGCCGGGCTGCCTGTTCACTTCCCGGAGCCCGGACCAGCTGTACGCTGAGCCCCCCGTGTCCGGGCTGAGAATTCCCTGCCTCTTTAAAACCATTTAGAGGAAAAACAAAAGAACTTTAGTGCATTAATTCTAGATGAAGATGGGTCTCCAGATGACAGGCTGATCCACAGTATTCCCCACAAGACAACTTCCCCACTCCCCTTCCTCCTCCCCCTCCCGTCTGCCCCCCCCCCCCAGTGGCCTGGCTCCACCGTGTGGGGCTGCCTGACACGAGGTTGTGAGGAGCACGGTTGTGTGTTCTTTGTGTTTGAAAAGTCAATACTTTTATTTGTCTTTTGGGGACATCCTGTGTGTGTCACGCGTGAGGTATGGACTTGCAGCTGTGGGTCCTGTGGTGGTCAAGCGCTGTGAGCAAGTGTGTGTTTCAGAACTGGTGTGGGCTGGGGAGGCACGTGTCACTTCAAAGTGGTCCCTTTCCCCAGAGCTGTCCAGGCCGGGCGGGCACAGGGGGGTCTCAGAAAATGCTGCCCCCACAGAAAGGGGGTGGGGGCAGCACCCAAACATTCTGGCTCTGTTCCAGGTTCATAAACAACAACAACAACAAAAACTGCCCAGTGAGCAAAAAAATAATTCAGATACAATTCAAACCAGGTTTGTTCATCTATAACCATATATATATATATGTTGTTTGTAAAGACTCCTACACATGTTGTAAAAGCTGCAAAATGTCTGGCATTCCAGGGCCTGGTCCGAATAATTAGATATTTATATCCAATAAAACTGGTTTGATGGGGAAGTCGTTTCCCTCCATGTAGATTCTCAGTGAGGACGAGTTTCGGTGGTTGGGTTTGTTTTCCCCCTGACAATAAAACCAGGGGTTTTGGCACCGACACGCGTCTTTCCCATTAATATCTAGTCTCTCTTTTCCACTGTGGGCTCTGCTGGCCGGGCCACCCTGCCAACCCGGCACTGTTCTCCTGTCCTGCCTTTTCGTTGTCGCTGGAGACACGCATGTTGAAATCCCTCCCTGCACCCCGTGCCCGAGCTCCGGCCCCGGTCCAGTGTAGGTGCTCCTGCACCTCGCGTCTGCGACAGGGCCCCGCCTCCACCCTCAGCTGGCCTCAGGACCGCTGCTTTCCTCGTTGTTGTTGTTGTTGGACACAGTTCCTTGGAATGGGGCTTCTGCCCTCACGATCCCTTAAAGCCCAATTTAAGTATCTCTCTGATTCATGAAGCACCTCCTACCCCCAATTTTCCATTTCTCTTCTTCTACCTACCACTTCCAGACCCTTCTCTTCACTCTTTCTCAAACTCCGCTTGACCTGTCGGCCCATTGCCTTCAGAAGGGCCTCTGCCGTGGAGTGCTGGGGAACCAGTCTACCTTCCTCCCCGGCTTGGGGAGACCCCCTCCTTGTCTCTCTTCCATCTGTTATACCGTGGTGAACAGATGGAGCCAGGAGCCAGAGATGGCTGTGACCTCCCTCTCCCATTATATGGATGGGGAGCTGAAGCCCGGGCTGGGGCAGCTGGGGTTGCTAACCAGGATGGGGCGGAGGGGAGCAGGAAGTGCGGCCCCTCGCCTGCTAGCTGGTGTAGGGAGTATGGAAGATGCACCTGGCCTCACTCTGCCACGTGGCCATCGTTTCTGTAAGACTTGGGCACCTCTATGAGCCTTGCTTTTCCATATTTGTAACTTATAGTTGGTCATTCTTAATGTGATAGGGTCACCGAGAGGGGTAAAGGAACCAATGCATGACAATCTCCAGCCAGCGGGGCAGGGGCGGCAGTGGAAGTCGGCGTTCACCCTGGCTATAAAACGAGGACACCCTGTGACACGAGACCGAGACCTTGCCCATGAAGGGTGCCACCCATCTGGCAGGATTACGTTTGCCCCTTTCTCCTTAATAGCTGAATGTCACCCTTTGGGGTGGAACCCACTAGGAGCAGAGCACCTTGAAGCTTCTCAGAGGTCAGTCCCTGGCTAACTTCAGCTGGAAGGAGAAGCCAAGCCAGGACCAGGGAGCAGCTGGCAAAATGCATGTGCTGATGTCATCGAGGCCTGATCGGGTATTGGACCCCCAAAGAGAGGGTTCAGGGAAATGGGAGGTGAGCTGCAGCGGCTGGTCAGGGGCTGGTGGCCCATTTTTTTCAACAAAGGCCTTCCAGGTCAAAGGTTTGAAGTTTCCTGAAGGGTCTGTGAGAAGATGAAGTGGCTGGCAAGGCTGGGAGAAGGGGACCACGGGCCTAGTGGGGAAAGGGGTCTGAACCAAGTCTGTTAGCCCAGGCGGGAGCGGCCAGGTTTTTTACAGAACAGGGAACAGAGTGGAAATGGGCAGCCATTGATGTGCAGCTGGGGCTGTGAGTGGCGCACATGCCACACCTCCAGGCCCGTTCCCGCTCCCGCTCCCATGCCTGCCTCCATCCTCGCCAAGGGCACCGCTCTCCCGAGGCGTTTGTGCTGCGCGAGGGAGGGCCGATGGTTCGGGGGTGTTCCTGCCGCCCCGTGCCCACACTGGGTGATGCTCGTGCCCACACTGTGTGACACTCGAAGCTTTGCCTGCACTCAGCACAGGGAGCAGGACTGGCCCACGGGCCACACAGCCGCGTCCTGCATGCACACCTCTGGTGGCTGTCGATTCAGTGACACACCTTTGTGCACAAGGGGCAGAACCCTGGCCAGAAAATAGAAACTACCCTTCAAAAAGACTCTCTGGTATCTTGTTTTCTTGTTGTTTTTCTTTCTTGCTTTCCTTTCTCCCACCTTTCCAAATTAAAAAAATAAAAGAAGAAGAAGAAGAAGAAAAACTCAACGAGAAGCAGAGCCCGGGCTTCCTCTGACTGGCTCTCAGAGAAGCCAGTCAAATCTCCCCTTGTTGAGAACATTTTGACAGCATAAAATTGCTGCCGGAATGTGACTTTAGCGAAAAGTAAAAAAAAAAAAAAAAAAAAATCCTCCTTCATGCATATGGAGTTTTTTGGAAAAAAAAAATGGTATTTTAATGCTTTCTATTAAATTGGGACTAAAAGTGGTATCTTAATTTGCATGCATTAGCATATTTGCATATAGATCACTGAAATGGTGGAAGAGAGAAGAGCCTTTAAATGAAAATTCTTTTAAAGACACAGGCCCGCCTCTCTCTCCCTCTCCCTCTGGGACTGATGCACCTCTTTTCCTCTCACCTGCCACCCCGCCCTTTGGGGCACTGTTGTGAATGAACAGGAGGGTCAAGGCTCTGTCTGGGAGCTAGCTCAGGGTGGAGTCAAGGGGCTAGAGGTAGCCTTGGCCCTTGGTCACCCGGTGGCCTTGCAGCCTGCTCAGGCCTGCTGGGCTCCCATCTGTCCTGGAGGAGGGGCCTGTGTTCGCAGCCACCAGGCAGGTGGCCTCGTGCCCCTGGTCCTCTGCCAGCCATTGTCCTTCCCCTTCTCTGCTCTACAAACCTTCGGAAGAGCACCCATCCTGGCCGCCACTGGCCTGAGCCTTCGGCCACCTGGCATCAGAGGGAGGGGTGGGTGGGGCACTCCTGTCATTTTCTGCTGTGTCAGCTCCTTGGGACCAGCGCTCCCTCCCCCTTCCTCACCTGGAAGGCCCAGGCTGCCACATTCCCTTTTCCCATTCAGGTCTTGGTTCAAATGTCACCTTCCTTCTCAGAGGTAGCCACAGCAGCCCGCCTCTCTCCTCTGTCACTCTCCATCACGCTCCTTGTTTTACTGTCCTCTGGAACTCATTGGTTGTCTGTTTATGCGATTATTTACCTGTTCCCACCCCGGCCACGTCTGAGTCCCATGAAGGCGGGGATTTGGGTCTGTCTTGTTCACCGTTGTACTCTTGGGACAATGTCTGGCACCACCTGGTGTTTAGTAACTGTTTATAGACTGTGTGAAAGGGTCCTGAACCCTTGTCAGGGCTGAAGCGACCCTTGGAGTCACAGTGCCCCCAGGTGCTGAGCCCAGCCTGCTTGAGATGTTCTCAGACTACACGAGCAGCAGGGGCTGGGAACTGGCCGGCACCTTCTGCTCTGTTCTGCACCCCACCCCCGCCCCCAAAGAGAGCATGGCAGCCCACTCTGGTTCCCTTGAGTCCAGGAGGCCAGGGTGGCCTGTGTGCAACTTCCAGCTCAGGGGAATGGAGCCAGGAATCCCCTTGTGGCAGCCCAAGGAACCCCAACCCTACAGCCACGGAACTCCCCCTTCGGGCACCTTCTCTCCAGATGTGGGAAGGGGAGCCCGCCCCAGGAATTTCAGGCTGAACAGATGAGAGCCCAAGCTTTGTGTAACTAGGTTGGTTGCCCCCGTCGGCTGACCCTGGCGTGGGTGGCAGAGTCCTAGGGAAACCCCGCCACCCTCTGTGTCACTCAGGGGCCAGCCCGGGAAGTGAGGTCAGGCTGCCGAGTTCCGCGCCGCCCTGCTCCATCGCCCCGCTGGGCCGGGCTCTCTGAGAGGCCCCTCCAGGCTGCAGGCAGCCTCCAGGCTTCATGCCCAGGCTGAGGGGGGAGGGCCCAGAAGGGTGAGGGGGACGCCCAGGCTTGGAGCAGGGCTGTGCCTCCACCACTAATGAAAATCGGAAACCAATTGAGCAGGACAAGGTGCCCAGCCAGCAGGTTGTGGGAACGAGGGGCCTAATGGATGTGGCTGGGGGGTGGGGGGGGGAGCGGATGCCTCATTGATCGCCCAGTGGCTATATTTATCCACTTTGGGTCTGTGGCCCCAGCAGCTGGGTGGTGCAGGGATAAATAAATGGCCACTGAAATATTCATGAGCTGCACATGCACATCCGTGGTCAGGGGGACCGCCAACGGCCTTCTCTTCCTTCCTTCGCCCCAGCTCTCTGCAGAAGCCTTTCAGGAAATTCCTCCCACCTGGGCCAGGTGAAGTGTGGCACGGCCCTGCTGGGTGCTCAGCCTGTCCCAGCGACCGCAGAGGAGCTCCTCCTCCCCGGGCTGGCTGGCCCAGCGCATGTTGGCTCCTGCCTTCCCTTTGTCCCCGCCACAGCGCCTGTGCTCCCATGTGCCTGTCCTCGCGTGAGGGATTGGACACGTTGGGCCATGGCTGTTTGCCTGATGCTCTGTGCCCCCACTCGACCATGTCCTGGTTAAGGACAAGCTTGCGGTTTATCGGTCCCTGTATCCCCGCATGGCCGGGCATGGTGCCTGACACAGCCTTGAGAAGGGGCATTACATGGAATGGGTAACAATCCCCAGAGGTGGCTTTGAATCTCAGCCCTGCCCGGTCTTCGAAAATGACTTAACCACTCTAGGACTCAGTTTCCACATCTGCAAAATGGGATCATTAACAGTGCTGCGGGTGCTTCCTCAGTGTGAGCCTGGGACCGCCTGTATCAGATTCCCTGGTAGAGTGAGTCAAAAACGCAGGTTCTGGGTCCCTCCAGGTCCAGAATCAGACTCTCTGGAGCCAGGGCCTGAGGACTCCCCAGGTTAATGAGCTTCTCCAGGGATTTGCTGCTCACTATAGTTTGGGGCTCCTGCTTTATCACCTTGTGATCCCTTTTTCCAGGTAGCAAATGGGGCTTTCATCTGTAGGGGCAGAGTTGGACTTTGTGTTTTCCAGAACCTGAGAAATGGGGCCAGGAATGGAAGGAGAGAGGCACTAGTCTGAAGTACCTATCGACTGGGCATTCTGGGGAAGCCCAAGCTGAATGTGGTCCGGGAGCACGAGGTGGCCTAGAGGTGCTCCCAGGGTCACCCATCAGCGACAGGTGGGTGGGGCCCGGGCATGGGCACGTGGGGGCACCGTCCACTTCCCAGCAGGGCCTCCTTCAGTATTCCCAAGACTTGGGTAGCATATTGCTAGGCAGAGGCCCTGAAGAGATGGAGACAGTGGTCTTTGGGGTCCCTTCTGCTTTGAACTCTCTGCAGTTCTTCCTCCATTTAAGGAAGGCAGGACCCCACTGCCCTGTCCCTAGTTAGGAGGGAGTGACCTCAGTAGTGTAGCTGCCTGACCAGAGCCAGCTGGAAAAGCCCATTCTTCCCTCAGATGTGCCTGCCACTGCCCGTGGTCAGAAGCTGCTGCCTCCGGATACCCCGGGCACCGACAACACACGCTACCCGCTCAGCCATGTGCCGTTAGCCTGTCGGTGGCACAAGACCTGCCCCCTGGTAGACAGATGCCTGTGACTAGGAAATCATTTGACCCCTTTTAACTGCAGAGAGCGAGGTGAAGCCCACCATCTGTGGCAGGTCCTCTAAAGGGCCCAAGGCACAGAAACTGGGAACTGTCATCTGGGGTGGGTGCAGATAGAACTTCTGTCCCTGGCGCTCAGCTAAGACGCTCCAGCGTCCCTCCTTCCTGCCCACCCACCCCCTCCCCCAGCCAAAGTTTGATCCAAACAGAAGCAAACTTTGGGGACAGCGCTCTGGCGCTGCGTGGAGCCGGCTGAGCCTGCGAGCGGCAGCGGGAGCAGAGGGAGGCAGCCCCCGCAGCCCTGGCGCCTGACTCCACCGGTCCCCTGTCCTCTCTAAGGGCTCCCCATCCGCGCCCGCGTTTGCAGGCACCTCTCTCGTCAGCTCAGAATGCAGCTTGGGGCCCGTGGCGGCTCAACCTTTCCCTCTCCCAGAGCCCCGGTCTAATCAACCCCTATAATTTATGCAGAAAATATGATTTATATTTAATTTCACCACACTTGCATTGTTAATTTGAGATGTAATTAACCCGTCGCCATGACAACTAATTTTGTGATGCCGTAAATTACCGCCGTCTTTTCATCAAAATTCAGTTACTTTGGCTCCTGTGTGCAATGTACTGATGCAATTAGGTTGCTAAGGGCAACTCAAAAGTGTTCAATTTCTTTTGTGCAACGGCAATGGGGTAGAAGCTCCCTTGCGTCCTCCCAGGGTTCCACTGGGGTGGGGTAGGGAGTCGTCGTGGGTATGTGGCCCGCCCTAGAAGAATGCCATTGCGGGATTGGGTGGGTGCCTGCGGCCCCCACTTCTCTCCCTCCCACTCTCTTCTCTCCACTAGTTGTTTTTAAAACAGTGACCCCTGGACCCTTTCACTCCCTGCCCCCCCCTCCAGCAGGACCTCAGGATAAGCAGAGGGATTCCCCTCCAGGGCCAGGACCTCCCGCTCCCTTACACTTTCCTGTCCCAGGCATTTCGGTGCTCCAGTTAGAAAAAGAGAGCAAACCTACCTCATCTTTCCTCTTTCCTGGTGTCTAACTTGTTTATATAGATCTTCCCTTCTCTCTCTCTCTCTCTCTCTCTCTCTCTCTCTCTTTTTCTTTATTTAAAACAAAAACCCTCTGTGTTGCTTTTGTCACGTTAATTCCCATTTTGCCAACACCAGGGGCCCAGGCAGACGAGTTACCAAGGAACACAAAATTTTAATTAGTGTATTTTAATCATTCAGGCTTTCCGAGCTAATCCACATGCCCTAGAGAATTCCCCGAGATGCAGCTTTGCCCTGCTTCACCATTTATTGTTGAGTCTATTATAATTACTGTTAGCAGGTGGGGACTGGGAGATGTTTATTATGAGTTTTTCATCTTTAGTATAATTACCGAAAAAAAAAACAAAATAAAAAGATGTCGTATTTTGTTTGCTAGAATTTTTTTTTTTCCAGGGGAGGGCATGGTCATGGGATTTTTTCCCCCTGCTTCTTCCCAGGCAGGTGACTTGGAGTTTCTGTGCTGGAAGATACACTTCTTAAGATCAGCACTGAGTCATACTCAACACTCCGCAGACCCAGGAGAGGTGGGCCGCCGCCACCTCTGCCTGTCATCTGCTCGATGGGGCCCTGGGGTTGTCTGCTCCCTCCCCATATGTGCCTGCTGTGTGGGGACGGTCAGGTCAGAGGCCGACAGGGCTAGGGGTCTATCATTGCTCCTGCTTCGGGCTGGGGTGGTGCCTGGTATGGCCCACACTGGGGGGTCTGACCAGGCTGCACCCGTCGTGGGTGAGAATAGGGCCGTGCACGGTTACAAATATAGCAGTTAACATTTATTAAGTGCTTAGTATTTGCCAAGCCCTGTGTCACGCCCTTTTCCTACCTTGTTTCACTTCATCCCTTAGTGACCCTATGAGGCAGGTTCTAATATCATCTGCGAATTATAGAGGAGGGGCCAAGGCTTGGGATCACAGAGCTAAAAAGTGGAATTCACACCCAAGTCTGTTGCTGGAGCCCAGGTTCCTACTGCCTACTGTCTCTTCTGAGCAGGTTCTCCAGGTGCCACCTCCTCCCAGAAACCTTCCTGGGTTGCCTGATCCAGAGTTAGGGCTCTCCCCCGTGTTCCCACAGCGTTGTAGTCATAGTGCCTGTCCCCCCGAGCTGCAGTTGCCCGGTTACTTCTCTGAGAGCAGAGACCTGTGAGGGTGGAGGGCTTCCTGCCATCATCACCCCTGATAGGCCCGAGCATGTCATGTGTGGTCTGCGGGCTAGATAAGCATGCAGGTGTGTCTGAAAGGGGGCTGCACCTTGAGCCTCTGCCCAGGGTATCAGCTGTTAGGGATGCTGGACGTAGATGATTGGCTGGTTGGAGATACATAGGCTCCTCTCAGCTGCCGCTCACAGCTGAAGCCACACGGCCTGTGGGTCCACGGACTTGAAATCCCAGGAGGTGGGATGACCTGGGGCCCCAGGTCAAGTTTGGGCAGTGTCCTGGTGACTTTGGGTGTGCGATAAACACTAGTAGCTTGAGCCTTGACGTCCCCAGGCCCCTGCGTTCAAGGCATCCTGGGAGAAACCTGGGCTGCCTTTTTTCTTCCCGTTCTCCTCTTCAAGATCAGTTGTCAGATGTCTTCCCCTTTCAGTGATGATTTTGAAGTTTTCCTGGAAAATTCCACATCCCTGCACTAGAACCAAGCTTGGAGCCCAGGACCATTGGTTTTCCTGGGCAGAACACAGCAAAGCGAGCTGTAGCAGCCTTTGCTCATTTCCAGCTTGGTTACCCACGGGGACCAGAGGGGGAAGGTAATTAACACGTCCCTGGGAAGGGGCCCAGGGCATCCTGTGAATTGCACACTGGTGGCAAGAATCCCTGTTCTGTTCTAAATTCTTGGGCACCCCCTCTGCCTGCTCCTCTCTACATTCTGACTGAGCAGCGGGTCCCCGGGGCCGTGTTATTGCAGAGTATCCCTGGCTGCCCCCCCCCAACACACACACACACACAGGCCAGGCCCTGCTGTAGCCCTAGCGGAAGTGACCGCCTCCTCTCTCCCTCCCTCTGGTCACTCAGGGCCCCTGAGTGGTTCCTGGAATACTTACCAGTGCCGTCTCACCCTGCCAGCACCTTTGCACTTCCAGGTCACCGTTCTGCCCAAGGTTGTACCTCTTACCACCCATGTGATGTCTCATTCTCCTCAAATGTCCTGGTGGTGCTCGTCAGGCAGGGCCTCACCAAGTCCAAGGCCCTCTGTGGGCACAGACTTGTCCCCACTGAGCCGCGCCCCACAAAACCCAACAACATAGCCCCTCTTTCTCTCTGTCCTGCTGCCCTGGGCCAGTGGTTCTCCAACACGTTGGTCTCAGCACCCCTCTACCCTCTTACTTAAAAGTATTCCTGACCCCAGCGTGCTTAGGCTTGGGTGGGTACCTCTATCGATAGTTACCATATTAGAAGTTAAAACAGAAATTTTTTTGTAACACTTACTTACTAATTCCTTTAAGAACAGCGATGAACCCCTTACTTGTTAACATTAAGAACGTGTTTTTATGCAACCGTATTTTCCAAAAACAGTTTTGGAGAGAAGAGGGGCTTAGCTTTGCATTTTTGCAAGTTTCTGTGACATCTGACTCAACGGACTGGACTTTCCCATCTGCCTATGGCGTTCAGCGCCGGCTGACAGGCCGACTTGGTTGGTCTGTGAAGGAATCCAACTTCCCACAGATGTGTAGTTGCAACAGGGAAGACTGTTTGAAAGGCTTTGCGGAGAGCTGTGGAGAGTCTTCTTCGATACTACACTAAAACTCGGCAGGTGGGTGTTCTCTAAGGTTCGCTGCAACGTGGGGTCTGAGAGCCCATCGCTGAACTCCGTCACATGAAAGCCCACAGGTCCATCTGGAGTTTGAATGAACCTGTCTGATGTGTGGTCTGGTGACCTCACGCATATGTTATCTGAAACATACCGGTACATGGAGGGATTTAGGTTTTCCAAACGTTGACACATTTCAATTCTATGGTTTGTTTGTTTTTTAATGACGTTCCTTTAGTGTCATCACCGGTCCCATCAGAAAAAGGTGTTAAGTGTTCGGATGCTGTCAGAGTCACCGTGGTAGATATTTTCCCGAAAGTCTTATTTTCCCTGAAAAGCTCAGATTTTATCACTGGCAACAAACATCACCAGTTTCTTTTTACTCCTCGAAGTGACAGTTTTTGTTCACTTTTGAGACGATGTCTGCCAAATACTCCAATCTGGGGGAAAAGAAATCATAGTTTGTCTGTCAGTTGCTCTTGCAAGTGAAAATGGCAGGTTTTTCTATGAAAAAGGCAGCCGGTTCCACTCCTGGCCCAGCCACACGAGTCCGGTTCCTCGTGACGGGCGCTGGACTCCGGGACGCAGCGTGAGTGCGCCTCATGCACTTTCCTTTTCGTTGCTCGGGGTACTCAAAAGACACACATTCAAGGGGCAAGTTTTCACAAAAATTAACAATTTTTTATAGCTTCATCAAGGACATTCTTAAGTGAATATGGCTTTTTTTTTTTTTTAACTGGAAGCACAGGGCAGTGAAGAACGCATGACTGCCTGGGCACGGCTGTGATTTGGGCTAGGGTTTTACTCGCTGTGGCTTCTGCACATGTCAGTGCCAACGTCATTACAGTGAAAAAGGCAAATAGCAGCTTAGTATTATCCTGAAAGGGTCTCAGGATCTCCCAGAGGCCTGCTGACTGCACTTTGAGAACTGCTACCCTACGCCACCCCACCCTCTCTCCCTCCCTGCATCCATGCCCCTGTCCCCGTCCCCGTCTCTCTGTATCTCTCTGGGTCTTGCTCAGGTCAGGGCTGAAGTGCTTTGCTCTGGCATGTGCTCTTTGCTCTTGGAAAGGGCTAGGTGCTTGGCCTGATCCAGCACCTCTTCCGGGCTGCCCTGGCCTCTGCGTGGGGTCAGGGCCCGCCTGGAGCTTCTGTGAGGCGAGGCAGCAGTGGGCTCCTCGTGGGCAGCCTGTGAGAGGGACCCCCACCCCCACCCCCAGCAGCCCAGGCTGTGGATGCCAGCATTCTCCTGGCCCCTGGGTGAGCCGCGCTTACACTCCCATCGTCCCCCAGAAAACCCTCCAGCACGCAGCCCCCTGGCGTCCCATCAGGCACAGGCCTGTCTTCGGCCTCCGCTCCATGCCCCCTGCCCGCCTGTGGTGGCCCAGTTTCCCATCCGCCACCTGCCTTCATGCTGAGGGCCGTGGTGGGGGCAGAAGCCAGAGGCCGGCCTGCTGGCCCCTCTCCGCCTCCTGCTTCCCCCTCCCCTCCCCCCAGCTGCTCCCAGCCACCTCCCCCAGCACGGCGGCCTGTCCAAGACACTGGGTTTTGTCCCCTCCATCGGGCACCCTGAGAGTAGGGGAAAATAGCTGTCGGTGAGCGGTGGGGGAAGGCCTCTTGTTTTCACCTCTCAGCGGCTGGTTTTCCCAACTTTCCCATCCCAGTGGCCAAGGAACAAAGGGCCTCCGGCCCCCGTGCGCTGGGCCAGGCCCAGCGAGGGGACTCACCAGCAACTCTTTATTGAGTCTTCAAGCCCTGGCCAGGCACTCCATTAAAAAGCCATTCCCCTTTGTGCTGCCCGGCCCCCAGCTGTCCCCCCTCTCATGTGACGGTCGGTCACAGTTGTAAAACAACAACACACAGAGTTGGCAACTAAGGAGGCTTTTTTTCAAGCCAGGGTCTCCATGGCAACCCCCGTCAATCACCCCTCAGGAGCGCTTTAACCTGACCAAGAGGGAGAAATAAAAAATAAAATAATAAAATTAAAAATAATAATTTGAAAAGCCAAGAAAAGAAAGAGTTGGAAGGAGAGTGAGAGGCCGGTAGACAACTGCGGAGGGAAACAGTTCAGGAAGTTTCTAGGGCTGGCTCTCTCCATTGGAACACAAATGAAAGTTTCATCATTTTATCGGGCTTGTCCCAGTGATGGGAAGGAGGGGAAGGACATTCATTTTTAGTTTTTACTTGTAGTTTCTACGTTGCAACTTGTTTTACGGAGGCTTCTGGGGTTTTCCCATGTCTATAAAATGACAGAATATGGTCATCTGTGGGCAGAGTGGGAAGGAGGTCAGTCCTCGGGGTCACTGTGGTGAATAGACGGGACCATGGGCCCAAACCCAGAGATGCCCAGTTTGTGGCCTCAAGCCAGCGGGGAGAGCTACTCGGAACCTGGCTGGAGTCCAGGAGAGTGTCTGAGTCCTTCCATGTGCGGCCCGGTGCCAGTGGGGATGGCCCATGGTATGTGGTGGGCATGGCGCCAAGGGGATATTTGAGGGCCCCCAAACTCACTGTCATTCGGGGAAGGGTCAGACCTACCCTGCGATGTGTCAGGGGAAGCCCAGGGTGACAGGAGGTGGTAGGACCCCTCGTCCTTTCTACAATGCCGTGCCAGCAGATGCCCACTCCCTGGGCACGTGGCATCCCGCCAGGGGTGAGCTCAACCTTCCATGTGTTGGCATGGTGCCGGGAGCATGGAACGCCTGAATTCTCCCCCACCTTGCCCCCTGACACTAATACGTGCTGTCTGGCCACCAGCCAGGGGCTCCACAGGTTCCGAGGTCTGCACAGTCTGGGCACGGGCGTGGTCTGGGCACGGGCAGCAGGTAGCCCTGGCAGCTGCCTCCTGGCCCTTCTGAGGACTCTGATCAGGAAGGAGGCAAAGGTCAGCTTCTCGTCCTAGCCTTCACTTGTTAGGGCTGCGGGCACCCTGACAGCAAGAGCTCAGACCCCTTTTCTCCACGGAAATGGTGAGAGGACAGAAGTTGCCATCATGGTTCCTAGCACACTGGTGGAGTCTAGGACTCTGACGTGGGTCCCCAGGGGAAGCAAGGAAGGAGAACTAGCGGACAGAATCTTTCAAGAGAGTGGGCCTCGGCTTGGTATCGGTTTGGACACCTCTGGGCCATGACGAATCCCCAGGTCCCTGGGGATACAAGGGCTGGAATTCTCGAGTCTGAGCTCATGGGAGGCTAGGTTTGTTCTGGACGTCCAAGATCCTACACCAGCCTGGAAGAGCTGTGAGCAAATGGACGGACGGATGACCCGGCCAGAGCCTGGGGTTCCAGGGCAAGTTCCTCTATTAAAGGCTGTGGGCTGGGCTGGAGGAGCATGGGCCTCGTGGCTTTGCAGTCGCTCCTCTGACACTCTAGTCATCAGCCTCACCCAGGCCTGGAGCTGCCTAGGGCCCTTCTTACCTCTGCCCAGCTCTCCCATTGCCTCCTCACTTCTCCTGCACGAGGCTTGTCCACGCCGCCCTCCCTACAGGCCACGGGCTTGACCTCGGCTTCCAGGCTCCCCTCTCTGCCTGCCTTCCCCTTCCGTCCTTAGTCCTTCTCACACACATGCTCTGGGGCTCTCTGCTCACTTCCAATGTGAGTGAGCTGAAACCTTTCCGGTAGCCCTCCCGGGCCCCTACTGGCCCCCAGCTCTCTCTGTTGTCCTAGCTTTGATGGTGGGAAGCAGACCCCAGGCCCCATGCTATTTATATGACATCTCGGTGGGTTTGGCAGGGGCTGACCCACCCCCTGAACCATTTTCAAGGCAAGGAGAAGGCCACAGAAGATGCGCCCCGGTTTCGGGGCAGCTGCTGCCCAGACTCCCTCTGGCCTCCTTTCAGAATCCTGGATCCCTGCTGGAGCAATGACCCCCCCCCCCCAGGGACCGGGGAGGCCTTGGCCGGGGCCCCGTCTCTGCATCTCCTTTCCTGGGAGCCCTGGGAAGCTCCTGCAGGAAAGGAATGCTAACAATCTGCTGGTGTAGTAAGCTGGCACCGTACCCAGGCAGGGGCTGCTCAGTGCCAGAGCCTAGTAAAGACGCTGGCGAGGGCTACGCTCCCCATGCCCAGAGTTTCCTCTGTCCTGATTGGCGTGCGGCCTTCGGCCCGGCCGCGGCAGCTCAGGGAAGGGGTGCATCCTAGGCAGGCCCCAGCCTGGAGGGCCACACCTCCTCACCGCCTCTCTCCAGCCCCAGCAGAAGGAGAGAGAGAGAGAGAGGGAGAGAGAGAGAGAGAGAGAGAGAGAGAGAGAGAGAGAGAGAGAGAGGGAGGGAGAGAGAGATACATGTGTGGCACGTTGTGAAAGGAGAAGCGGGGTGTGGGGTGCGCCAGAGAAAGACGGGGACACAGCGCCCTGGCCGTTGGTCAGCAGCTGCGACACAGGGGAGGCCTGACTTCACCACTCAGAGTCTCATTCCCTCCCCAGTAAAATGTGAGTGTGACCAATGTGTCCCCCTTCGCGGCTCTCTGTCACTGTTGAATGACAGGTCGGTCGGTCGTGTGTGGAGATAAAGGGCTTCCTTCACCCCGCCTGGGACTTGGTCAGCCCTCAATAAACACTAAGCACTAGTAGGAGTGGCCGTCGTAGTGATCGTAGCTACTCCAGAGGTGGTTTCGAGGAGTCAGGGAGATAATGTAAGCACTTCGTACACTGCCTTCCATACAGTCAGTGCTCAGCAAATGTTAGCTGTCATCATTATTATTACTGTTGTCATTATTATTTCCTGGTGCACTGAGGGGGAGCCTCTTGCTTGCCTGCCACGAGCCCTGCTCTTGCTGCCGAGGGACCCTGAGCCTACTGCCCCCTGCTGACTCTGGCTGGCCCTTCTAAAACGTTCCACAGGCCCCCTCGCCCCCATATTTACTCTCTAACACCTGCCCTGCTGTCTTACGGGCTCCCTGCCATCCCCTCCCTCGCCATCCCGTTGTCACTCTGCCACTCACCGGTCCAGGATTCCCTGGGCGCCCCTCCCCAGGGGTTTCCTGGCAGAAAGGGCTCCCCAGCACCCTGCTTCTGCCTCCCACCCCAGCCCGGCCTCCCCCAGGCCTGGAATCTGACTGGGTATTGTAACATAGTAGCTGAATGAACTCTGGTTTCAAAGGTTAATATCAAAATCTGGAGTGGATTACCTAAAAATTACTTACAACACCATTAAAATTCTGAACTCTTTTTGTTGTGGCTGTAAATTAATTTAAAATGTCAGGTTTTTTGAGAAATCCAATAAGAAATTGAGCCAACAGAGCAATCTGCAAACTGTCTGGCAAAGAGGAAAGTGTGTCTCTTCAATCGACAAGGAGAAATATGGAGCTTAACTGGAACCATATGGCTTAGTACTTGAGAGAAATCTGCTGAAGAGGGAGGGCGGGAGGGGGGAGCTCAGCTGACAGCCACACACATGCAGCGTGAGGCCAGAGGGGAGCAGGGCCAGCCGAGTGGTGTTGGCACCGCTGAGGGCCCTGGCAGGCGCCTGGCACCCGGCCTACTTGGCAGCCCCCTGTCCACGGTCACCAGGCTGCCCCAGTCGGTGACTTGGTCAGTCCAAGGTCTTAATAGGTTCTTGCTGTGTCCATCCAGGGCTCCCTGGCCAGCTTGGGAATCTTACCCCCACCCTAAGGGAGCCCAGCTGCTCCCCCCCCCCCACCGCTCCTTCCAGGGGACACAGGCATCCAGTGTCCCTGTCTGGAACAGCCACCTGCGTGTTTGCGAGAGGGCTGCCTTCGCTCAGCCCTCTGTGGCCTTCCTCCCAGCCGACATGTGGTCCCCATTACTCCTGAATTCCCCCAGATTTACAACACATTAAGTAATTTGTAGGTTATTTCAACTTCAATCTGCTAAAGTTGAGAAAATCAAAATTAAATTCAAACCACAAGGGAACTTCAAAGAAAGAGGAAGAAGAAGAAACTTGAGTGTGTTTTCTCCCTCAGGTCCCCGTATGTCCCCCTTATGTCAGCTCTGGGGGCCCCCACCGCCTGCCTTCCTCTGTGCTTCCCCTCTCTCAACCAGGGCCCCCCCACCCGGATAAGGCACCCTGTCCCCGCCGTCGCCCCTCTGAGGGAGGATGCAGAAGCCTAGAGCAATATGGGGGCTTGTGCCGTGCCCGGTGGTTGGGGCTGGGGGAGAAGCCCCTCTAACTGGACGGCTGTCTTTGCCCCCACTGCCCGAGCCCCCACCCCTGCTGGTGGGGTTACCCTGGAGCTCCAAAGCCTGTCTGTCTGCTTTTCCAACCCATTCTGGGGGAATCTTCACCACCAGTGCTGTTCCAGAGCCCGTGTGCCCGGGACAGCTGACAGCTGGGAGGTACCACCTGGCCACTCGGTTTCCTAGCTCAGGTTACCTTATTTTGCTTTCTACCCTTTAAAACAGCCTTGTAAATAAGCAAACACTCGGTGCCAAGCACCTTCGGCGTTTCGCCAGGCTGGTAAATATTTTAGTAGTGACTTGGTAACAGTTGTGTTCACTTTGATTTCCTCAGAAAGGTTCTTGGTGCTGGGGAAGGGGAAGGGGCTATGGGAAGAGATTTGCTGGTTCCTTACAGTCCGGCTCTCGCCACGTGGCCTTTGCCCTAAACCTGTGGGCTGCACCCTGGCATATTTTCAAAGCTGGCATGGTGGTGACTGTACACCTCTTTCAGCAAAGATGGGGGGACTCTTCCCCCTCTCTGAAAGTGCCCCATGCTGTAAGAGTTCCGAGGTCCGGATCAGGGAAACAGACTCTAGACTTGCACTCAGCAGGAACCTGAGTGATCTGGGGGACTCGGGCAGAAGCTAGGGGTGGGTGTGAGTTTGGGGTTGGCCCACGCCAGCGTGGTGTGAACTTCGGAAGGATGCCAAGTTCCCGGGGAAGGAGGGCTTTGGGGTTGGGGTGCCTAATGCTAAGGCAGTACTGAATCGAGGCGGCCCCCTGAGCCAGCCCGAGTGAGCTGACTGCGGGAGTAGCCAGGTTGCACACGGGAATTAGGGGGGAGTCAACAATCAGGCAAGTTGTTTAGACATCCGCGCCTGGAGGGCTCCGTGCCTCAGGGAAGAGAAAGTGGGAGACAGGGCCAAGGAAGACGAGGGCAAGGGGGAGCTGGCCGTTTGGTGCCCTGGGGTCCAGGCCTTCCCACTGAGCTGTGACAATGGCGCCTATAAAGCACAGGGCCTCTCCACCCAGCGCCAGGAGCTGATCTAGTCTGACCCAACCTTGCTCATCACTCCTTCCACACCACGGGCGGCCACGTCCGGCTGGCCGGGCATGTGCTGCCCCCAGGCTGGGCACCAAGGGAAGGGTGGGGCGGTGGGTGGGGCGCAGGCATGTGGCTTTAATAGACTGCTCAGAGCCACAACCACTTACAACCCTTTGTTTTATGGGAGGTTTTAATATACAGATGAGTTGGTTTTAAAGGGGCTCAAAATCATGGCGCCGTGAGACCATATTGATGTTCCCTGAACCCCAGCGTTCCATAAGCTATGCCAGGGAGCGCCCACAGCGTGGGCATAAGCTAAGGAGAAGCAAGGCCTGTCCCCTCTCATTCAGCTAATGGTGGCGGCAGAGTCAGGGAGAAGTGGGCGCTTCTGGGCCAAGTAAGACGCGCTCAGTGTTCGACGAGGACCCTCCATCTCATCCCACACGGGTGGGTGGGGCCTTCACACCTCGGTTTACAGCCAGAGCAACCCTTCAGCTGACCGGCCAACCTGCTGCCACTCCCCAGCCGCCCACCTTCCCCCTTTGGCTCCTGGCGCCATGATGTGTGCCTCCCGTCTGCACCCACGCACACCCCATTGGTGCTTAGCCGCCGTGGGCGCGAGTCAGGTGAGCAGCAGACAGAGTGGCAGACCCAGCTCACCTCCTTCCTGACGGGACCAGTGCCAGGGCTGCGCTCTTCCCGGAAGGCTTCCAAGCTCCCCCGCATGGCATCCCGTTGAGCCTGTTCCTGGGGTGCGGGGGCAGGTCTTCTGGGGGGGAGAGTGTCTGCCCCATGCTGCCCTGGCGCCAGCTCTTCCCGGAGGCCCATGGCGGAGTCGCCCCAGGGAGGCCGCTGGGCCAGGGCAGGAGAAGGGGACGTCTGAGGCGGGAGTCAACTGGGATGCGTCTCTGTTCCACCACCGTCGCCCACTAGGGGCAGCCTCGGAGCCCTGAGCCGATTTCGGTAGGTGCCCATCTAGGTGCCCACACGATGGTTACTGCTCCGCTGACCCTCAGTGTCTGGGGCTCAACCGGAACTCCTCACTGTGCCCCATGGGGGGGCTCAGGGACCCTCGGGGCTCTTTGGCATTGACCACTCTGGCTTAGCAAACCCCCCGTTTTCAATGTCCTTAGGAAGTAGGTGAATTGTAGGGAAGAGACAGGAAGGTAGAAGAGGCCTCCTTTGGGCGCTGTGAACGTTTGCTCTGCAATGGTAAGAGGTCAGCCTTCCAAGCTGTGGGGGCCCCAGGTCTGCGCCCTGGAGCCTCCCCTTGTCTGCCGGTCCCTTGGTGGGGAAGAAGGCTGCTTTAGCACATCTTCCGCTCCGTGTCCTTGAATTGGGAACCGTGTGGCATCCAGAGCCCTCCTTCCCTTTCCCCAGTGTACCTTCAGTAAGACGTGTCTCTCTCTGTTCCCCCCTCGGCCTCGGGGAATGGGGGTGCCTGTCAGCACTCGCTCCCCTCCCTGCTCTCCCTCAGTGAAGTCTCATGGTCATATGGAAGGGTCTGAGTTGCTCAGGAGATGAGGCTGTGACAGGGAACCAGCCCAGTTCATTGGTGACAGGGGCATGGGGGGGGGGGCGTCCACAAGCAGCTGTCTGCCTAGCTGCAGGGGGTGCCTGGAAATCTTCAAACATTCCTGTAGACTCCCTGTGTCGTCTTGAGGAGAGGATGCCATGCCGAGCCTCAGTTTCACCAGGTGGCTTCTCTCACCGAGTGCCATGAGGACCGCGAGGTGCCGGATACAGCGTGAAAATTGAGAGACGAGGCGAAAAGGGTGGCGGGCGTGCGGTGAGCGAGGGGACCCAGAGAGGCTCCCTGTCCTTCCTCTGAGCGGGGACAGGCCTCTGCTTCCTCGCAGGCAGGAGCAGGAGACCCAAAATCAGTTGTGACGCAGCGAGGCAGGAAGGGGTGTGGCGGTGGCCCCCCCGCAGCGGGTTGGACCCGGGGGCGACAGCCTCCCTTCTCTGGTCTGTGGGTCTGCGCCCACGTGGAGAAGGGTGGTGCAGGAAGGGAGGCGGACTGGCAAAGTTCTGTAGGCGATTGGCAACGGATCCCATGGGACCCAGGCCGGCGGGAGCCTGTACCCTCGTTGACCCTGACACGGGTCTGGTGCGGAGGGACGACAGGTAGCTGGTTGCCCTGTTTCTCCTTGATGCCTGAGTGAATGAGTCCTGGTTCTGAGCTCCCTGAGAGCTGGGAATGGAGGAGATCCTATGAAAATGATGATATGTGACAATCAGTCACAGCAATTAGTGTTTTGGTTAACAGGCCTTTTTTGTTTTCTCTCACCCAGACAGAATGTCACAAATAAATCCTCTCCTGCATTTGCATATTAATTGGATCGGAGACGTCAAGCATCTTTCATTAAAGAAAATGATCTGCATATTTGGAGACATAAAATAGTTATTTTGATGGGTTTTTTTTTTTCCTAAGATCAGGGGGTGGGGAGGTAGGTGATGGGAGCAGTAGAAATGGAGGTAGAGTGAAGGCAGAGCCCGCCAGCCTCTCCATCTGGAGTTAACCCTGTGCAGCCTGGAGTTGATGGGCCACGCACTGGGTAGAAGCTCATTAATATGTAAATAAGTCCGGGAGCCCAGGGGCCCCCAGGCATCCAGTAGTTAGTTGCCCAAGGCCCAGGAGCCCAGCTTGGCCCCTGTGCAAAAAGGATCCCCACCGAAACTGTAGGTGAGGAGGCAGGCTGCAGGCCCGACTGCTGTCCTGCTGGCTGCATTTTCCCAGGGCAGTGGGCTGCAGGCAAGGGCAGTGGTCCTCGGAGTCCCCAGCTCGCTAGCCTCCCTCTCCCACCTTGGCCCCCCGGGTCAGCCGCCTCCTCCAGCCTCCTGCTCTTCCCTGCCCCTTGGCTTACCCATCTGTGCATACTCACTGCGTACTCTCTGACCTTGGGCTTCCCTATGCCCTTCTCATTCTTTGCCAACCATCCTCCCTCTCCCCAGATGGAAAGTTTTCTGGGGGCAGCAGAAGCAAAGCCTGGAGTCATTATCACACACACTCGAAATAACCCAGAAAGCTGCTGGGCCCATATTAGGGCATGAGTCCCCAGTGGAAAGCAGAGTGAATGTACAGTTTTTGATAGGCGAACGTGACGGCCGCAAGTCACCCTGGTGTCCCCCTCCTGCTTTAAATTCTGAGTCCTTGTTGGCTGCTTTAGTCAGTTTGCTGGGCAAGCACGGGGGGCCGCCTCCTCTAGACATTTCTGAGCCCCCTGCCCCCACCCCCAGCCCCGGCTCCAAGGGGAGCCCAGCCGTGGGGCTGGTCAGCAACACTTGCTTCCCCGTCTGCCCTGTCCCCAGCCCCGCAGTCACGATCCCCGTTGCTGTATCCTGGTTGGGGAGGTCCTTAGGTGACGATGATGGCGGTGATGACGACGATGACTGCTACCACTTCTTGCACGTAGGAAATGTGTAGACACTTTGCGAAGAGCTCTGCAGTCATGGTCTCCCTGAATCCTGACCACGGCCTTCTGAGATAGGCCCTATCATTGCACACATTGGATAGATAAGGAAACTCAACCTCAGAGAGGCCAGATAACATGCCCATTGGTGCCCATCAGAGATCAGAACCTGCAGCCAGAGCCGCGCTCTTCATGCTGGGCGGCGAGGCCTCCAGGAAGTGCAGGGGGGGCAGGCGGGGGTCTGGCTCCCCATCTGATGGCAGCTAACTGTAATTTCTGTGCGTGAAGTCAGAGCCCTTGATCTTCCTGGACCACTGCATCCTCTCGCCCTGAGAGGCCTTGCCCATGGTCCTAAGATTTGCCTTCCCCTGAGGGGTGAAGAGCTGCCTCCACTAGGGCGGGGCCCCTCCCAGCCCTACCAGAACCCCCTGTGTTCTTCTTGTGCAGTTTTGCTTTGAGTTGTGCAGTGCCCGGTTCCTCGCTACCCTGCCTGCTCTGACCCCCCTGTGCCGCGGACCGCTGGGCTCCTAGGGACTGGGCTGTGCCCGAGGGCGGGGCCCAGCTCACCTATCCACGCCGTGTGGCCGTGCCCTTCGGGTGGGCCAGCCCCTCCGTGCCGTGGGCACCTGTTGGTTTGGTGCTGCCTGCCCCACCGTGCTGCCTTGCTCTGACCTCTTCTTCCCAGTGCCCGGATTCTGAACGTTTCATTCGTGCAGCCCTGGCACCTCACCTTGCACCTCAGGGTCCCTCCTCTTCACCTTCTTCCACAGGAACACTGCTCCTGCCTCCGAGGGGAAGGCAGTGAAGTGTGGTCAAGAAAAAACAACAACAGGGCCTTTTTTGTTCAATGGGAATCAGTTTCAATCCCGGCCTGGCTGTTTTTATGAGCTGGGCAGCTCCCTTCTCTGCACCACACTGTCTCCCTAGCACAAAGGGGACAAGGACTCCTTCTGGGGGCAGGGGTCTGAGGGGGGCAATTCGGCTCGTCTATGTTGAGTGGCCAGTCACAGGCCTGGGATAGTGTAGGCCCCGAAAATGCCAGGTGTGTGTGTGTCGGGGGGAATGCTTGGATCTACTCTACCCCCCAGTGGGTCAGGACTCTGGAAGGCTCTCCAGGCTGGGGTTGGAGGTGATGCTTCCTACAGCACCAGCTTGTTCCATTCTCACCGTCTGTTCCTCAGTGACTTCTGCCACAAGGCAGGGCAGGCAGGGGGGGTCTAGTGGCCCTCAAACTTGGGGTTCGTGGAGAAGGGGCCTCAGGTGCCCTCCTCGGGGAGCAGGTGGACGGGCCGGGCATTTTATGAAGTCTGGGGGAGTCCAGCAGCAGCTGTCTCTGTAAAATGCCAAGAAGCCAAGTGGGTTTAATATGATTGTAGCTGCTGCTTTGATAAATCAAAATAATTAAAAATAATAAATTCGATTCCTCAACCAACAGGGTGTGTGTGGGCGCAGGGCCCGGCCACCGAGCTGGGTGTGGAGAGGTGGGGGGACAGCAGGAGGCAGGAGGGCCTGTCTGCCGGGGTGTAAGTGGGTAGGTGGGCAGGAGCTCGTCCTGGGGGTGCCCTTGGCAGTTCCATTAGGGGAAAGGTGTCTATCTTTCCTTCAGCAGAGCTGTCAGCCAACCTGGGCCAAAGGCAGTCTGCTGTCACATGGGGTGACAGTTCTGTCGACCTCCCAGGGCTGTGTAAGGAACCAGGGGCTGAGCTGAGCCTTCAGGAAAGCCTGAAGTGAAACCTGGTCAACCTCTTGGCCCTGTCCTTGCCACACCCCTGGTAGCACTGTGGCCGAAGCAACCGGGCACACTCGCGGAGACTGAGCGGCCTCGCAGGCCCGGCGGCCCAAGGGCCACTCTTCCTCCAGCTGCCGGCTGTTGTCCTAACACAGGATTGTTCTGTTTATGAGGACATCCCTTGTTGCAGGACGTGTCTATTGATAGCTCTCTTCTGGTCCCAGAGTTGGGGCAGGAAGTACACGCTACTCCCTGTGGGCCCGAGTCCCTGGTCAGGGTGCCAGCCGCATGGGTGGGTGGGGGTCGGCCAGGGCCGCGGCCTCTCCCGGCTCCCCTCGCCGCCCCGTCACATCCTCAGCAGCCGTATTTGGTGTCTGATCCACAAAGGCTCAAGTAGCTGGAAATCTGAACTGAGTGGAGGGAGCCGGGGCTGGTGGGGAGGGAGGGACGGGGTGTCTGTCTCTTTAAATGCACTTTGTGTCAGTGTGATAAGGAATTTGATGGCTTTATCAGAAATACCAAAGCTTTATTTAGCAGGGTGAGGCTCACACCACTCAGCTCCACACAATCTGCTGATAAATTGCAAAAAAGAAAAAAAACCAACGTCTCGCCAACACCCCGCACAGCAAGGAAGGCAAGGTGAGGCAGACGGAAGGGCAGAGAAGCAAAGTTGGAAGTTTCGGGGGCAGCAGCATTGCAGGGGGGCAGGAGCGGAGGGTGGTGGACACTGCAGCCCCCCCCAGAGCCCTGAGAGCCAGGCCGGCTTTCCTTTCTGCAGGAGGCCTCTGTGGAATTTTCTGGCATTAGGTAAAAAATACTGTCATTATTTTTACTCTCTCAGACGAAGGGCTGGTTCAAGAGACGCGCAGTCCTCTTGGTGGCTTCTGTCTCCTCCTGCTCCTGTCCCTCCGCCGGCCCACCCGGGTCTCCAGGTGAATCCACAGGCTGCAGGGCTGTCTGTGCCACGGCCGTGGGAATGGGGCTGTCGGGCAGAATGCAGGAGAGACTGTCAGGGAGTGAGGAGTTGCTCGTCACTGCCACTCTGAGAACGGGGGTCCCCACTCCTTGCCACGTGGCCGAGGAAGGTGGGCAGGGGGGGGCTTGTGCCAGTGTAGGACAGGGTGAGGTCTCCGCCCAGATCACAGGGGAAGCTAGGGACGGTGGCATGGCCCTGCCTGCCTATGGCATTCCAGCTGGGCAGCTCCCTGCCAGTTGGGTGGTTCTTGGGGAGCCCCCCTATCCTGGACCATTCTAGATGTCATGCGCCTCCTGGGGGGGTCAGCAAAAGGGCAAAGCGACATTTGTTTCTTTCTCCTTGAGCCTTCTCTCTGCACCCCATACGCACCTCCCTGCCCTGCTTTCTCTGGGGAGCCTTGTCCCCTCATCCGGTCTTCTGGTCGGCGCCCAGGCCCCCATGCAGAGCACTCGGTATCCTCTTGACCGTCCACACTCCCCTCCCTTTGCCTGCTGCTCCCCAGGAACCTTCAGACATGAGCAGACCAGAGCTAAGCGTGGTCCCCACCCACGCCTCTCTGAGTTGTCAAGGTTCTGCCTCTTCCAACCAGCTTGTGCGTCTGACTTCCCCTGGGAGCCGAGGCATGTATCAGGGCTCTGGGTCCAGCGTGTGCGGGAGGAGGGGGCTGGGTGTCAGGGGGTGGAGGAAGAGGCATCTCTGCTTCTATTGGGCCCTCAGGGGCTGTCCTCTATCTGGCTGCGTAAGGCACGTCTCCTGGCCATGCTGGGCAGCTCCTGGGCTCTGCGTCCCCTCCCAATGGCCACCGTCCGGCAGAGGAATGGGCTGGAGGTCCTCACCCCGAGCCCTGCCTCTCCCAGTTTCAGGGCTGCTGCCGCTGCTGTCCTCCGCCAGTGTTCTTTCTGGCACCTTGAAGGATTGCTTGAGGAGGTGGGGTCTCCACCCACATGTGTGTCCCCAAACACGACTTTCCGGGGCCCACAAGCTGACCACTCAAAGAGGCTGGGCGAGGCTCGGGGATGCTACAGGGACACTTACAGGGTAGCCCCGAGTCAGGCTGACCAAAGACAAGGGGAAGCTGAGTGTGAGAGCGCCTCCGCGCTGAGCACCCCCTTGGGGGCTGAGCCCGTGCGCTCCGCAGCAGCTGGCTGGCCGGGAAGCAGAGGGAGCCCCGGCTAAGGTGAGGCCAGCAGGCCTAGGGCTGGCTGCTGGTCCTCTCACAGAAATTCAGACAGAGTGGCGGGATTAGTCCGGCTGCTACAAGAGGGGAAATGCGGGTGGAGAAACGGGGAGCCTGGGGAGGAGAGGGGGCGGAGGCGGCCGGGAAGGGCCGTGGGTGGAGGAAGCCGCAGAAAGGCCGCAGCCATGCACGCGAGACAGACAGGAGGAGTAAATGGAAGTGACAGGGTCAGGCCAGACCTTTGTCCTGCAGCCTGATTAGAGAGACTGCCCTGGATTTCTGAAACTTTGGGATGTTGTCGGACAAACTGGAGCTTAATTCTGTCAGAGCGCTGGGGAGATTAGAATTGACATCCTGGGAGCACATTCCTGGCTGGGCAGACATCCAGACCCCGCTGGGAAAAACCTGTGAAAGCATGGCCAGCCCAGGGCTGGTGGCAGGGGGTGGCTGTCGGCCCCAGTGGCCACTTGGGCCTGGAGGTCGGAGCCAGGAGCCTTCGGAAGCCCGGGCTGTGTCACTGCAAGGCTCAGGCCCAGCGCAGAGAATGCAGTGGAACAGCAGAGCCACTTCAAGTGCCAGTCCTGGTTCTGTGCCTTTTCTTGGCTGGGTGGCCTGGGGAAGAGAGCTGGAGTTCGTTGAGCCTCAGTTTTCGCATCTATAAAATGGGACACGTTTGCCTTCTGGACCGGCTGAACTCTCTTTTCCTCTGAAGTTAGAGGCATGACTTTGAGAGGTTGAGAGAAATGGGTCAGACTTTTCTTCAGGCTCAGCCGCTGTGGAACCAGGGCTGGCTGGAGCCCAGGAAGATCTCCTTTGCCAAGTCCCCCAGCCTTGGGTGGACCCAGGGAGTACCCCCACCCCCCGTAGCTAAAGAATGGCCTAGCTCAGGCCCAGGAAAGTTTCTGCCACTGCACCCAGTAGGTCCTGTCCAGCAGCCAGCCTCTTCAGCTGTGAGAAGCCCACAGTGATCCTTAGGGATAGCCGTGCCCCTCTATCAGAGCCCCTGGGAATCCCTTGTTCAAAGTAAGTGAGTCCACAGCTGGATGGAGCGCATTGGTCCCGGGCACTGAGGATGGCTCCATGGAGCCTTCACCTCAGGTGCTAAAAATAGCTCAGTTGCAAGCATGGCCTCAGATGCAGGGGGCTTGCCGGGTGAACCCCAGTAGGGGCACATGCGGAAGTCTGTCTCTCTATCTCCC
This sequence comes from Saccopteryx leptura, assembly GCF_036850995.1. Lineage (NCBI taxonomy): Eukaryota > Metazoa > Chordata > Mammalia > Chiroptera > Emballonuridae > Saccopteryx > Saccopteryx leptura. The sequence continues at coordinate 90,636,439 of NC_089505.1, read as the reverse complement.
CTCCTCTCACTTGGAAAATAAGAAAAAAAAATAAAATTAAAATCAAACTAAGTGAGTCCAGAGAAGCGATGTGGGCCTGCCCACCAGAAACTTCCAGTCTAGACAGCTTCCCTCAGACCAAGAGACAGGGTAGAAGGGCTGGCGTGAAGGCCAGGCACCGATGCCCCACGCCTGGCTGCTTCTAGAAGAATGAAGTACCCCCGCCCCATTTCCCTCCTGATTCTAACGACTTTTAAATATTGGTAAATATTTTGGCTAACTCAGGCTCCCGTGGCAGAAAGCAAAGCTGTCGGCGGTGCAGGACCTACAAATTATTTATTAAAGATCTGAGGTGCGGTGCAATTATGTGGAAAGAACCCCCTAAAATTAAATAAATAAGTAACAAAATAAATAAATAACAGCCACACTGGCCTCTCACAGGTTTGGGGAGCTGCATACATGATTGCCGTCTTGATGAAATCCCCCCAGATGTAATGAGCTGATTTTCTGCTGTTAATATTGCATCTGCTGATGAAGGGTTCGTTAGGATAATGGAACGAAGCTAAAATATAAATGACTCCCTGTCAAGAAGCAGCTTTTGTTTGTTGATCTCCTGACAGTTCCGGGGCCAAGGCAAGGGTTTCTGTGTGCGCAGCATTCAGGAGCAGGCGGGTGGGCGGAGTGAGGATTGGGGGACCGCCCCCAGGGCCTGGCTCTGGTTATCCTAGGATTTCCCTGCCAGGTGGAACTCCCCAAGCTTGGGGAGCCCTAGAGCCCTGCGGTGGAACAGTCACTGACTCAGACCCTCCTTCTGCATCCGGAGGGCAGCTTGTCGCCCCCGGATGCTGGGCAGAAGCAGGATTTATCTGGGAGCCTGGCAGAGACGGATGGGCTGGGCCGTGTGTGTTGGGACCCACACGTGGGAGGAGATGCAGTGTGTGTGTGTGTGTGTGTGTGTGTGTGTGTGTGTGTGTGTGTGTACGCGTGTGTACGCGCTCAGGGGACCTGTAGTACTAGGGATACAGAATCATCATAGGCACTTGAGTGACATGTCCTAAGGGGAGGCCCATCACTGGAGTCATCCCAGCCATCCTTATATTGTCTTTTCCTTGCAAGGTCTTGTGGAGGCCTAGGCACACGTCGGGCAGTAGTGGATGCGTTCTGGAGGACAGGAGGGAAAGAGGACCCACCCGAGATTGGGGTGATTCACCTTCCCGCCCCCCTGCTGGGCTGACGCTTGGGAAGAGCCTTCCCCTCTCTTCCTGCTGCGCCCTTTCTTCATCATTAGACTCTAGTGGGTAAATTGCATAAATTTCACACAACAAACTTTACCATTGTAACCATTTGAAACTGTACAAGTTAGTGGCATTAGGGACAGTTACAATGTTGTGCAACCATTACCAATATCCAATTCCCAGAACTTTTTCATCACCCCAGACACTCTAGACCCCTGAAAAGTCACTGCTCATGCCCCCTCCCCTGGCCCCTGACAACCACTCATCAACTCTCTGTCTCTGCAGATTTGCTTCTACGGGATAGTTCATAGAAACAGAACTGTACAATATGAGACACTCCTCCCACCGAGCATAAATGTTTTCAAGGTTCATCCTGATTGTCGCATCTGTGAGAATTTCATTCTTTTTTTAATGGATGAATCATAACTCCTTTGTACAGTCATGCCACATGTTGTGATCCGGTCGTCGGTTAGTGGACAGACCTCTGGGTTGGGTCCACCCTTTGGCTATGGCGAATAGAGCTGCTGCGAACATTAACGTACACGTTTTTGTTTGAGTTCCTGTTTTCCATTCTCTTGGGTGTGTACCTAGAAGTGGGAGCACTGGACCTCTCCCTGGCTTCTGAGAGGCAGGCACCCTGAAAGCTGACAGCAGGCAACAGGTGTTGAGCACTTCCCATGTGCCAGACCATAGTGCGGAGCACTGGTTCAGGGACTCTTCCCGACAGCACGAGAACGGAGGCTCCCTGAGGGCTGTCTTTCCTCTCCCTCGGGGCTCCGGGTTTGGGACGGCTTCTGGCATACAGTGGGTGCTGAAGAAATAGGTACCGAAGGAACTATGTTTGCGGCGGGGACTCTTGCATCCCCATGTCTCAGCTGAAGAGGCTGAGGCTGAGAGACATGAAGCAGGCTGCCCCAGCAGGTCACGTGGCGGTACGTGGCAGAGTCAGGCTGCCAACCCCAGGCTCACCGCCTCTGTCCTTCCTCCCATCTGCCGCACACCTTGTCTTCCTCGTGCCTAGCACAGTGTCAGGCGTGCAGTAATGGGCTCCAGCAATACCTGATGATCGCTGTGGAGCAGGGACGGGGAGAGACCGAGGGTCAGTTTACCTGGCAGAGGGCTGCGGCAAGGTTTGGAGTGGTGTCCTATTTCTGTGCGTCTGTCTGCAGAATGTACCTGTGTGTCCAGCGAGGCACTGCCTCAGCTGAATTGAGCCCTGAGCTGGCAGAGCCCAGATTGGATGCTCTGCCAATCCGGCACCCTGGAGAAACCTTGCTGATTCCTTGGCCAGAACCACTCCTCTCCCTGACTTTTGACCTCAGACAGAGAGAGAACAAACTTGGCCGCCAACCTGGACCCCTATTCCTGGGGAGAGGACGGGTCCTGCTGGGTAGGGCCGAGGCACCCCTACCTTCTGGGAAGTGAAGGAGTTTCTTCTTCCTGTGGGGTCTCAGGAGGGGTGGGGAAGCTGCCTCTTCTCCTGGAAGGAGCCCCAAGAAAGTAAGCAGGGTCTCCCATCCCGTCCAGGTCAGGCCAGGTCTGTCTGTTTCTGTAATGGGACCACACAGTGGACCATGCAGCACAGCACCCAGCGGAGGAATGGAAGGCCAGGTCCCGCAGGTCTGCGATGGGGAGGAAAGAGAGCGTGAGGCCCGAGGCTGGTATTGAACCAGCAAAGGTTCCCCCCACTGCAGGGTGGGGTCAGCTAAGTGCCTCCCACCTTATTTATTTGTTCATTGAAAAATGTTCCCTGAGCCAGGGCTTGAGAGACCGAGGTGGGAAAGCCCCATTCCTGTCCCCAAATGACTAGAGCCTCCCTCTTGACCCTGGACAGATTCTTCAGGACGCTGGCCAAACCCCAGCCTGGACTCTGGGAACTCCCAGAGCCAATCCAGGGTCCGGCTCAACTTCTGGTGCTGGCGGCCACCCGCACCTGCCACCGGCCTGCTCCTGTCCCCAGGCTGAGACAGGCGACCCACCATGGCCACCGCCCCGCCCGGATCCGGCACCTGCTGGACTGCGCGGCCCCTCGCCCCTCATTGTCCCGCTAACCGCTGTGTAAAAGTTTCAGGCCTCTTTTGACCTTTCTGTTTTGCCTGGTTGTGCTGTGGCTGTCCCGCTGACACGCATTCCCTGGCGGCATTGCCAGGGAGACCGCTCTGCCCCTGCCTGTGGCCTTTCTCCTGGGCCCTTCTCCCCTGGGTGTGGGTCTATTCTCTCTGTCTTTCTGCTCCCCTCTGTTTCTCCCTCCCTCCCTCTCCCTCTCTCTGTCTCTCTCTCTCTCTCTCCCCTCTCTCTCTTTTTTCACTCTTTTAACATGGTTTTCCTAAAAAGTTTTTTAATCAATCAAATTTGAGGCAGAAAATAGGTTTTGTCACGCCTGGCCCCGGGGTGGTGTGGCTCTCCCTCAGGCTTCTGACAGCTCCTCAATGCAGGAAGGAGGCCAAACAGAATATTTCTGGGGGAAAGTGCCCGTTTCCATGACGCTGCCCCTTGTTGTCTGTGCTGCCCCCCTCCTCAGGCTGCCGGGCTGACATGGCCTCAGCCCTGTGAAAGGGCCCGACCAGGGAGAGGGTGTGTGCGGGTGGGGGCGGGGGCAGGAGACAGCGTGAGGGGGTAGATGGCAGCCCGACAGCTGTCCCGGGCCTCCGTGGCCAGCGAGGGCTGGGAGCAGGTAGGGGCAGCAGGGACGAGGAGCCTGGCTCCGTGCTGCATAATCAGCCGAGCCTCATAAATATGGAGCCCAGGAGCCAGGGGTGAGACTCTCAGAAGCCGAGTCCTGGGGAGTTGGTCGCTCCAGCCAGAAGGGACTGCACATGGATGAGGCCACTTCGGGTCCTGGTACGCTGGTCCCAGCAGCTTGTCCACCCTTCCCTCTGCCCCTGCCCGCCTCTCCTGGCCTTCCCTCCTCCCCCTGGCCTGTGGCAGCCCCCTCTCCGCCATCCTTGCCCGCCTTCCCGCCCTCCCTGCACTCCAGCACCTCTTGGGCAGGGGAAACCTTTGGTCCCGCCCAGCTCCCAGGCCCATGACTCCCCACCTTCAGCTCCCTGGGTCTTCTCTCTCCATCCCACTTTCCCTCTTCCTCCTTCCCATCTCCGTCTTTCACCCTCTCTGCTCTCTTCTTGCTCTCTTTTATAATTAATGATTAGTTTTAATTGGTTTGCTTAGGCAGCCTAACAGCAAATTAACAGAAGCCAGCGCAGGGCTTCCAGGCTGGGGTGAGAGACCCCCGTGCTTCAGGCCCGGCCAGGGGAAGGCACGGGCAAGGCCGGCCAGCAGACTCTTCCTTGGACCATGGGCTGCCTGGACGGGCTCTCAGAGGGAAGGTCAGGCCCCACCTGGGCAGGTGCAGCGACCAATGGGAAGAAGGCAACAGGATCTTCGCACATGAGCGGGCTCACGTTCTTGTCCATATGCAAGACGCTGCACAACTTGGGGGACGAGGACCAGGTCCAAGGAAGGCGGCGTCCTGCCTCTACACTGGGGCAGGGCTTGACTTCGACCTCACCTGTCCTCATTCACGCCATGAACAGAGGGGGTTAGCAGCTGGACATGTCGGGGGTGGGCATCCTGCTTTTTTACATGGACAGAAGGCAGTGGTCACAGGCTGTTGTTGTTGGCTCAGCTGCCCGCCCACAGCCACCACAGCCTGACTGCTCCAGCGCCTGGTTCAGGTTCTAATTTTCCATGTGCCTCTGTGAAGAACTCAACCTCTTGGTCCTCGTTTTTATGGTCAGAGTACTTAGAATAAAGAACATGGATGGATGGTGGATGGATGGATGGATGGATGGATGAGTGGATGGGTGGATGGATGGATGGATGATGGATGGATGGATGGATGAGTGGATGGATGGGTGGTGGATGGATATGTGGTGGATGAGTGGATGGTGGATGGATGGATGGTGGATGGATGGTGGATGGATGGATGATGGTGGATGGATGGTGGATGGATGGATGGGTGGTGGATGGATGGATGGGTGGCTGGTGGATGGGTAGGTGGGTGGCGGATGGATGGGTGGTGGATGGATGGATGGTGGACGATGTTGGATGGGTGGTGGATAGATGGATGGATGGGTGGGTGGATGGACAACTGGCAGAGAATGGATATGTTGGTTCTGATTCCTGAGCATGTTCCTTCTCTTTCTTAGCCAGTGAGGATGTGCTTAACTTCAGCCTTTCTAAGTGTTGAGTCTCTGGCAATCCTGTGCATTTTCCTGCTCTGTACCTGTCTCCTGGCCTTACAGAATCCTTCCTTAACCACAGCGTCTTTCTGATGCTTTGCCCAGCCCTGGGTGTGTGCTGTCACTCACTCACACAGGCCGCCACCAGACAGCAGGAACAGTGAGAGGCAGAGAGAAAGAGACAGGAGAAGATGCCCAGGCAAGAATCCAGAGATGAAGTTGAACTTCTCAGGTCCCCACTGGGGTTCTAGAACACACCCAGTGTCCCAGATCCCACCCGGATAGACGGATACAACCTTTCTGCTCCTCCCATCAGCCAGGCCACCTGCCCGGCGCAGGGGGGCAGGGGTGGGGGTCAGGTGAGGGATGGAACCCCAGTTGTTCAACTCGTCCTGGTCTGCACACACAGAAACATCTACCTCCGCCCCTCCCTGTCCCTCCTCCTCCCCGACCGACTCCTAGAAAGTTTCCTCTCCGATTGTTCTGTGTGATCAGATCTGCAAGTTGCTCTCTAAGCTTCTTGTCACATTTTGACTTAATGAAGTGCAACTGCTGGGGGATTTGGGTTCAGCGCTCCGGTCCCCCGCGCTCCCTTGTTGTCAGAAAACAGGGTTGGTTGGGGACGGCAACACTGCGCTGCAAGTCGTTATCATTCCGGTCAGTCTGTTTAACACAAAATTAAACAAAGAACTAATTAGTGCCTCATGAATTAATAAATGCACAGTTGCCGGGGAGAATGGGAGGGGAGAAAAAGGTGGAAGAAGGGAGATACTGGAGTTGTGGAGTTGGGGGGCTTTGGGGGTTCAAGGGAGGCTGGCCCAAGCGCCCGGAGAGATCTCAGGCGGGCAAGTCTGGGACGGACAGGACAGCGCGGCCGTCTGCGGGGTCCCTGGGCTGGCTGGTAGGGTGTGCGCTCTGACAGCCAGGCCTGCCTGGCCCTGCTCAGGGGAGCCCAGGGGCTCCAGCCCTGGCCCCATGGCCCCGCCCTGTGGGGTCCCCACTTCCTCCAGCTCTCCTCTCCTACTTCCTCCTTTATCCACTCTTCTGACCTCTGCCCCCTTCCACCTTGGCCCCCCCTTCTCTCTGCTGCCCCCTATCTAGGTCAGCCCAGTTCTCTGCAGACCCCCCAGCTTCTCACCATCTGGGTTAGATGGGTGGGTGTCAGAGGCCCAAGGGGCCACCCTCCCCTTCTGCTTGATGCCCACCAGGGCCCTGTGTCTAGCTAGCACAGAGGGCTCTTCCTGCTGTGCACCCTCTGCCCGGGCAGCTCGGCAAAGGCAGCAAAAGCTGGCAGAGGGACCCGTTCCTCCTTAGGAGAACGTGTCAAGTACAATTAATATTATCTGTCTAAAGATGGCCTGAGAAGGGCGGGCGGTCAGCAGGGTTGGGTGGCATTCCGGGAGCCCTGTACAAGGTCACCTCACCTCTCTCAATCCCCCAATCTGATTTGGGGATTACACAGCCTAAGGAAATTGGTGTTATTCCTCTTGCATCATTGATAAGCCACAAAGGAGGGATTGGGGAGGAAAAAACACAATAAAGAGAAAACGCTTTCTTAATGTGGGTCGAGTTCGGAGGCCAGGGGGTGGGGCTGGGATTGGCAGGACCTGGCACAGGCCAGAGCAGGGAGTCCCAGGTCAGCAGGCAGAGGGCTCCTTGGGTTTTCTATTCACATAGGGAGTCTGTCCCGTTTGACCATGGCTCCCAAACTCACTCCAAGGAGGAGGGCCCGAGTCTGGCGAGCTGGGCCGAGTACGTAGTGAGTTGAGCAAAGACCGACAGTGTTGCGCCGTTGACCCTCTCCTGTGGGCTGCATGGTGGGTTGCTGTGACTCATGGATAGGACCCCAGGGTGGAAGGTGCTATCAGCAGCCTGTTCCCGGGAGTTGAGGCTTCTCAGGTGCCGTGGCCCCTGGCTCACTCTGGACCCTCTAGGTCACCCACTTGGCTGTAGTGAACAGCTTAGCACCTGTCACCTTTATTTTCAGGGGCTGGGGAAAGAGAGTAAAGGAGTGGGTGCTGCTGGATTCTGTCATTGTCCCCAGGCCCCGACACTCGGCTTGTAGCTCACAGGAGCACCTCCACCCACACACTCCCACCTCTGCCTCTGGTCTCTGGTCAGGGTTTCCCGAGGACCGTATTTCCACCACGATCAGCCCCTGCCGCGTCCTGAACTTTTTCAAATTTTGGTTGGCATATACTTAAATGGGACAAAATCGGTGCCCGCTCAGTGCATCTGAATTCTCGACTCCCTTGGCCAGCCCTAGAGCATTAGCCCCGAGGCCCAGAGGTGGCGGGAGCCCTTGGGCCTCCAGCAGAGTGGCAGGCGGCCCGCTTCGCAAGGCTCACGGTTCCTCTCTCTCCCTCCTCAGGATGAAGTGACGCCCCCTGCTGCAAAGGAGGAGCCTGTAGGACCCCCTACGAGGTAAGGCCTGAGCCCCCTTGCCCGGTCCTGTGTCCTTTCCCCACTGGGGAGCTCTGGCCTATGAAGTGGCCCCCTGGGCTGGGGCTGGTCATGCCAAGCGTCCAGGAAGGGTTGGGACGATGAAGACCGAGAACTGGAGCTGTACTGCCCACTGGAACGTGGTGGGAAAGGTGGCCTCAGTAGGAACGTCTCACCTTGGCTCCTAAACTGGAAGTGGGCTGGGGACACCTGGATTGCAGACTTTGGGCACAGAATATGTTCAAGGCAGCTTGGGGCCACGGGGCATCTGTCGTGCCAGGGCTCGCCCGCCCAGTGGTACCAGGCACAGCTCAGTCTGCCTGCCGTGGGGCCAGCTGCCGGCTCTCCCTGGAAGCTCTGCTTGTACCTCGTGCGTGGGGAGCCTCGCTGTCCGTGGAGGCTGCCGGCCCCCAGAGGCCTCCTCCTTCCTCCACGAGAGGCTGGCAGGGAGGAGGCCCAGGCCCTGAGCCCGGAGAGGTTACTGTCTTGCCCCTTCGCCAGGCCCAGGGCTCCCCAGGCATGGCTGGGCCTTCACAGGCTGCCTCAGACCCCGAGTGGCTCCAGGAACCTCGGGGGCCACCGGGCCTTAGGCCCCAGGCAGTGCCATGTCAGAGGTGACCGGTGGAACGCCAGTGTTATGTAAATAGCGGGGCCTGCCCGGCAGGCGAGCTGGCTGGCTGCGGCCATCCATCATCCCTGCTCCGCGGGGCGGGGGACAGACAAGGCACCGTGCGCCTGGCTCCAAACCTGTTTGTTTTCCCTTTGTCTCCCGCGTTTGGGCCGGCTGCGACCAGCTCCGGGTTTTGTCCTGCTGGCCCCCTCCCCCCCCAGAGGACGGGGGAAGGGAAGCGATTGGAGAGGCTCCCACCGCGGCATCCCTTTCGGACTTCAAAGGCTCCCCAAGCATTGTCTGTGCCGGCGGGCAGTGGCCCTGCAAACGTGATCAGAGGCGGCCAGTGTAGGGCAGGCCCGGCCCGCGCCCTGCACTCTCGCTGGGGCCCATGGATTCCTCCCTTTGCCACCAGCACCACCCTGGTTACAGCTCTGCTCCCCAGGCCTCTCCCCTCGCCTTCCTCTCCCCTGGCGTCCCTGCTGGCCAGCCCAGCCCAGCCCACTGCTCCACTCCGTCCTCCTCTCTTACTTTGCTACGGCCTCACACCTCTCTCATGGCATCGAGACGCCTAGAATGTTGGGAGCTTGCAAGGCTCTTCCCCAGGATACCATCCCTGAGAATCCGCAGCACAGTGAAAGGCTCATGGGATGATGGGAGCTGGGGCGAATGGACGGGGTCCTGGACATCTCTTTTTCCATGCCGGCACTTGCTCTTGTTCCCTTCCTTTTCTCCGTCCCCTCCTGATAATGACAACCTGGCTTTCTCCTGAGGCTTCTGCCCGTCCCCTCCCTCTACTTCTTGGTAAGGTCCAGACTGGATACTTCTGTCCTCCAGACAGTGGGGCAGAGCCTGGCATCCCTGGTCCTCAAAGTCAGCCCTAAGTGTTTCCATTCTCTGGAGCAAGACTTGGCAAAATATATATAGCCCTCAGGCCAAATGTGGTCCACTGGCTGCTTTTGTGAATAAAGTTTTATTGGCACACAGCCACGCCCACTCGTTTTCTGTATTGGCTGCTTTCACTCGACAATGGCAGAGTCAGTAGCTACAACCGAGGATGTTTGCCTGCAAAGCCTAAAATATTTACCATCTGGCCCTTAACAGAAAAAGCTTGCTGGCTCCTGCCTTCTGCTCCCTCCCTCTCTCTCTCTCTCTTTGTAAGTGGTAATATACAAAACATGAAATTTAACATTGTAACAATGTTTAAAGTGTACAGTTCCCTGGCATTGAGAACTTTCACAATGTTGTGCAGCCATCATTCTGCCCTGTGCTCTTGGTTCTCTTCTTTTGTGGGGTTGCTCCAAGGGGCCGGGCAGCTGTCTGAGAGCCCTGTCCTGAGGTTGTAGGCTGCTTGCAGCCCTATCGATGGGGGCCACCCTCTTTCTTTCTCTCTCTCTCTCTTTCTCCTCTGTGGGGCCTCATCCTCTGCCCAGTCCTACCCACCGAGGAGTCCTCGCTTGTCCTCTCCTCAACAGCCACTGTTTCTTCAGAGCTCCTGCTCCCGGCACCCCCTGTAGCCGTTAGCAAATTCTCAGATCCTCCTTGTCCTCTTCTGAAAGGTGAACAGAGTATCTACTTTGCAGAGTTATTGAGACAAATAAGTGAGTTAGTGTAGCTGACAGTGTCTAGCCTGGGGCCTTCTCAAGCCTTCCGTCCTCCTCTCCATGGAGGTCCCCACCCCTGTCCCCAGACCTCCCAGTCTGACGTCTTGGAGAAGGTGAAGCCCCTAACTCCTCCGTCGTTCTGCTAGGAGTGGGCGGGGATCTCAGGTCCACCTGGGTCCTCCACGGCTGCTGCCAGGGCCTGGGACGCTGCCTAACCTCTCTGGGCATCAGTTTCTCCGTCTGTAGAAGGGGTCCTGACGGTCTCTCTCTCTCTGTCAGGAGCTCGGGGCTGAGGGCTGGGGGGAGCCGTGCAGGTTGTGTTCGGGTGCTGCTGCTCCCAGAGGGAAGCAGGAGGCTGCATGGTGGGCCCTTGCTCTGCTCAGGGGCGGAGACCAAGGCTGCTCTGACACATCGCTGGTGCTGTGAGCTCCTGTGGGAGCCAGCCCCACCCCCCCAAGGCAAGGCCGGCAGGGAGAGAGGATGTGGGGGGAGAGAATGAAGCTGTGCCGCGGTCAGAGGTCTGAGACGGGAGCTGTGTCCTGGTACAGGCCGCTGGCCGCCCTCTCCTGGCGCTTCTGCTGCTGCCTCCTTTGCTCCCCTCTTTTCATGGGCTCCTGGCCTTCTTACACCCCTCTCTCCCCTCCAGCCTTCTCTGTGCATCCCACTGGTCTCTCTTCCTCCTCGCCTTCCCTCCACCCATACTGCTACAGCCCAACTCCATGGCGCTCTCTCTCTCTCTCTTTCTCCCTCTCTCTCTTTCACTCTCTCTCTCTCTCTCCTTTTCATCTACTCCGAAGGCTTTACTTTACTTCCTTGTCACCCTAATTGATTGCATTAACCTTTCAGCGTATTGGATTTCCTCGGCATCGTGCAGAGAGCCCTGTGCAATATGCTTATAATCTGAGCCATAATGGACAGTTTGCAGTCAACAAACCCCTTCTCCCATCTCTGCCATCAGTCCCGTTGACATCTTTCTTGCCCAGGCCATCGAGGCCACTTCCCTCATGGCCTGGCCAGCAGGGGCGGGGCAGTCGGATGAGGCCGGAAGGAAGCAGAGATACAGCTTGATCCCTCCGTGGATTTCCCTGCCTC